>NC_058089.1:27714033-28048475 GCF_014858855.1 Bufo gargarizans
AGGAGCGGGACGCCGCACCAGAGAAACAGCTTAATCGTGAGTGAAATATTGAATACATATAATAGAGACTTTATAAGCTAAACTGGATTATCTGCACGATATAGAAAAGAAAGATAAGAAGACATTTTTAGCTACTAAGAAGATTGTCATTAAGAACATTGTTGCAACATTGCTCCACTAATCAGTGGTCTATACAAGGGGAGACTATATAAAAAACCTTTATTGCAACTATATGAACATTGCTCTTATTCATCAAGTGCCATCCATTAACTGCTGCTATATTGTTATTGTTATTTATTGCTGCTATATTCACTAACTAACTAATATTAATTGCTGATATTTTTTATTAATATATTGTTTTTATAAATAAAACCGTCTTTTCATGAACCCATAAATAGAGTGCCTGTCCACTATTTCTATATAATTTTAAATCCACTTTTTATTGACGAGGGTGAGTCAATTTGGACAAGAGCACCTGCTACCAGAAAAACCAGTGGAGAGCCGCCTTTATCTGTGTTACATATTTACAATGTAGTCTTGCAAGATCACGCTGCATCAGGAGGCTTTGTGGCAGAGAATGTCACAGTGGGGAGAAATCTCCCCTAGTAATGAGAAGTAATTAGTCACACCTCTGTGGCTAGTCACTTCAGATAGACATTTGTGGTGCCATGAACAGCCCCTACCCATCTACTTTTATAGACTGTACAGAGCCCTTGAAAGGTTGTATCTCACCACCCACTTCTGCTCCTTTCAGTTCCCTCAGTCCTCTCCCTCACCCACAAAACACTACCACCTAGTGTCCCCCTTAATCCATACAGAGTCCCTGATCACCTATTGTCTTCCACATGCCCTTAGAAATAGACCATGTCAGGCTGAACCCTCTCCCACCTTGGAAACTACCTGTTTCCTTCCTGTCCAACAAAGCTATTCCTTCAGTGTGGAATCGTAGAGAAATCCACATGAAAATCTGTGTGGAAATTCTATTTGAAAACCAGAACACATGTGCAGGTAGCCCAACTCATTAATGTCAATGTGATTGCTAACTTTAGTTTTCTTTCATATAATTGAACATCACTGGGTGATGATTAGGGATGAGCGAATCGACTTTGGATTAAACATCCAAAGTCGATTCGCATAAAACTTTGTTCCAATACTGTTTGGAGCAGGAGCTCCGTACAGTATTAGAATGTATTGGTTTCGATGAGCCGAAGTTATTGCGTCTCAAAGTTTTGAGAGACTTCGGGTAATAACTTGATAAATTAATTTGTACTCTAAAAAAACATTTCCCGAACTGTCGTACCTTGGAACCGAACCCGAGTTCGGGAATTGTTTTTTTATAGTACAAATTAATTTATCTAGTTATTACCTGAAGTCTCGAGAGACTTCGCAAAGCATAACTTCGGCTCATCGGAGCCAATACATTGTAATACTGTACGGAGCTCCTGCTCTGTACAGTATTGTAACAAAGTTTTATGCGAATTGACTTTGGATGTTTCATCTGAAGTCGATTCACTCATCCCTAGTGATGATATAAAATAAACATCCAAAATATCACATTGCAGTGATATTGAGTGCCGAAGAAGTTATAAAGTTAGCAATGTGACAGATCTTCAAAATTTTAATTTGAAGAGACTATGCTACAGATGTGGGAATGCAAGTAGTACATGATCATTTAGGCAGCTCCACACAAAGTATGGACAGTCTTTGTGTTTGTAAAACAAAAGTTTAAAAACAAAATTTACTTTTTATACACCCCTCTACATTGAAATTGCAACATTATAAAAAGAAAAGTCATAGAATTATGGAAAAAACAGGATCGATAGACATGCTAATGATGTAAAATTATAAAAAATGGAAACAAAATATTAAAAATATTGTGATTTATTCAGAATGGAGTATGAGCGCCATACATGCACTTACAAACCTTGGCATGCTATCAGTGAAACGCCTTTTGAGAAGTTACTACACCATAGTGCGGTTTCTATTTTATTTCAGATTTCCACACCGTAGCTGTGTTTGATGTGTATGGATGAACCTATTTGACTGAAGATTTCCATAGACAATAGAACACATAATTAATTTTTGGACTTTTAAGCATACTCTCCTGCAGTGCAATCCTTTTTTTCCTATTTCATTGTGTGGACTATTTCTACTCACTTGTGTCCTGGATTTTGCAGCGCTAGAGGGTAAAATATCTGAACAGGAATTGTACCTTATATTTCCTCATGCTATCAGTGAAGTTAATAATGGTTCTCTGAGGAATGTTCTGGCACACTGAATGCACTTTGGCATGTAAATCATCAAGATATGCTGCTGGCAATATCCTTTCGAATTGCTAAACAATTACATCCAAAATGTGCTTGATGGAGGACAAACCTAGAGACAATGCAGGCCATGATAGCAAATGTATGCCTCACAGCTGCTCACAGTGGCATGAGCCACATGCAGCATTGTCCTGTTGAAAAACGGCTCCTGGGACACTTTGGTGAAGCAGCCTTACCACTGGTTCCACAACCAAGTCAGTGTAGCTGTTAGTGGTCAGTGGTGTACTTTATGCCACATTTGCCAAATTTGTCTTATCCTTAAACCTAATACTTTTGTCTAGAGAAGCTCCTCCGGGTTTTCTACTCTTTACTCCTACTGGAGTGAGATAGCAACTTAAAAAAAAAAAGTCTCAATGATAAATCTGGAGTGAACTCATTAGCATACCTAACCACACCCACTTCCTCACCCACATTACAAAACTGGAGTGAGTGGTAGAGATGAGTGAATCGAAGCTGAAAAAGTGGAATTTGACCCGAATTTCATGAAAAATTTGATTTACAACGAATGCAAATTTCCTTGCGCTTCGTGGTAACGAATTACAATTTTTCCTAACATGGCAGCTAAAATGGCGGCTACACGTGTGTCGACATGGGGCAAGGAACTCTAGGAAGGCGGAATGACCCATAATGCCATGCATGCAGCAAACCAACAGCCAGCCCTGTGATGTCACAGCCCTATAAATACAGCGGCCATCTTGGATTCAGACATTTTCCAGCGTTTTGAGTGCAGGGACAGACATTGCAGGCATTAGGGAGAGTTAGCCCTCTTTCACACGGGCGTCGCGTGTGAGGGCCGGACAAGATGCGGGTGCGTTGCGGGAAAATACACAATATTTCAGCGCAAGTGCAAAGCGTTTTAATGCGTTTTGCACGTGCGTGAGAAAAATCGGCATGTTTGGTACCCAGACCCGAACCCGGACTTCCGAACAGAAGTTCGGGTTTGGGTTAAGTGTTCTGTAGATTTTATTATTTTCCCTTATAACATGGTTATAAGGGAAAATAATAGTATTCTTAATACAGAATGCTTAGTAAAATGTCAATTGAGGGGTTAAAAATAATAAACAAATTGAACTCACCCCATCTACTTGGTTGCTTAGCGGATCTCCTTTTCTTTCTACTTTCTTCAGGACCTGACTAAAGGACCTTTGATGATGTCACTGCACTCATCACATGGTCCCCACCACACATGGTTATAAGGGAAAATAATAAAGATCGGGTCCCCATCCCGTTCGTCTCCTAGCAACATGCGTGAAAATCGCACCGCATCTGCACTTGCTTGCGGATACTTGCGGTTTTCACGCAGCCCAATTCACTTCTATGGGGAATGCGTTGCGTGAAAAATGCACAATATACAGCTTGCTGCAATTTTCACGCAACGCATATGTGATTAGTAAAAATCACCACTCATGTACACAGCCCTACTGAAGTGAATGAGTCCGGATTCACTGCGGGTGCAATGCGTTCACCTCACGCATTGCACCCGTGCGGAATTCTCGCCCGTGTGAAAGGGGCCTTATGATAAAAACCACATTGTGAATAAATAAGCGATTTAGAAGTGCAGGGAAACATTATTCAAATTGCAGGGAAACGATAGTGAGGAATCATTTCACAGCAACTTAGTGCACGGAGAGACGCCTGAAGTCGCTAGGGACAGTGCTAGAAAAATCTCATTGTGAAAAAAAAAAGCAATTTACAAGTGCAGGGATCCAAATAACCATTATACAGCTCTGGCATTCCAGCAATTTGTTCTTGTTATTCGTTTGCAAGTGCTATGTTGAAAAGCCTTTAGGGGCTTATATTTGTGGAAAAAGATAAATGTATACACATTTCACTTCTGCAGTTATTTGTGTTCAAAGAGTTTAGTGGCCTACTTCAGTACAAAAAGGAAAAATATATACGCACTTCACTGTTGCATTTACTCTATTTGTGGTGATAGAGTTTAGTGCCCTATTTCAGTACAAAACTAAAAATATATACGCATTTCACTTCTGCAATTATATGTGGTGAAAGCTTTCAGTGTCCTATTTCAGTACAAAAAGGAAAAAATATACGCACTTCACTGTTGCATTTATTTGTGGTGAAAGTGTTTAGTGGCCTATTTCAGTATGAGATGAAAAATAAATACGCATTTCACTTCTGCAGTTATATGTGATGAATAGTGATGGACGAACATTGGCCAGGGCATTTCGCGAACGTGTGTTCGTGATCAAATGTTCACGAACCGCACTTTCGCAGTGGGCCTCATTTACTTTAATGGCAGGCGAACCTGAAAAACGTTCAGGTCATATTTTCAGCCACCAAATACTTACTATAAGTGCACAAATAGTCCCTCAACATGGACAGTGACATACCAGAGGGGGGTCAATGGCAGAAATTTCCACAAAAAATATGTATTTTAATCAGGGGCCATTTTTATGCGTCTTAAAGGGAAACTGTCAAAAATGTTCCCTGCTGGAGCCTAGAATTTTTTTATTTTAGGCCACGGGAGTATAGGCCCCAAAAATTAGGCATTCACCTGACAGAAAAGAACAAGTGATTATGTGGCTGGAGGTATATTAGACGGTCAGTGGATAACAATTTTACTCTAGGCCAGTGGAGAAAAGGCCCTAAAAATTATGCATTCACTGGACATAAAAGAACAAGTGATTATGTGGCTGGAGGTACAGTATATTAAGAGGTCAGTGGATAACAATTTTACTCTAGGCCAGTGGAGTGCAGGCCACAAAAATTATGCATTCACCTGACAGAAAAGAACAATTGACTATGTGGCTGGAGGTATATTAGACGGTCAGTGGATAACAATTTTACTCTAGGCCAGTGGAGAAAAGGCCCTAAAAATTATGCATTCACTGGACATAAAAGAACAAGTGATTATGTGGCTGGAGGTACAGTATATTAAGAGGTCAGTGGATAACTATTTTACTGCAGGCCAGTGGAGTACAGGCCCCAAACATTAGGCATTCACTGAACAGAAAATAACAAGTGATTATGTGGCTGGAGGTATATTAGGCGGTCAGTAGATAACAATTTTACTGTAGGCCAGTGAAGTACAGGCCCCTAAAATTATGCATTCACCTGACAGAAAAGAACAAGTGATTATGTGGCTGGAGGTATATTAGGTGGTCAATGGATAATAATTTTACTGCAGGCCAGTGGAGTACAGGCCCCAAACATTAGGCATTCACTGGACAGAAAAGAACAAGTGATTATGTGACTGGAGGTATATTAGGCGGTCACTGGATAACAATTTTACTGCAGACCAGTGGAGTACAGTCCTTGCTTCTCATAGCGTCCACATTGTCCATTAACCCAATGTAGTCTGACACCTGTCGGTCTAGGTGTTCCCTGAGGCTGGATCCGGAGGGCGGATCATTTTGCAGCCAATGGGTTGGCTGCAAAATGATCTCATATCCAAAGTGACCAACACATCTTCAAACCACCCTCTTCTTGCAGGCTCGGTTTCACTGAGGATGGAAATTCCTCTGCCAGTGCCAGCAACTGCAGAATGCAGCATTTCTTGCAGCAAGGCCTGGAAATTCTGACAGCCCTCTGTGATGCTGGTAACATGTCCGCCATTTTGTGCTTGTACTAGAAGTCTAAGTACGTTGCCACCCAGTAATGGTCCTTGCCCTTTGTGCTTTTTATATGGGGGACCCTCTTCAAACACTGGAGGATAAAGGCCCCCATTTGAACTAAATTAGAAGTGGTGGAGTGCCTTGGCTCCTGCTCATCGTCCAGGAGAATGTCATCCTCGGTCTCCTCCCCCCAGCCACGGACAACACCAGGGATCCCCGATCTCCTATGACTCCTCTTCAGACTCCTGCTGACTTGTGTCAGATGGAGTAGCCCCCCTGGGAATTCATTCAGCATTGCAACTTCCTCATCTTCCAGCTCCTGCTCCTTGACGGCTTAAACAATGACACAACGCAATGCATGCTCCAGAAAGAAGGCATAAGGTACGATGTCACTAATAGTGCCCTGGCTACGACTGACCAGTTTGGTGATCTTATCAAATGGCCGCAGAAGTCTGCATGCGTCGCGCTTGAGCAGCCACTGGTGTGGTGAAAAGAAACCAAGCTCCCCAGAACCTCTCCTGCTGCAGAGTTCATACAGGTAGTCATTAACCTCAAGTTGTTGCTGGAGCAGCCTATCGAGCATATACAAGGTGGAGTTCCAGCGCGTCGAGCTTTCACAAATTAGACGCCTGACGGGCAGGTGGTGTCGCGGCTGAACATCAGTAAGTGGAGCCATGGCATTGTAAGATTTTCTAAAATGGCCATAGATTTTCCTGGCCTGCCGCAAGACGTCATGGACCCCAGGATATTTGGCAACGAATCGCTGCATGACTAAGTTCAGGATGTGTGCCAAATCCACACGGGTGCCAGGGGTTACATGCTTGACGGCTGTCAGAAGGTTCACCCAGTGGGCAATAAAAGTTATGTACCTTCCCTGACCTTGTTTGCTAGATCATGTGTCTGTGGTTAGATGTATCTTTGAACAGACATTGTGTGCCAAAGATATATTCAATTGCTGCTGGCCATATAGCTCTGGGATGCCTTTCTGGGAGAAATATTTCCTTCCAGTGACCTTCCATTGTGGTGTTCCAATGGCCACAAATTTTCTAAAGGCCTCCAAGTCCACCAGTTTATATGGCAGTAGTTAGCAGGCTAGAAGTTCTGACAAGCCAGCGGTCAGCCGATGGGTAAGAGGGTTGTCAGGCATCATCAACTTTTCACGCTTGAACATTTGGGCCACGGAAGCCTATCTTCTGCCAGATGAACGCGACGACAGCACTGTGTAAGGTGGAGTGGAGGAAAAAGGAGAGGAGATAGGAGAAGGAGAAGAGGCAGGACATGGAGCACCGGGAGTGTGGATTTGTGGGTTCTGACTGCATTGCTCCCACTGGGCTCGGTAATGGGAGGCCAGGTGCCTTCTTAAGGCTGTCGTCCCTAGGTGAGTGTTGGGCTTAGAGCAACTTATGCATTGACAGCACAGGCTGCAGATGGCAACACTATGGTCAGCAGCTGACATGTTAAAAAAGCCCACACTGCGGAGCCATGTGCCGGTGTCCTGGGAGTGCAAGATGTGACCGTGCATGGTGGATGGCTTGCTCCAAATACATTTGCAATCTGTTTTTTGCCTCCTGTGCACTGCAAGTTCTGCCTGCTTTTCCTCCTTCTCCTCCCTATCTGCTGCTTTGTCACTCCCTCTAAACTCCCCTCCTCTTCCTCTATTGTGGGCACCCACGTGACGTCCATCGATATGCCATCATCGTCACCTTTACCACCACTGACATTAAAGATCTTGGAGTAGGCAGCAACAGCGGGGACCACCCTCCTCGGGCTTATCTGGGTACTGTCGTCAGACTGCTGGGTGGCGTCCATTGCTACCTCCTCATCCGATGCCAAGAATGGCTGCGCATTGGTAAGGTCTGGGAATGGATGAGAAAATAGTTCCTCTGACTCGAGTGGAAGGGCGATGGCGGTGGTGGCAGTGTCTTTGGGGGTGCACACAGCATAGAGTGAGGAGGGTGCAGAGTGCAAACTCTGGTGCCTCCTTTGACGTAATCACACGCACCTTTTCCAACTTCCCACTTAGGCTCCGGCCTGGGGCACCTGCCCGACTCCTACCACCACTGCGGAATGGCATGCATTTTCCTCAGCCTGTCATTTTCAAAATGACTCTGTGCCAAAGTCCCTATAGGAGAGCAGTATTTGTGGAAGCAGATACAGTGGATATAAAAAGTCTACACACCCCTGTTAAAATGTCAGGTTTCTGTGTTGTGAACTCTACAACTCAATTGAAATACAAACTGAAATCTTTTAGGTAAAGGGAAGAAAAAAATAATAATAATATGATTGCATAAGTCTGCACACCCTTAAACTTATACTTTGTTGAAGCACCTTTTGATTTTATTACAGCACTCAGTCTTTTTGGGTATGAGTCCATCAGCATGTCACATTTTGACTTGGCAAGATTTTCCCACTCTTATTTCCAAAAACACTCCAATTCTTTTGTACCCTTCTCCTGCAACCAAATTATTTTAGTTTTTTTTTTCTTCCCTTCACCTAAAAGATTTCAGTTTGTTTTTCAATTGAGTGGTACAGTTTATAGGTCACATTAAAGGTGTAAAACGTTGTGTTATGATTTATCTTTGTCTCATTTTTTAACAGCTGAGAAATCTGACATTTTAACAGGGGTGTGTAGACTTTTTATATCCACTGTATATCGCAGGCCGTATATCGCACCCCTCAATCAGTATTTTGTGGAAGCAGGTATATAGAACTTTTGCCCCCCTCCCCTATCCAATAGAGCGCCTTAATTAGGTGGTACATATGGCAGTGCTTGCTCCTCCTCCCATTGGTTGCTTGATGCACATGGAGGTTACTAGGAGCAGCACACCATATGTGCGGCGTCTGCGCTCCTGAACATAGAAGCCCAACGGCTTAGGTAGGTTTAGCATAGGACCTGCCTGACCTGAGACCACCTTAGCGTTCGGTAGGCGGGCTTAGATGTGTTTTGATCAAAAAATATTGACTAAGTGTCTCAGACATTATCATATCAGAGTGAGGACTTTGTCCATATATAGTGCTTGCATCTACTTTAATAAGTGCATTATTATCTTATTTCTGTGGTTTTCTTCAATAATATGGCCAGGGACATCCGCACATTTGTATCATATCGTGCAGGATGTTTTTATCTTAGTTTTTTCTGTGATTTTTTTGTCCAGGTATATAGAACCCCTTAATCAGTATTTTGTAGAAGCAGGTATATCACACCGTTTAATCTGTATTTTGTGGAAGCAGGTATATCGCACCCCTCAATCAGTATTTTGAGGAAACAGGTATATAGAACACCTGAATCAATATTTGGTGGAAGCAGGTATATCACACCCCTCAATCTGTATTTTGTGGAAGCAGGTATATCAAACCCCTTAATCTGTATTTTGTGGAAGCAGGTATATCAAACCCCTTAATCAGTATTTTGTGGAAGCAGGTATATAGAACCCCTATAATTTGTATTTTGTAGAAGCAGTTATATCGCATCACTCAATCAGTATTTTGTGGAAGCCGATATATAGAACCCCTTAATCAGTATTTTGTAGAAGCAGTTATATCGCACCCCTCAATCAGTATTTTGTGGAAACAGGTATATAGAAACCCTGAATCAATATTTGGTGGAAGCAGGTATATCGCACCGCTCAATCAGTATTTTGTGGAAGCCGATGTATCTCAGGCCTCAATCAATATTTGGTGGAAGCAGGTATATCGCACCTCTCAATCAGTATTTTGTGGAAACAGGTATATCGCACCCCTCATTCAGTATTTTGTGGAAGCAGGTATATAGAACTCCTTAATCAGTATTTTGTAGAAGCAGGTATGACTCTTTCATTGTGCCACCTCTTCCTGTTCTCCTGGTGCCACCACCACCAGACTCTGTCATTGTGCCACTCAGTGGTCTCCTCATACTGCTGCCACCTCCACACTCTGTCATTGTGCCACTCGGTGGCCTCCCCCTGATGCTGCTGATCCGGTTTTTGTGGGTTATTGTTCTGATGGATCAGAGGAAAGGCAAATAAATCAGTGACATCCACATAAACTTACTGCTGACACCCCCTCCACTCTGTCAGGGGGGGCACTACTTGTATAAGCATTTAATAGAACAGTTTCTGTAGACATCTATGTGGAATCAGCTGACGACAGTATAAAAGGACGGTGATTCTTCTTGACGCTAACATCGACCTATAAGGCTGGGTTGATACTTCAGTTATTTGGTCAGTTTTGGCCCCGTGACTGCCCAAATAAGTGAACTATGCAGTGATTCTAAGAGCGATGCCTGTCATCTGCATGTCATACTGACTCACAGTATTATTTCACTACCACAGCAGACTCCCTATGCGTGTTACTGCAAGGCACTGTGTTCTAAACCCCTATAAAGGTTCTCTGCAGCCTGGAAATAGGCATTTTTAAATGAATTCGTATCGAAGCAAATTTTTCGAAAAATGTGTCTAACTGGCCGAATCAAATTTTTGAAAAACTCGCTCATCTCTAATGAGAGGTGTAAAACTGCCCTGTTTTGCAACTTTTTTTGGAAGCTAGAATTCTGGAGTGAAGGTATGATAAATCTGCCCCTATGTGTTCTACTCCCTGTCCTTGCTCTTTGCTCTTGTTTGTACTTTTAGCACGGCATACAATGGCTTAAAGGCCCATTAAACCCAGAATTCAAACAAAGAAAAAGAACAACCAACAAAACAACATATTTTCCGTATGTATCTTTCTTATTTGCTCTTGTTTCGTCAGATATCACAATTGCAGACCATGAAAAATAAACTAGAAAAGCTTTGCATTGTTCTATCAGGCTCGGAGGAGTCTCCTAGTTACTAATAATACAGAATACATTTGGTAACAGGACCAGCCATTATATATACAGCTGAATAGCTAATCTGCCTAGTTATGCAATGATACCATATTTTTTGCTTTATAAGACGCTCTCGATGATAAGACACGCCTGGTTTTAGAGGAGGAAAATAAGAAAAAAAAAATTTATGTCGGACCCCCAATCTACATCAGACCCCCAAATTAAACCCCCAATCTTCTTCAGACTTCAGATCATACCACCATATCAGACCTCAGATCAAATTCCCATATCAGATCTCAGATCAGATCCTTATATCAGATCTCAGATCAGATCCCCATATCAGACTTCAGATCATATCAGACGTCAGATCAAACCCTCAGATCACACCCCCATTAGACATCAGATCAGACCCCTATATCAGAGCTCATAACAAACCTCAGATCAAACCCCCAATAAGAGCTCAGATCAGACCCCCATGTCAGACCCCTATCAGAACTCAGAACACACCAAAATCAGACCTCATTTCAAACCCCCTTCACAGCTCAGATCAGACCCCATCAAAGATAAATAAATGAACTTACAGTACCTCTCCTGCTCTGCCGCTAATCTGCAGGTCCAGCGGTCTCCTCTGCAGTCACTGCTGCCCGGTCTTCTCCTGGCCCACGCTGCACTGTGACCTTACTGCATACAGCATCAGTTCATACTGATCGCACTATGTCCTGATGCTGTATGCAGTCAGGACACACACAGTGCAGCACATGGTGCAAGACCGTGAGTGGTAAGTACAGCAAGCGATAGCCGTGGTATAGTCACCGATCCCCATGCCTCCTGCATACCAGTGAGCGCTTTCATAATGAAAGTGCTTACTAGTATTTGCTTTATAAGATGCACTTCCCCCCTTTTGGGGGGGGGGGGGGGAGTCCACCTTATAAAGCGAAAAAAACATCATCCCTTCACTGCATAATTGTGCAGATTTGCCTTCCAGCAGCTTTGAAAATATGGGTAGAATGTGGTGGTATGCTAGAAATCAGACTACAAGTGTGTACAGTTGTCTGATATTATTTTTAGGATCTATTTAGTGATTAATCCCTCGCATAACTAGACCATCTTGCCGTTTAGTGTCCTGGGAAGTCTAGGTGATAACACTATGCGACTGCATTGGTGACAACTGATTACGCTGCCTTGGTTCCATATGATGGATTCACATACTGTATCAGTGCAGCATTGTGTGTATTTTATATGAACAATATACCCCCATCACCGTTCCCACAGATTTTGTTACCCAGCTTTCTCAGACTGCTTAATTCTGAATTTGTCTGGTTACATATTGATAAATCCCTTCACATTACTAGACCAGCTTGTCGTCCAAGGTCCTGGAAAAGCTGGCCAACAGAACTATGCAGCTGCATTGGTGACAACAGATTATGTTGCCATCATACCATATGATTGATTCACACAGCATGTCAGGGTGGCATTGTGTTTATTTTATAAAACCTTATCACCAACCTCTTGAGGTTGTTACCCAGCTTTCCTAAACTGCAGAATGACAGATCAGCCTTTTTATGAATTGGTAAATTCCCAGTATGGTAGAATACCTAGGTGGATTTTCTAGCCAGGAGCATTGAAAAGCTAAGTAAGAATCCCAGTGACAAATTCTCCACACTGTAGCATAATTAGACAGATTTATCCTTCGTGTTCCGGGGAAATCTGTGTAACAAAATTAACAATGATAATGCCTGTGACAATGCGCTATGTAAGTGAATAAAATAAATTATATGAACCCATAAAAGGAACTGCTAAATACATCTTTCTAAATAATAATTGTCCTTACTCCCAAATAGTGCCATAGCTAGGCAGGTTTCCCTTTCAGGGCCATGGGAAAGCTGGGTTACGACTATGTGAGACTGTAATAGACTGCAGAATACAAAATCCACAAAGATAAATCCCTCTCCCGACTCCTAAATAGTGCCATAACTAGGCAGGTTTGTCTTTCAGCGTTCTAGGAAAGCTGGACTACAACCATTTGAAACTGAAGTAGACTGCAGAATACTAAATCTACCAAGATAAAGTCCCCTTCTCACTTCTCACAGTGCTCATTATGTCTGAAATACGGTGTTAAGCCACATGCCCTTGAACTTCTTGTCTGCCTTTGAACTCATGCACAGAGTCTCTAGCCGAATAGAGAGACAAGGAAAATGTTCATGACTACAGACAAACTTTCCTTAGCAGATTATGCTAAAAAAATAAATAAAATTTTTAGTGGCCCTTTAACTTTTACTGCAGCCAGAGAGAGCCCCACGGTAGTGACAGAGTTAGAGAATTACACATTGCACTAGTCAATGCATTTCTTTTCTGTGGGCATCTTTATCTAGGCATACTGTTATCCCTTTTCTACACCTATTACTATAATGTGGATTACCATGCAGAAAACACCTTCCCCTCAGAGCAGCAGTATACTGACAATGGATTCTCTGTTTAGTAAGACTTATAATTTGTATTGCCTTCTATTTGAGGGCAGTATTTTGAATTAATACAACAACACAAAGCAGCCAAAAATTATTTAATAAATTGTTTTCTATAAACATTTAGGTGCATATTTATAATTTAAGACATGTTTTGAGACAAGTCTAATTTAGAACAGGTTGCCTATTTTGTCTTAGATTTATGAAAAGGCACATGTTATTGATAAAATTGTTGCAAATATAGATTTCAGACTTTTACACTGTGTACCTATAAAAAGCATCAAAATTAGACCGCATCACTTCTACACAGACATGTTGCATTATGGAGATGATATACAGCACATGGCAACCTCTTAGCCGAGTTTTTTGCTGCAAAAATTGGAAGCCAAGAAAACTGCCACACAAATTCAAAAACTACAGCCATGCCAGCTCTTTTCGAAACAAAACAGGGTTGCACACTTGAAGGGAGTTGCTTGGGTGAGGGGGAACCAGTCACACAATTTGCTGTGGGGCCCATCACCATTTCCAAAAACACGGAAATACAAAATTAAACAGAATGTAACGGAAATAAAAATAAAAATGGCTGATTTGACATTTTTTCATCGCTTCACTTACTCCCCAAAATATGTCAATAAAATGTTATCAAAAAGTCTCACACACTTCAAAATAAAGTCAAGAAAAACTGCAGATCGCCCCACAAAAAATAAACCCACACACATCGCAGTAGACATAACTATAAAAAAGTTATGGAGGTCATACTATGGTGATGTAAAAACAAATATATTTTTGTGCAAGTTTAGATTTTTTTCCAGTATTAAAATGCAGAAAACCATATACCATGATTTCTTTGTAATCGTACTGACCCAGAGAATGAAGGGCTCAGGTTTGTTTCAAGGGGTTAATATTCAGCAAAGATGTAGCACTTGGACATTAATGTATTCATTTTTGTGATTTTTATGTTTTCTGCAGCCTAGACATGAATATTGTAATAAATGTATTCCCCCTTACAAAATAGCATTGTGGCCACACAGCTGAGATAGCTGTCTTTTAAATCAGCTGTCCAAATTACTCCTGGGTAGGAGCTGACGTGAAATACGACTTTTTTGCGACATTTTGAAAAGATGCAAAACACAAATGAACTATAATCCCGGTTGAATCTGATGTCCTCTTAAAAAAATAGAACTCGTGAGGAATTGGCAAAGAGACACAAAAGTCGCAAATACCGACAAAAAGGTGCAAAAACGTGCTTTGTGACTTTTTTACGCAAAATAAAATAAAAATAAAAACAGGCGTACCTGGCTTCATAAATGAGCCCTTTAGCTTGTAAAAATACCCCAAAAGTGTCCTTTAAACAAAGGTTACATGCTTGGTATACTTAAGTAGTAAGAGGGTATATGTTTCGTCAAAGTGACAGGTACCACGCCCCCTTTTACACGCCTCCTTTTATATTGCTTGATATTAATTTTATATCGCCTGATATAGAGTTTATATCGCATGATAATAGGTTTATATTGGTTATCACTTCTCAGATTACTGCTAATATCAGTCAGTTCAGAAATGCAGTCAAAAGCACACTGCTTAAATTAAGACTTTCTCAGACCCATAACAGGATGTGCTCTACAAGGTCATGACATCTGTCATGTACATCAAAAGCAACGCTTTTTAAAAGTATGATAGATTACTAATATCCTTCAGACTTAGCAAATGGTTTCAATTATGTGTTTAAAAATATGTTTATTTGGTAAAAATTATGACAGATTACTAGTAGCCTGCAGTGTACAAAGGAAGGCAAAATTACATCTAATTAAAACCCAGACATTTCTAATGCATAGGTCATGACCTCTTACAACAAAGGCTGTGTTCTACAAGGTTTTAACAGCTGTTTAGAATTTCTACGGCCATGCTCATCAATGCTGTCTGGACATGACACAGGCTGTATTCTTGTCATGGATTTTATCCCCCTTATAAAATCTTATTTTATATAAAACTTCATAAAGTCGCCACAAAATATTTCATTGCGGCTTTATAAATACATTTTGTAATTTTAGATCATCTCATAACTCGTTTACAACATTTAAGTTTTGATATAAAAGCTACCCAGTTTGATATGAATTTGATATGAATTCATATCAATTTATACAGTTGATAAGTTTCATTTAAATAAAAGCAAAAGACATTGATAAGCCCTTTCTAACACTTGATAAGCTTTTGATATAAAATTAAGATTCATGCATAAAAAGACCTATACATGTCCTAAACACATAAATTCTTATAAAACATAATTTAACTAGGCATTATAAATAAATTTTGTAATTTTATAACATTTCATAGCTCATTTATAACATTTAACTTTTCATATAAAAGCTACCCATTTTGATCTGACTTTGATATGAATTTATATAAATTTTATACAATTCATAACTTTCATTTAAATAAAATCTTATTGATAAGCCTATTCATAACAGTTGATATGCTTTTGATATAAAATATACACACTATCAACATATAAAATCTTATAAAACATAGTCTAACTATTCTATCTACAGCAAATAATGAATATGCTAATCGTTACCACATGGTATCGTTTACAACATGAACAGCCTATATAAACAGGGCCCAGTCTCTGCATTGCTATCACAGAGTGACTTGGGCACATAGAAGCATAGACCAACAAGGCATAATACACTTAAAAGGTAAGCACCTTGAATATGACTTATGTTATCTGTATCTATGTAACTGTGATTATTTATAATTCGTAATGCGTCACTAACTGTCTTTTTCTTTTACCAAATACAAATGTTGCTATATTTTAACTAGCAATATATTTCACTATTTATTGAATATAACTTATGTTATCTGCATCTATGTAACTGTGCTTATTTATAGGTCGTAATGTGGCCCAATGTCTTTTACAGCATACAACTGTTGCTATATTTTAACTAACAATATACATTTCGTTTAGATGGATTCTTACCAAAAATTTATGGGGAGATGACATTATACCCGATGCGCAGCTGCTTATCGCGGCCGATGATTTCTATGATTCATAGATTAGCGGCGGTGGGGGACAATTGTTTTCAGACGATTCGCCCAGTATGGCGCTAGTTCATAATGATATTTTAAGCGAACCCGATTACAATCCGACGTCTCCTTGCCTGGCCGGTAAGTATAATCAGCTTATGCTTTTATTACGTATGTAGTTTTAGAGCTCGTTATATTTCATGTACGTTTATTACAGACACGCAAATCCGAGACATTTTAAGAATTGTGAACAGAGACGTTGATACTGAAAATACAGAACATTCAAACATTGAAGTTACTAGCAACAACAATTCTGACGAGCTAAAGGAGAACGATCCGTCACGAGTTATCGATCTCACAACCCCAGGGCGACCTGAAATGAAACAGATGACCAGGCTAGCCAGAACACGTACAGCTCGATCGACTTCTTTGATGTTGGCTGTTTTAAACATTATCTATATTTCTAATACACTTTTAAAATGCAGCGCTGGAAAGAAAAGTGTATACAATTGATGACATCGCGACACTCTCCGATGAGGCCCTACAAAAGCGCCGCAAGCGGGGCAAAGAGCGTAAGGACCAAAAAGCATTGTTGCTGAAACATATTTTAAACAATGTCTATAAGTCTAATACTTTTTGTTAAAATGCAGCGCTGAAAAGAAAAATGGCCACGACCGGTATCTCCAAAGCGTTGTCAAAGAAATCTAACACAAAGGGTAAGGCGCCCTCTACAGCCTTTCAAACAACAATATCTATAACTTTTAAGCATGTATAAACAATGGTGTCTAATCAAACCTTGTAATTTAAAGTTTTTCAAATGCCTGGTAGTAGCGCAAGTGTTAACAGAACTGTTTCATTCCCAGAACCACCGCAACAGTTGGCTGTCTGAAAATCCCGCATTGCCGACTATCCGCTGCCCTGATGCCCGTAAGTTAATATTACACTGTGCTCTGTTTTAATTAGACCCCGTTTGAAGTTCTTAACACTTACAGCTTGCTGCTTGTCTTTAAATTTTAAATAAAAGTCATAATGACATATCTATCTATCAATTTATGTATCTATCTAGCCATTTATCTATCTATGTCTCCATACATCCAAATACCCTCAACTATCTAAATTCTATCAAATTATCTATCTATTTATCTATCTATTTAGCTATCTATATCTATCCATTTATCTATCTATGTCTTCATACACCCAAATACCCCAACAATCTAAATTCTATCAAATTATCTATCTATCTATCTATCTATCTATCTATCTATCTATCTATCCAGCTCTCTATATCTATCCATTTATCTATCTATGTCTCCATACATCCAAATACCCCCAACTATCTAAATTCTATCAAATTATCTATCTATCTATCTATCTATCTATCTAGCTATCTATAGCTATCCATTTATCTATCTATGTCTCCATACATCCAAATACCCCAACTATCTAAATTCTATCAAATTATCTATTTATCTATCTATCTAGCTATCTATATCTATCTATCTATCTATCTAGCTATCTATATCTAGCCATTTATCTATCTATGTCTCCATACAACCAAATACCCCAACTATCTAAATTCGATCAATTTATCTATCTATATTTCTATCTACATATCTATGTATCAATTACCTATCTATCTTTCGTGGGGAGTTGCTTTAATTAGCAAGCTTGAAATTCTTAATACTTATATCTTAATGTTTGTCTTTAAATTTCAGACAAAAGAAAAGAAAGCACCAAAGCCAGAGTCACTAAAGATAGACAGCGATCAACCACAAAACAGCATCAGGAACAGCTTACACCGATAGCTGGAGTTCTAACAAATCAGCAGCCGGTTCTACAGAGTGGTGAGCCAACTAGCGTAATAAATTATATTACAGATTTATGCGTCATAACACCAATACCCAATACGCAAGATGTAATACCTTGTAAAAAGCACATCACGTTTGATATGTTAGACACATGCAGTAACGGACCACAGATAAGTGAACCCCAACAGCGATACGCGCCTCTTGTCCATTCCTGTTATTGCCGGGGTGGAGAGACGTACAACGCATTGCGGGATATTGCGAAATGTAATGACAAAATGGCACGTGTAGTAGTAGTAAGAGGGTATATGTTTTGTCAAAGTGACAGGTACCACGCCCCCTTTTATATCGCATGATATAAAGTTTATATCGCATGATATTAAATTTATAGTGCTAGCTATTAAAATTTATATTGTTTGCTATTAAAATTTATATTGTTTGCTTTTAAAATTTATAGTGCTAGCTATTAAAATTTATATTGGTTGCTATTAAAATTTATATTGTTTGCTTTTAAAATTTATAGTGCTAGCTATTAAAATTTATATTGTTTGCTATTAAAATTAATATTGTTTGCTTTTAAAATTTATAGTGCTAGGTATTAAAATTTATATTGTTTGCTATTAAAATGTATATTGTTTGCTTTAAAAATTTATAGTGCTAGCTATTAAAATTTATAGTGCTAGCTATTAAAATTTATAGTGTTTGCTATTAAAATTTATAGTGCCTGATATTAATTTAATATAATAGTATTTAAATCAAACGATGACAAATATAATTCGGTTAAAAAGCTTTATTAATTTCGTTATTTGCAACATTCCCGTAGGGACAGACACGTTTGATTGTAATTACAGCATTGTATACATAAGCGTTTCATGCGTTTTGTTACAAATGATCGCACAATACGGTCATTTTTTCTAAAATCGTTAGTGAACATTTTTAAAACATTTTCAAAAGATATTCCTTTAGTGAGATATTGTAAGATATAGATACAGTAATGGCCGCAGACGTAACTAACGGCGTGTTGTATTTGTCTGTTTTGATTTCTTATAGTCTTAGAAGTTTTATATAAAAACTGCATAAAGTCGCCAGGAAATATTTCATTGCGGGGGATAAACCATAACTATCAAAAAAAATAGATATATCATTTGGGTATAATATAATTAAAATCCAATGCTTCCCCCGTTGATACGAATTATCCGTATTTACAATGTAGGCCGCGGGCCTGTCGATGATTTTACCCCCCCGGTAATAAATCACACGGGAATACACCTTTAAATATGCGCCTGCCGTTAATATCAGCTTTAATAACACAGACAATTTCATAATTATTCATGTCTATTGAAAATCATATAATACCTCTCGACGATTATTTATTTCAGTAATATTTTCATGAACTGAATATACAATCATATTAATTGTGTTCGCAATCGGTTCGGCAAATCTAATTTCAGCTTGCAGATTGACAGTTTTTACTAGGGAGATATGACCGCCGGGCTCTTGATCCGGCGATAAATCAAAAGCGAACAAAGTGTAACACCGTCAAAAACTCATGTTGATCGACGGATAAAGCGTTGTCGGCCTTGTGTTTCCCCGAAATATGTACTAGGGACATATATTCACGAACAGCTGATTCGTCTTGGAAGTTAGGTTGAAAAGGTTTTGCCGGTATCCAAATATAAGGCTGCATAATTCACATTATAGTGGTTGAAGCACAAAGGATTTCTTTGGTAACTCCCGGAAAATGATTCGTTATCCACAAATGCTAGTATTACTGTTTTTGGTAGGTTTCCGAGGAAAAGATTCTCGTGGTTACATATGCGAGTACCGGCGGGTACGCTGTACACTTTAAGCGACGCCCGATCGATCGAGTACTTTGCGTTGGCTGTTAACAGAGCGCAACTGTGACCGATTCTTACAGCGGGCGATACTTGTACTCTTTTGACAAACAGGGAAGCGTGCCGTATTTGTACTTTAAAATGGGCCGCCTCGGCCGACATAAGGCAGAAAGTGTCTTTGTTTCTGGTCAATTTTATCTTTAGATCTAAACCGTTCAGTATTAACTTCGGTTGATTAAATTTATCGGCGTAAATGGGGCCCATTAATTCAACACTCCTAGATCGGGCTGAATACTTTGCTCTCTTGCTGAAGCCTTCATTATGCCCATCGAGAACCCAGTCATCATGATGTCCCGCTGTGTCTTTATAGAATAAACCGGCTGTAAATTGGGAAGCTAAAGTTTGTGAATTATAATTTATTAGGGACTCTATATACGTTCTATACGTATAAAGGTTGTCGCTTCTTGAAATCAACGTCGCTGAGCGTTATATCCAGTTGATTAAAAAGACTTGCTATAGGGTAGCTAATAAGTGCAACGCGGGATCCTTCTGGTATGGGTGTGTTATCAGGACTAACGATTTTGCAAACAACATGTAACAATGTGTTATTAAGGTCGTAATAATATTCACCGCTGCCCGTGATGTAGAATTCCAAAGGGGCATTGTCAGTGATTGCTGCGATTGGCTGCACCTCTACATAAAGCGATTTTTCAATGCTTGTTTGGGTAGGCGGTATTTGAAAGATATCCAACTCTGATTTGGCGTACTCGGCGGATGCGTCATGCACGAAAGCCATAGCGTCTGACTAGAAGATGTCACTCGGTGAGCGACTTCTTGTTTTCTGGCGGCGACGTCTCTTAGGTTGTGCTACTTTATTCATAAAAGTTGGTAAGACAATGGCAGCGCGTCCATGTTTTCTTTTACGCGTTTTTTTTACGTATTTGTACGACACCAGAGCCCTCCTGGCTCTGCGCCGACCTATTTATACGATCCATAAAGGCGGTCGAAGCCGTAGTGACAACGTCTTTAGCAATGTTACGGGTGGCTGTTTTCATGTGCGGTTTTGCAAGCTCCACACCTTTCTTAAATAGCGGAACGACATGGCGGAACAGACCCCGAAATAACCCGGCGAGTCCAGAACATGCATGAATTCAGTACCGTGAAAGCCATCCAAGCCATGACCGGCTTGCGTTATGTAATAATGCGTATATGCGTCTGGGTCACCGTACACTCTCTGGGACAACATTTTAGTGCGTCGTCACCGTGCGCGGTCTAAAGTGTAATCGCACAATAGTCTTACCGTATTTGAATTTAACAGATTTAGCCTGATCCGTGAGTATCAATATTGCAATCGTGTCAAAATGATGTTTACAAACAGGTATATAGTCCGGACGGTGATACTTTGCGTGACTATATCACCATTTTTACTGCCTAACTCGACAGTTCTTAAAATTTGTACGTAACTATCGCCAACAAGTTGATGTTGGACGATATCGGTACATACAAACAATGTATAAAAACCGGTTTTAATATCGGAATTAATTTTTTTCTCTTTTGATGAAACTAGAGCAAGCCCCTTTATACCACCAACATGATGTTCTAAAACAAGTAAGCCGGGTCCTTTGTAGCGGAGAGTGATGTGCTCGATGTCGACATTCTTGAGCGGGGGAGCTTTCGAATACCCCGTCAGCCCCAAAATATTCCCCAACTTCACACAAGGCATGAACTTGTATGCTGGAGAATTTAGTACATAAACGGTTCTGTCAATATCGTCGTATCTTAGACGCAATTGATCGGGAGGTATTTTTATAGATTCAAGTTTGCTATTAATGGCTTTGATGAGATCTTGCATATTGGAGTAATAACCCGATTTAACAAAAAGCTTGCTGATCGTCTCGTCGCGCTGTGCGACGTAGAATACACCATCTCCGGGGCCAAAGGTTTCCCACGTATGTGAATACTGAATCTCCACTAAAGCCACTTCGTAAGGGCCGCGAAGATGCACCGCTTTTGCTAACTTAGTGGTGTAATCGGCGATGCTGTTTTCAGGATAAAGTTTGGCGGAGGCGTTGCAGGGCAGCGTGATAAAAAACGATCCGTCCTCCATAGTTTACAGACGCATCAACTGTTTTTCAGGCACCCAAGAGTTAAACTTGTCAGGGTAACCTATCCACTTTACAAAACACAATGTTTTACCCTGAACTTTCTTCTTTTTCAGTATTTTTTCTATCCTGTAAACTCGTAGCTTGTCGAGAGTTACTTTTTGGACTTCTTCCGGGTAGAACGAGCCTTCAATGAACTCATCGGACAGGTCTTTCAACTTATAAAGGGGTCTGAGGCCCCTAGTGTTTACAGCGTGAATTTAAAATATCTCCTTATAACGAACAATTCTGACGTGATCACCTATTTTTAATACCGGTTTAAAAATTTTTAATAGTATCGTAACACCCGTAGATATTTTTCCAAACGGTTAAAGAGTTCTCTTTTGTCACATCGATGGGGCGCCGCCTTATAGTTCTGTGATATGTGTGGTTCTAACTATACACCAAGTCTTGTAACTTGTCGATGTACCTGTACGTGTTTTGTTCTCTAAGATAGCGCCACATTTTAGTTTTCAGCATTCTATTAAAACGCTCGACCAATGCTGCCTTAACAGCGTTTGTAGTTAAAAAATGATGTATTTTATAGGTTTCACAAAGACGCCTCATAGGTTTGTTGATAAACTCACGGCCCCGATCAGTCTGGAGCTTTCGGGGGGTTCGGCCGCTTAACTTAAATATCTGCTCAAAAGCGGTAGCGCCGGACTTTTTTGAAAGGCCCGACACCCAGGCATATTTAGATAGAATATCAACAACCGTCAGCAGGTATTTAACACCATTATTTTCTTTAGAAAAATCCGTCATCGACACAAGATCTGCCTGCCATTGAGCATCTATATCAGACACCATAACCTTGTTTCTTGTAAAGGATTTTTTAACAGGTTTGTACAATGTGTAAGTATCCTCGTTGCTCAACCAGTTTTTTACAGAGTCTTTTCTTATTCCAAATTTCCGTACTTCTCTGAATAAGGATTCAACGCCCCCATAAGAGCCGACAGCTTTTGGCGTGTAGTACTGTTTTCGCAAAATTTTGCTTTTTGCAGGCATTTTAGCTGTGTTTTAAACAGCATCTACTCAACAACACGTCCTAACTGTTTATACAATTTTAAATAATCAAGCTATTATATTTATTGTAAAAAGAAAAAACAGAATACATTTTATTTAAAACAGTTTATGTATAGTAAATAAAACATTATAAGACATTACACACAAATAAATTTTATATACATGCAAAGTAAAAATGTATGCAAAACAAATAAAAACATTATAAGATATTTAATACAAACAAAGTTTATATACAAACGCCAAAGTAAGAAAATTTACAATGTTAACCAAGCAGCTTGCAACAAGGGCGGGAGCCTCTTTTTAGGTAATAATGAGCCACCCGGCGACACAGTAGGCGATCTTAATAACACCGGAGGTGTAAAAGGGCTTTGAGCCTCGTCAAAGGGCTCACTCAGCGACTCAGACGCTATGGCTTTCGTGCATGACGCATCCGCAAAGTACGCCAAATCAGAGTTGGATATCTTTCAAATACCGCCTACCTAAACAAGCATTGAAAAATCGCTTTATGTAAAGGTGCAGCCAATCGCAGCAATCACTGACAATGCCCCTTTGGAATTCTACATCACGGGCAGCGGTGAATATTATTACGACCTTAATAACACATTGTTACACATCGTTTGCAAAATCGTTAGTCCTGATAACACACCCATACCAGAAGGATCCCGCGTTGCACTTATTAACTACCCTATAGCGAGTCTTTTTAATCAACTGGATATAACGCTCGGCGACACGTTGATTTTAAGAAGCGACAACCTTTATACGTATAGAGCGTATATAAAGTCCCTAATAAATTATAATTCACAAACTTTAGTGTCCCAATTTACAGCTGGTTTATTCTATAAAGACACAGCGGGACATCATTATGACCGGGTTCTCGAGGGGTGTAATGAAGGCTTCAGCAAGAGAGCAAAGTATTCAGCCCGATCTAGGAGTGTTGAATTGATGGGCCCCATTTACGCCGATATATTTAATCAACCGAAGTTAATACTGAACGGTTAATACTAAACGGATCTAAAGATAAAATTGACCAGAAACAAAGACACTTTCTGCCTTATGTCGGCCGAGGCGGCCCATTTTAAAGTACAAATACGGCACGCTTCCCTGTTTGTCAAAAGAGTACAAGTATCGCCCGCTGTAAGAATCGGTCACAGTCGCGCTCTGTTAACAGCTAACGCAAAGTACTCGATCGATCGGGCGTCGCTTTAAGTGTATAGCGTACCCGCCGGTACTCGCATATGTAACCACGAGAATCTTTTCCTCGGAAACCTACCAAAAACAGTAATACTAGCATTTGTGGATAACAAATCATTTTCCGGGAGTTACCAAAGAAATCCTTTGTGCTTCAACCACTATAATGTGAATTATGCAGCCTTATATTTGGATGGTCAACAGATAACGGCAAAACCTTTTCAACCTAACTTCCAAGACGAATCAGCTGTTCGTGAATATATGTCCCTAGTACATATTTCGGGGAAACACAAGGCTGACAACTAGGGATGAGCGAACCCGAACTGTATACATTTTCGTAAAAGTCCGGCTTTCGGGTTCGGTGTTCATCATTTTCTTGGCGCTTTTTGAAAGGCTGCAAAGCAGCCAATCAACAAGCGTCATACTACTTGCCCCAAGAGGCTATCACAGCCATGCCTACTATTGGAATGGCTGTGATTGGCCAGTGCAGCATGTGACCCAGCCTCTATTTAAGCTGGAGTCACGTAGCGCCGCACGTCACTCTGTTCTGATCAGTTGCAGCTGCGACTGTTAGGGCGAGATTAGGCAGTGATTAACTCCTCCAAAACACTTAAGTCAGTGATTGATCTACAGCTGTGGATCATTGAACTGCTGCTATTCAATTGCTCACTGTTTTTAGGCTGCCCAGAGCGTTTTTCAGTCACTTCTTTTTTCTGGGGTGATCGGCGGCCATTTTGTGTCTTGTGGTGCGCCAGCACAAGCTGCCACCAAGTCCATTTAACCATCAATAGTGTGGTTATTTTTTGGCTATATCCTACATCAGGGGCAAGCTGCAACAAAGTCCATTTAACCATCAATAGTGTGGTTATTTTTTGGCTATATCCTACATCAGGGGCAAGCTGCCACCAAGTCCATTTAACCATCAATAGTGTGGTTATTTTTTTGCTATATCCTACATCAGGGGCAAGCTGCCACCAAGTCCATTTAACCATCAATAATGTGGTTATTTTTTGGCTATATCCTACATCAGGGGAAAGCTGCCACCAAGTCCATTTAACCATCAATAGTGTGGTTATTTTTTTGCTATATCCTACATCAGGGGCTTGGCTGTGCTTGCTATTTTATTGAGGGGTGAAATACAATTGCCAAAATAGCAGTACCCTAAATCTGGTGTTTCAGCTGTGGCCAGCCAATTGTAATACTGTCTGCTGTCTGGCAAAGGATATATTTTTGTTCTGGGTTGAAATACAATTCCCAACTTAGCAATTTCCTAAATTAGTGGTTTCTGCTGTATCAGGCCTACTTTAAATCTATTCATTAAAAGGGTATATTAGATTCAAGGTGCTGATAGAGTCATTCTCAATAACTTCACACACACGCTACTGTGCATTTCCAAGTCTAATTCTGTCTGTAAACGTATACCTGTCACCCAGCGCCTAAATAATAGGCCTCAAATTTATATTCAGCTAAATCTGTGGTTATTGCTGTAGCTGGTCAAGTTATTTTGTGTCCGTCAAAGCACAGTTTTTGTTCTGGGTTGAAATACAATTCCCAACTTAGCAATTTCCTAAATTAGTGGTTTCTGCTGTATCAGGTCTAATTTAAATCTATCCATAAAAGGGTATATTAGATTCAAGGTGCTGATAGGGTCATCCACAATAACTTCACACGCTACCGTGCAATTTCAAGTCTATTTCTGTCTGTAAACGTATACCTGTCACCCAGTGCCTAAATAATAGGCCTCAAATTTATATTCAGCTAAATCTGTGGTTATTGCTTTGGCTGGTCAAGTTATTTTGTGTCCGTCAAAGCACAGTTTTTGTTCTGGGTTGAAATACAATTCCCAACTTAGCAATTTCCTAAATTAGTGGTTTCTGCTGTATCAGGCCTACTTTAAATCTATCCATGAAAGGGTATATTAGATTCAAGGTGCTAATAGGGTCATTCTCAATAACTTAACACACACGCTACAGTGCATTTCCAAGTCTTATTCTGTCTGTAAACGTATACCTGTCACCCAGCGCCTAAATAATAGGCCTCAAATTTATATTCAGCTAAATCTGTGGTTATTGCTGTAGCTGGTCAAGTTATTTTGTGTCCGTCAAAGCACAGTTTTTGTTCTGGGTTGAAATACAATTCCCAACTTAGCAATTTCCTAAATTAGTGGTTTCTGCTGTATCAGGTCTAATTTAAATCTATCCATAAAAGGGTATATTAGATTCAAGGTGCTGATAGGGTCATCCACAATAACTTCACACGCTACCGTGCATTTCAAAGTCTAATTCTGTCCATAAACGTATACCTGTCACCCAGCGCCTAAATAATAGGCCTCAAATTTATATTCAGCTAAATCTGTGGTTATTGCTGTAGCTGGTCAAATTATTTTGTGTCAGTCAAAGCACAGTTTTTGTTCTGGGTTGAAATACAATTCC
Organism: Bufo gargarizans; assembly: GCF_014858855.1. Classification (NCBI taxonomy): domain Eukaryota; kingdom Metazoa; phylum Chordata; class Amphibia; order Anura; family Bufonidae; genus Bufo; species Bufo gargarizans. The sequence goes on from NC_058089.1 coordinate 27,740,623, forward strand.
CAACTTAGCAATTTCCTAAATTAGTGGTTTCTGCTGTATCAGGCCTACTTTAAATCTATCCATAAAAGAGTATATTAGATTCAAGGTGCTGATAGGGTCATTCTCAATAACTTCACACACACGCTACTATGCATTTCCAAGTCTAATTCTGTCTGTAAACGTATACCTGTCACCCAGCGCCTAAATAATAGGCCTCAAATTTATATTCAGCTACATCTGTCGTTACTGCTGTGCCTGTATTAGTGTAATACGGTACCTAAATAGATAGCCAGATAGTGTTAGGTGTCTGTAAAAAAAGGCCTGAATTTGAATTCAATACATTGGGCCAAATAATATTTTTGTTATTGTGGTGAATGGTAACAATGAGGAAAACATCTAGTAAGGGACGCGGATGCGGACATGGTCGTGATGGTGTTAGTGGACCCTCTGGTGCTGGGAGAGGACGTGGCTGTTCTGCCACAGCCACACGTCCTAGTGTACCAACTACCTCAGGTCCCAGTAGCCGCCAGAATTTACAGCGATATTTGGTGGGGCCCAATGCCGTTCTAAGGATGGTAAGGCCTGAGCAGGTACAGGCATTAGTCAATTGGGTGGCCGAAAGTGGATCCAGCACGATCACATTATCTCCCACCCAGTCTTCTGCAGAAAGCGCACAGATGGCGCCTAAAAACCAAGCCCATGAGTCTGTCACATCACCCCCATGCATACCAGGGAAACTGTCTGAGCCTCAAGTTATGCAGCAGTCTATTATGCTGTTTGAAGACTCTGCTGGCAGGGTTTCCCAAGGGCTTCCACCTAGCCCTTCCCCAGCGGTGGAAGACATAGAATGCACTGACGCACAACCAATTATGTTTCCTGATGATGAGGACATGGGAATACCACCTCAGCACGTCTCTGATGATGACGAAAAACAGGTGCCAACTGCTGCGTCTTTCTGCAGTGTGCAGACTGAACAGGGGGTCAGGGATCAAGACTGGGTGAAAGACGATGCAGGGGACGATGAGGTCCTAGACCCCACATGGAATGAAGGTCGTGCCACTGACTTTCACAGTTCAGAGGAAGAGGCAGTGGTGAGACCGAGCCAACAGCGTAGCAAAAGAGGGAGCAGTGGGCAAAAGCAGAACACCCGCCGCCAAGAGACTCGGCCTGCTAGTAACCGCCGCCATCTGGGACCGAGCACCCCAAAGGGAGCTTCAAGCAGTTCCCTGGCATGGCACTTCTTCAAACAATGTGCTGACGACAAGACCCGAGTGGTTTGCACGCTGTGCCATCAGAGCCTGAAGCGAGGCATTAACGTTCTGAACCTTAGCACAACCTGCATGACCAGGCACCTGCATGCAAAGCATGAACTGCAGTGGAGTAAACACCTTAAAAACAAGGAAGTCACTCAGGCTCCCCCTGCTACCTCTTCTGCTGCTGCCGCCTCGGCCTCTTCTGCTGCAGCCGCCTCGGACTCTTCCTCCGCCTCTGGAGGAACGTTGGCACCTGCTGCCCAGCAAACAGGGGATGTACCACCAACACCACCACCTCCGTCACCAAGCATTCCAACCATGTCACACGGCAGCGTTCAGCTCTCCATCTCACAAACATTTGAGAGAAAGCGTAAATTCCCACCTAGCCACCCTCGATCCCTGGCCCTGAATGCCAGCATCTCTAAACTACTAACCTATGAAATGCTGTCATTTAGGCTGGTGGACACAGACAGCTTCAAACAGCTCATGTCGCTTGCTGTCCCACAGTACAGGGAGTGCAGAATTATTAGGCAAATTAGTATTTTGACCACATCATCCTCTTTATGCATGTTGTCTTACTCCAAGCTGTATAGGCTCAAAAGCCTACTACCAATTAAGCATATTAGGTGATGTGCATCTCTGTAATGAGAAGGGGTGTGGTCTAATGACATCAACACCATATATCAGGTGTGCATAATTATTAGGCAACTTCCTTTCCTTTGGCAAAATGGGTCAAAAGAAGGACTTGACAGGCTCAGAAAAGTCAAAAATAGTGAGATATCTTGCAGAGGGATAGAGCACTCTTAAAATTGCAAAGCTTCTGAAGCGTGATCATCGATCAATCAAGCGTTTCATTCAAAATAGTCAACAGGGTCGCAAGAAGCGTGTGGAAAAACCAAGGCGCAAAATAACTGCCCATGAACTGAGAAAAGTCAAGCGTGCAGCTGCCAAGATGCCACTTGCCACCAGTTTGGCCATATTTCAGAGCTGCAACATCACTGGAGTGCCCAAAAGCACAAGGTGTGCAATACTCAGAGACATGGCCAAGGTAAGAAAGGGTGAAAGACGACCACCACTGAACAAGACACACAAGCTGAAACGTCAAGACTGGGCCAAGAAATATCTCAAGACTGATTTTTCTAAGGTTTTATGGACTGATGAAATGAGAGTGAGTCTTGATGGGCCAGATGGATGGGCCCGTGGCTGGATTGGTAAAGGGCAGAGAGCTCCAGTCCGACTCAGACGCCAGCAAGGTGGAGGTGGAGTACTGGTTTGGGCTGGTATCATCAAAGATGAGCTTGTGGGGCCTTTTCGGGTTGAGGATGGAGTCAAGCTCAACTCCCAGTCCTACTGCCAGTTTCTGGAAGACACCTTCTTCAAGCAGTGGTATAGGAAGAAATCTGCATCCTTCAAGAAAAACATGATTTTCATGCAGGACAATGCTCCATCACACTCGTCCAAGTACTCCACAGCGTGGCTGGCAAGAAAGGGTATAAAAGAAGAAAAACTAATGACATGGCCTCCTTGTTCACCTGATCTGAACCCCATTGAGAACCTGTGGTCCATCATCAAATGTGAGATTTACAAGGAGGGAAAACAGTACACCTCTCTGAACAGTGTCTGGGAGGCTGTGGTTCCTGCTGCACGCAATGTTGATGGTGAACAGATCAAAACACTGACAGAATCCATGGATGGCAGGCTTTTGAGTGTCCTTGCAAAGAAAGGTGGCTATATTGGTCACTGATTTGTTTTTGTTTTGTTTTTGAATGTCAGAAATGTATATTTGTGAATGTTGAGATGTTATATTGGTTTCACTGGTAAAAATAAATAATTGAAATGGGTATATATCATGTCCTTCCGCCGCCAAGGATCGCAGGGCAACATTCTTTGCCTCCTGTTGCCTTCTCCTCCTACTCGGCTTCCTCCTCCTCTTCTTCCACCTGCTCATCCAGTCAGCCACACACCTTCAGCCCGGGGTAAACGTCAGCAGGCCATTCTGAAACTCATATGTTTGGGAGACAGGCCCCACACCGCATAGGAGTTGTGGCGGGGTATAGAACAACAGACCCACGAGCCTCAAGCTCGGCGGTGTGCGCTAATGGGCGGAATCTCGTTGCAGCTCTGGGACTAGCCGGTTTGACGCACATCCCTTGCCTGGCGCATGTGCTGAATTTGGTGGTGCAGAAGTTCATTCTCAACTACCTCGACATGTCAGAGCTGCTGCATAAAGTGCAGGTCGTCTGTTCGCGCTTCCGGCGTTCACATCCTGCCGCTGCTCGCCTGTCTGCCCTACACCGTAACTTCGGCCTTCCCGCTCACCGCCTCATATGCGACATGCCCACCAGGTGGAACTCCACCTTGAACATGCTGGACAGACTGTGCGAGCCGCAGCAGGCCATAGTGGAGTTTCAGCTGCAGCACGCACGGGTCAGTCGCACTGCGGAACAACACCACTTCACCACCAATGACTGGGCCTCCATGCGAGACCTGTGTGCCCTGTTGTGCTGTTTCGAGTACTCCGCCAACATGGCCAGTGGCGATGTCGCCGTTATCAGCATTACAATACCACTTCTATGTCTCCTTGAGAAAACACTTAGGGCGATGATGGAAGAGGAGGTGGCCCAGGAGGAGGAGGAGGAAGAGGGGTCATTTTTATAACTTTCAGGCCAGTCTCTTCGAAGTGACTCGGAGGGAGGTTTTTTGCAACAGCAGAGGCCAGGTACAAATGTGGCCAGCCAGGGCCCACTAGAGGAGGACGAGGATGAGGAGGAGGTGGAGGAGGATGAGGATGAAGCATGGTCACAGCAGGGTGGCACCCAACGCAGCTCGGGCCCATCACTGGTGCGTGGGTAGGGGGAAATGCAGGACGATGACGATACGCCTCCCACAGAGGACAGCTTGTCCTTACCTCTGGGCAGCCTGGCACACATGAGCGACATGCTGCAGTGCCTGTGCAACGACAGCAGAGTTGCCCATATTTTAACATGTGCGGACTACTGGGTTGCCACCCTGCTGGATCCACGGTACAAAGACAATGTGCCCACCTTACTTCCTGCACTGGAGCGTGATAGGAAGATGCGTGAGTACAAGCGCACGTTGGTAGACGCGCTACTGAGAGCATTCCCAAATGTCACAGGGGAACAAGTGGAAGCCCAAGGCGAAGGCAGAGGAGGAGCAAGAGGTCGCCAACGCAGCTGTGTCACGGCCAGCTCCTCTGAGGGCCGGGTTAGCATGTAAGAGATGTTGAAAAGTTTTGTCAACACGCCACAGCTAACTGCACCACCACCTGATACGGAACGTGTTAGCAGGAGGCAACATTTCACTAACATAGTGGAACAGTACATGTGCACACCCCTCCACGTACTGACTGATGGTTTGGCCCCATTCAATTTGTGGGTCTCCAAATTGTCCACGTGGCCAGAGCTAGCCTTTTATGCCTTGGAGGTGCTGGCCTGCCCGGCGGCCAGCGTTTTGTCTGAACGTGTATTCAGCACGGCAGGGGGCGTCATTACAGACAAACGCAGCCGCCTGTCTACAGCCAATGTGGACAAGCTGACATTCATAAAAATGAACTAGGCATGGATCCCACAGGACCTGTCCATCCCTTGTGCAGATTAGACATGCACTACCTCCCCTTATCTATATATTATTGTACTCCAGGGCACTTCCTCATTCAATCCTATTTTTATTTTCATTTTACCATTATATTGCGGGGCAACCCAAAGTTGAATGAACCTCTTCTCAGTCTGGGTGCCGGGGCTTAAAAATATCTGACAATGGACTGTTCCAGTGGTGGGTGACGTGAAGCATGATTCTCTGCTATGACATAAAGATTGATTCTCTGCTGACATGAAGCCTGAATCTCTGTTATAGGACCTCTCCCCTCTGCCTGGGTGCCGGGGCTTAAATATCTGACAATAGACTGTTCCAGTGGTGGGTGACGTGAAGCCTGATTCTCTGCTATGACATGAAGACTGATTGTCTGCTGACATGAAGCCTGAATCTCTGTTATGGGACCTCTCTCCTCTGCCTGGGTGCCGGGGCTTAAATATCTGACAATGGACTGTTCCAGTGGTGGGTGACGTGAAGACTGATTCTCTGCTATGACATGAAGACTGATTCTCTGCTGACATAAAGCCTGAATCTCTGTTATGGGACCTCTCTCCTCTGCCTGGGTGCCGGGGCCTAAATATCTGACAATGGACTGTTCCAGTGGTGGGTGACGTGAAGCCTGATTCTCTGCTATGACATGAAGACTGTTTCTCTGCTGAAATGAAGCCTGAATCTCTGTTATGGGACCTCTCTCCTCTGCCTGGGTGCCGGGGCTAAATATCTGACAATAGACTGTTCCAGTGGTGGGTGACGTGAAGCCTGATTCTCTGCTATGACATGAAGACTGATTCTCTGCTGACATATAGCCTGAATCTCTGTTATGGGACCTCTCTCCTCTGCATGGGTGCCGGGGCCTAAATATCTGACAATGGACTATTCCAGTGGTGGGTGATGTGAAGCCTGATTCTCTGCTATGACATGAAAACTGATTCTCTGCTGACATGAAGCCAGATTCTCTGCTATGGGACCTCTCTCTAATTGATATATATATATATTTATTTTTTTATTCATTTCCATATCCACATTTGTTTGCAGGGGATTTACCTACATTTTGCTTCCTTTTGCAGCCCTCTAGCCCTTTCCTGGGCTGTCTTACAGCCTTTTTATTGCCGAAAAGTTCGGGTCCCCATTGATTTCTAAGGGGTTCGAGTATGGGACGAAGTTCGGGTCGGGTTCGGATCCCAAACCCGAACATTTCCGGAAAGTTCGGCCGAACTTCTCGAACCCGAACATCCAGGTGTTCGCTCAACTCTACTGACAACGCTTTATCCGTCGATCGACACGAGTTTTTGAACGGTTACACTTTGTTCGCTTTTGATTTATCGCCGGATCAAGAGCCCGGCGGTCATTTCTCTCTAGTAAAAACTGGCAATCTGCGAGCTGAAATTAGATTTGCGGAACCGATTGCGAACACAATTAATATGATTGTATATTCAGTTCATGAAAATATTATTGAAATAAATAATCGTCGGGAGGTATTATATGATTTTCAATAGACATGAATAATTATGAAATTGCCTGTGTTTTTAAAGCTGATATTAACACCAGGCGCATATTTAAAGGTATATTCCCGTGTGATTTATCACCGGGGGGTAAAATCATCGATAGGCCCGCGGCCTATATTGTAAATACGGATAATTCGTTTTAACGGGGGAAGCATTGGATTTTAATTATATTATACCCGAATGATATATCTATTTTTTTTTTATAGTTATGGTTTATCCCCCGCAAATGAAATATTTCCTGGCGACTTTATGCAGTTTTTATATAAAATTCTAAGACTATAAGATATCAAAACAGACAAATACAAGACGCCGTTAGTTCCGTCTGCGGCCATTACTGTATCTATATCTTACAATGTCTCGCTAAAGGAATATCTTTTGAAAATGTTTTAAAAATGTTCACTAACGATTTTAGAAAAAATGACCATATTGTGCGATCATTTGTAACAAAACGCATGAAACGCTTATGTATACAATGCTGTAATTACAATCAAACGTGTCTGTCCCTACGGGAATGTTGCAAATAACGAAATTAATAAAGATTTTTAACCGAATTATATTTGTCATCGTTTGGTTTAGATACTATTATATTAAATTAATATCAGGCACTATACATTTTAATATCAAACACTATAAATTTAATATCAAGCGCTATAAATTTTAATAGCAAACACTATAAATTTTAATAGCTAGCACTATAAATTTTAATAGCTAGCTCTATAAATTTTAAAAGCAAACAATATAAATTTTAATAGCAATCAATATAAATTTTAATAGCTAGCACTATAAATTTTAATAGCTAGCACTATAAATTTTAATAGCTAGCACTATAAATTTTTAAAGCAAACAATATATATTTTAATAGCAAACAATATAATTTTTAATAGCTAGCACTATAAATTTTAAAAGCAAACAATATAAATTTGAATAGCAAACAATATAAATTTTGATAGCTAGCACTATAAATTTTAAAAGCAAACAATGTACATTTTAATTGCAAACAATATAAATTTTAATAGCTAGCACTATAAATTTAATATCATGCGATATAAACTTAATATCATGCGATATAAAGGGGGCGTGTAAAAGGGGGGCGTGTTACCTGTCACTTTGACGAAACATATACCCTCTTACTACTACTTACTTATAAGTCTAGTTTCACACTAGCGGCAAGGAACTCCGGCAGGCTGTTCCGGTGGGTGAACAGCCTGTTGGTTCCGTCCTGCCACTAGTGCACGTGTGTCCCCGGACTACAGTTCAGGCCCCAATGACTATAATGGGGGCGGGGCGGAGTTCCGGCGTCAGCACGGCAGTGCATGCTAAGAGTCGGCCGGACTAAAAGTACATTTCAGATGGCATGAAGGACATATCGTTAGGCACCACTTTATCTACATTGCTCAAGCTGACATACAGTGCCTAAAAACAGTAAGCACAAAAAAACATAAAAGTGAAGCAAGTACTCTATTCATATGTAAAACGACCATAATTTTACTAAAGAAAAGGCACTACCAAAAACATTTAAAAAGTCTCAAAAAGTGCAATAAACACCATAAATCATATATTTCCTAAATCACTCCTCCCATGAAAAGCAAATAATAAAGCTATGGGAAAAAGTATGATGAATGTGTCAGTAAGTAAACCAGATAACGACCAAAAACGGTTTCAGAACATCGTGTAGAAATATGCCCATAACACAAAATATACATATCAAACTAGCAAAAAAGAGTGTACAATGAATGATAATACACAACTGGAAAGCACTAAATATAAAGTAGAATATGTAAAGGGAGGCAGACTGCAAACCAAACGTGTATCCTCAGGGGGAAACAGTAAATGCCCAAACCACTCTTTTTTAATAAAGCATTCAATTCTATTTATCACATACACCCACATATGGAAATGCAATTAGCTTCCTTGTTTAAGAACTGTACCAGTCCCAAATAGTGGTGTTGGGCACAGCAAACTCCAGATCTACAGCATTATTGTGCCAGCACCAGAAAATGGTACATGCATTAAAAAACACCCATTTCAATACATGGATAAAAGGGGGCATACAGTAAAAGAAAGACTGGGGCATGCCTGTATACATTGGACAGAGTGTAAGTACCAAGCAGTAATACAGTTAGAGATCCCTGTAGTAGAGCCTGTAACAAGATAACGAGTAATAAAGATCATTGCTGTAAACTGCTGTGTGGCTGATGCTTTGACATCTGAAAAAATGAATTTCCACTGTGTACAGATAATTGCCGGATGTACTACAACTCCTATTTTGCACTCAGTAAAGAGAAACTTTTTTTAAAATTCAACTTGGCCTAATCTCTGACTCTCTTAACACCACACGCTAGCCATTACGTTTCTATCACATGTTTATCAAGTAAAGCAGGCACTCCTCATCTGGTTATATAGAAGTATATGGGTAAATTCAAGATCAGTCTATTTATTTCTAGAATAAAACTACAGCATAAAACTACAATATAAAAACATTCAAAGCATTAGTTAAGTTAGTGGTAATAAATAGCAGCAAATATTGTAGCAGCAATAATATAGCAGCAGATATAGTGGCAACAATATAGCAGCAGATATGAGTATAGCAGCGGTTTGGCAGCAACAGTATAACAACAATACTGATCATAGGTACTTCCACTTCTCATTGACAGAAATGGTTTTGAGGTATCAACAATTATTAATGTAAAAGCAATATCAGCCTTACTTTAAAATAAATAGGTTGGCGACCCCAATGGGTATGCAGCAGTGTAATAGTATATCAATCACTATTGGTTTTGTTCCACTCCCAGTATTTTTGGGAATTTCTGCATCCAAGTTCTATTACAGTAGCAGGAGATCTGGTTTTAATCACTGTTTTGTTGTATTATTAGTGCTGATTTCAGTGGCATCCCACTCCAAATGCATTGCACTCACCCTCCTTGATCACGTTGGCTTAAGTTAATAGCTCTGTAGCGTACACCTGTGTGTTGGTATCTGTTTCTGCCGTGACTCGACGTCCCACGTGGTGACTGCTAGTCCCGTTGTATGATCTCGCAAGATTTCGAATGTTCATTAGTAGTGAAATTTCAAATTGAATTTGCTTATTGCCAGCAATATTTGTGATCTTATGATCACTTATCTGAATAACGTCTGGGAAATTTTCAATAATCTTTCTCGCAATTTGGTTGGGTGGGTCTTTTTTGGAATATCCTGCTAAGCGCGTTTTGAGGTTCACACCTCTTCCTCAGTAGCCATATCCGAAATGTCCCAAAATCAATCCTTTCATACCAGTTTATGTGTTGCTTAAAAAACCTGGAATTGATTCTGTGTTGCTCCCAAAACCCGGAAAACATATGGTTTTTGAAAAATATGCTTTAACAATTAAAAGTATAATCAGTTAAAAATAATAATACAACAGAAAAAATCTCAATATAGATTTTCGATAAAGAATACATATAGATTTTCGATGAAAATTGCATGTTACTTTTCCATGCGACTTTCATGCGATTTTTCAGTATTTTTCTATGCGTTTTTCATAGTTGTTCTCTCAGTTGTTGTGTTATTAGATTTTTAGATATTATAAATGACATAACAATGAAAAAAATTTTTTGTTTCAAAACAGTTTGAACTTTATACATATATTAATTGGAAGTAAAGCTTTACCAGTTGATGTGATTATGTATTCACATTTGATACAAAGAAAAAACACATATGCGTTTTGCATGCTTTTTTCTGATTTTTAATTTTTTTATTTCTATTGTATTTTTATACCTATCACTTGATTTAAACCATCAGTGTTATTCTTGAATTAATACAAATTGAATAAAATAACAATTAAAAGACATATTGGTATTAAAATTTTATGTATGTGTTGGATAAAACCTCAATTGTCAATATAGTTACAATTGAATTTCTGATGTATGCATTTTGCATGTGTTTTTTCAGATTTTACTTATTTCAGGTGTAGTTTACGTAACATTTGTTCCTGTATAAATAGTTCAACAGACTTTAGTTCCATTGTTTCTAAAAACAGCATTTTTGATGATTTTCTAACAGAATGTTCAAGATGTAGATATTGGGCGGGTGCCCCCCACCAAGGGGAGATCGGAGTGCTGGTAAACAGCCTGACTTCGATCTCCTATCAGCAAGGGGCCCCAGCCCACTCTTACAGGAAGCCAAACAATTCAAAGTCTGAATTCAAACCGTCCGGTAGTAGAGTGTTAAAGTCATATATCCTTCTGGCCTCCTGTCTAGACATTTTCGCAATGTGGTCTCGTCCCCCCAATGTATCGCTATCTTTTCAAAAGCAGCACATTTTAAATTACTTGGATCTCTGTTATGATAATATTTGAAATGTTTGGATAAGTAGTGTTTTTTATAACCATTTCGGTTATTTTATTCATGTGTTCTGAAATTCAAGTTTTTAGTAATCTTTTAGTTATGCCTATATATTGCTTGTTACATGGGCATTCTATTACAAGAGTGCAGATGGACAATGACCCAAAGCATACTGCAAAAGCAATCAAATAGTTTTTTAAAAGGAAAGAAGTGGAATGTTATGCAATAGCCAAGTCAATCACCTGACCTGAATCTTGTTGAGCATGCATTTCACTTGCTGAAGACAAAACTGAAGGGAAAATGCCCAAGAACAAGCAGGAACTGAAGACAGTTGCAGTAAAGGCCTGGCAGAGCATCACCAGGGATGAAACCCAGGATCTGGTGATGTCTATGCATTCCAGACTTCAGGCTGTAATTGACTGTAAAGTATTTGCAACCAAGTATTAAAAAGTGAAAGTGTGATTTATGATTATTATTCTGTCCCATTACTTTTGGTTCCTTAACAAGTGGGAGGCATAGATGCAAACTGCTGGAATTCCTACACTGTTCACCTGATTTGGATGTAAATATCTTCAAATTAAAGCTGACAGTCTGCAGTTAATTCACATCTTGTTTGTTTCATTTCAAATCCATTGTGGTGGTGTATACAGCCAAAAATGTTAGAATTATGTTGTTGTCCCAATATTTATGGACCTGGCTGTTTAGGCAGAACTAAAAGATTACTAAAAACACGAATTTCAGAACACATGAATAAAATCCGAAATGGTTATGAAAAACTTATCCAAACATTTCAAATATTACCATAACAGAGGTCCAAGTAATTTAAAATATGCTGCTTTCGAAAAGATAAAGATACATTGGAGGGGAGGAGACCACATTGCAAAAATGTCTAGACAGGAGGCCAGAAGAATATATGACTTTAACACTCTACTACCGGACGGTTTGAATTCAGACTTTGAATTGTTCAGCTTCCTGTAAGAGTGGGCTGGGGCCCCTCGCCGACAGGAGATCGAAGTCAGGCTGTTTACCAGCACTCCGATCTTCCCTTGGTGGGGGGCACCCCCAATATCTCAAAAATTCAGTTAGAAAATCATAAAAAATACTGTTTTTAGAAACAATGGAACTAAAGTCTGTTGAACTATTTGTAGAGGAACAAATGTTACGTAAACTACACCTGGAATAAGTAAAATCGGAAAAACGCATACAATCTAGAAAAAACGCATGCAAAACACATATGCGTTTTTTTCCATACATCGTAAATTCAAGTGTAACTATAGCAACAATTGTGGTTTTATCAAACATATACATAAAATTTTTATACCAATACGTCTTTTAATTGTTATTTTATTCTATTTTTATTAATTCAAGAATAACACTGATGGTTTAAATCAAGTGATAGGTATAAAAATACATATATAAAAAAAAATGGAAAAACGCATGCTAAACGCATATGCATTTTTTCTTTGTATCAAATGTGCATACATAATCACATCAACTGGTAAAGCTTTACTTCCAATTAAGATATGTATTAAGTTCAAACTGTTTTGAAACAAAAAATTATGAAAAACACATAGAAAAATACACAAAAATCACATGAAAGTCACATGGAAAAGTAACATGCAATTTTCATCGAAAATCTATATGTATTCTTTATCGAAAATCTACAAACCGCATTCCAAAAAAGTTGGGACACTAAACAAATTGTGAATAAAAACTGAATGCAATGATGTTGAGATGGCAAATGTCAATATTTTATTTGTAATAGAACGTAGATGACAGATCAAATGTTTAATCCGAGTAAATGTATCATTTTAAAGGAAAAATACGTTGATTCAAATTTTCACGGTGTCAACAAATCCCAAAAAAGTTGGGACAAGTAGCAATAAGAGGCTGGAAAAAGTAAATTTGAGCATAACGAAGAGCTGGAAGACCAATTAACACTAATTTGGTCAATTGGCAACATGATTGGGTATAAAAAGAGCTTCTCAGAGTGGCAGTGTCTCTCAGAAGCCAAGATGTGTAGAGGATCACCAATTCCTACAATGTTGCGCAGAAAGATAGTGGAGCAATATCAGAAAGGTGCTACCCAGCGAAAAATTGCGAAGACTTTGCATCTATCATCATCGACTGTGCATAACATCATCCGAAGATTCTGAGAATCTGGAACAATCTCTGTGCGTAAGGGTCAAGGCCGTAAAACCATACTGGATGCCCGTGATCTCCGGGCCCTTAAACGACACTGCACCACAAACAGGAATGCTACTGTAAAGGAAATCACAGAATGGGCTCAGGAATACTTCCAGAAACCATTGTCAGTGAACACAATCCACCGTGCCACCCGCCGTTGCCAGCTGAAACTCTACAGTGCAAAGAAGAAGCCATTTCTAAGCAAGATCCACAAGCTCAGACGTTTTCACTGGGCCAGGGATCATTTAAAATGGAGTGTGGCAAAATGGAAGACTGTTCTGGGGTCAGACGAGTCACGATTCAAAGTTCTTTTTGGAAATCTGGGACGCCATGTCATCCGGACCAAAGAGGACAAGGACAACCCAAGTTGTTATCAACGCTTAGTTCAGAAGCCTGCATCTCTGATGGTATGGGGTTGCATGAGTGCGTGTGGCATGGGCAGCTTGCATGTCTGGAAAGGCACCATCAATGCCGAAAAATATATTCAGGTTCTAGAACAACATATGCTCCCATCCAGACGTCATCTCTTTCAGGGAAGACCCTGCAAGATAATGCCAGACCACATTCTGCATCAATCACAACATCATGGCTGCGTAGGAGAAGGATCCGGGTACTAAAATGGCCAGTCTGCAGTCCAGATCTTTCACCTATAGAGAACATTTGGCGCATCATAAAGAGGAAGGTGCAACAAAGAAGGCTCAAGACGATTGAACAGTTAGAGGCCTGTATTAGACAAGAATGGGAGAGCATTCCTATTTCTAAACTTGAGAAACTGGTCTCCTCGGTCCCCAGACGTCTGTTGAGTGTTGTAAGAAGAAGGGGAGATCCCCCACAGTGGTGAAAATGGCCTTGTCCCAACTCTTTTGGGATTTGTTGACACCATGAAATTGTGATTCAACATATTTTTCCCTTAAAATGGAACATTTTCTCAGTTTAAACTTTTGTTCCGTGATTTATGTTCTATTCTGAATAAAATATTAGAAGTTGGCACCGGCACATCATTGCATTCAGTTTTTATTCACAATTTGTATAGTGTCCCAACTTTTTTGGAATCCGGTTTGTATATTGAGATAATTTTATCTGTATTTATATTTTTAACTGATTATACTTTTAATTGTTAAAGCATATTTTTCGAAAACCATATGTTTTTCGTATTTTTGGAGCAACACAGCATCGATTCCAGGTTTTTCAAGCAACACATAAACTGGTATGAAAGGATTGATTTTGGGACATTTCGGATATGACTACTGAGGAAGAGGTGTGAACCTTGAAAAGCGTTTAGCAGGATATTCCGAAAAAGACCCACCCAACCAAAATCACAAGAAAGATTATTGAAAATTTCCCAGACGTTATTCAGATAAGCGATCATAAGATCACGAATATTGCTGGCAATAATCAAATTCAATTCAAAATTTCACTAATAATGAACATTCGAAATCTCGCGAGATCATACAACGGGACTAACAGTCACCACGTGGGATGTCGAGTCACGGCAGAAACAGATACCAACACACAGGTGAACGCTACGGAGATATTAACTAAAGCCAGCGTGATCAAGGAGGGTGAGTGCAATGCATTTGGAGTGGGACGCCACTGAAATCAGCACTAATAATACAACAAAACAGTGAGTAAAACCAGGAATACCATCAGGCAGGGAACCCACAGCTACAGGGAGTGCCCTGAGGGAATAAAGGGTGTCCTATTTTAAATGCACCAACCCCGAGCACTAGCTCGAGGGAGTACACCATGACACATCATCACCAGGCCCACTAACTATTCCATCACCCGCTCAAGCTCCTCGGGCTCGCTGCATATGCCGCCTTTTTGACTCCCATTTAGATGCCTATTTCACATGTCAGTGTTGTGGTCAGTCTTTGGTCAGTGATTTCTATCACTAAAACCAGAAATGGAGCCTAATTTTTGGAAAAGTGAGTTGAAAAGTACATATGGTTACCTATATTGAAAAATGCACCAGATTTCACAAATAATGTATGAAATTTTAGAATTGGTGCAAAGTATGCCAACAAAGACTCAAGCAAAACGGATTTTTAAACATTACCCTCCTGATAAGTTTCCCCCAAGGTATAATGAAAAGATTTGCAACTGTTCTGTATTTTTGTTGCGCACCTGGTTTTTGCTTACAATCAAATATAAATAAAGGAGCTATTTGAAATAATTATTAATCCCGGAAAGACCTCAGTGGTCCCAAAAAATAAAATGTGTGTTTACCTCTTTCTCTAGTGCCATAACCATTCTCTGTACCGCTGGTCTAGTCCTCTTGCTGCTAGGTTATGTACAGTGACAGAGACATGCATAGTGATGCGTAGGTGTGCAGCAATCCACTGCTGCAGCCAATCACGGTCCTCAGAGGCAGGCCAAAAGTACACTCTTGGGGCATGAGACCATTGGGACTAGTGATTGACTGCATAAGTCATGTGCGTATATCTACGTGACCACTGCAGGCTGTAAACAGAAGCCAAAGGTAAGGACTGAAGCAAAAGTGCTGATAACTCTGGGGGACTAAGTGGTGAGGTTATGTTCTTTTACTTTGCTATCATGTTTATTGTCACTGGATAGATTTACATATGCAGTAGCTTGAACAACCCCTTCAAAGGGGTTGTCCGAGTTATGAAAAAGAAAAATATATATATACAGGTCCTTCTAAAAAAATTGGCATATTGTGATAAAGTTCATTATTTGCTGTAATGTACTGATAAACATTAGACTTTCATATATTTTAGAATTCATTACACACAACTGAAGTAGTTCAAGCCTTTTATTTTTCTAATATTGATGATTTTGGCATACAGCTCTAATCTAAAAAAATTAGCATATTTCATCCGACCAATAAAAGAAAAGTGTTTTTAATACAAAAAAAGTCAACCTTCAAATAATTATGTTCAGTTATGCACTCAATACTTGATCGGGAATCCTTTTGCAGAAATGACTGCTTCAATGCGGCATGGCATGGAGGCAATCAGCCTGTGGCACTGCTGAGGTGTTATGGAGGCCCAGGATGCTTCGATAGCGGCCTTAAGCTCATCCAGAGTGTTGGGTCTTGCGTCTCTCAACTTTCTCTTCCCAATATCCCACAGATTCTCTATGGGGTTCAGGTCAGGAGAGTTGGCAGGCCAATTGAGCACAGTAATACCATGGTCAGTAAACCATTTACCAGTGGTTTTGGCACTGTGAGCAGGTGCCAGGTCGTGCTGAAAAATGAAATCTTCATCTCCATAAAGCTTTTCAGCAGATGGAAGCATGAAATGCTCCAAAATCTCCTGATAGCTAGCTGCATTGACCCTGCCCTTGATAAAACACAGTGGACCAACACCAGCAGCTGACATGGCACCAGAGACCATCACTGACTGTGGGTACTTGACACTGGACTTCAGGCATTTTGGCATTTCCCTCTCCCCAGTCTTACTCCAGACTCTGGTACCTTGATTTCCGAATGACATTTGCTTTCATCCGAAAAAAGTACTTTGGACCACTGAGCAACAGTCCAGTGCTGCTTCTCTGTAGCCCAGGTCATGCGCTTCTGCCGCTGTTTCTGGTTCAAAAGTGGCTTGACCTGGGGAATGCGGCACCTGTAGCCCATTTCCTGCACACGCCTGTACACGGTGGCTCTGGTTGTTTCTACTCCAGACTCATTCCACTGCTTCCGCAGGTCCCCCAAGGTCTGGAATCGGTCCTTCTCCACAATCTTTCTCAGGGTCCGGTCACCTCTTCTCGTTGTGCAGCGTTTTCTGCCATACTTTTTCCTTCCCACAGACTTCCCACTGAGGTGCCTTGATACAGAACTCTGGGAACAGCCTATTCGTTCAGAAATTTCTTTCTGTGTCTTACTCTCTTGCTTGAGGGTGTCAATGATGGCCTTCTGGACAGCAGTCAGGTCGGCAGTCTTACCCATGATTGCGGTTTTGAGTAATGAACCAGGCTGGGAGTTTTTAAAAGCCTCAGGAATCTTTTGCAGGTGTTTAGAGTTAATTAGTTGATTCAGATGATTAGGTTAATAGCTCGTTTAGAGAACGTTTTCATGATATGCAAATTTTTTGAGATAGGAATTTTGGGTTTTCATGAGCTGTATGCCAAAATCATCAATATTAAAACAATAAAAGGCTTGAACTACTTCAGTTGGTGTAATGAATCTAAAATATATGAAAGTCTAATGTTTATCAGTACATTACAGAAAATAATGAACTTTATCACAATATGCTATTTTTTTTAGAAGGACCTGTATAGCACTGAAAATCTGATGGGCAGGAATATATAACAAAGCTAAGCAAGTTTAATGCAAAAAAAATAAATATATTTCCTCATTTCCCTGGTTCTTTTCTGGCCCTTTGTTTACATGCAATAAAAACAATCTCTGCCCCTCCCCCTGCTCTGCTAAGGGAGTAAATACAAGAGCTGCTCTGAGTGACATGTCTGCCTGCTGGGAGACTCTGCAGCATGTTGTATCTGTGGATCTACAAGTCCCACCTGTATAATGACACTGCTAATACACACAGGATCTTCCCCGCTACCTTCTTGTGCAATGCTCTCTCTAGTCCTTCAGCTCCTGTGCCCAGAATTGTCACTGCTACAGATAACCAGTGTGTGCAGCTGAAGGGGTTAAGAATCCTAGGAGAGAGAGCAGGCGGCAGTGAAGGGGGGCGTAGCCAGCACATTGATGTCTCGTTTACAGGCTTGTAAACAAAGTTTATCAGAGCAGGGAGAGAAGCTGACATCACAGGTCATGTGACCCTCAGTGAAATCTGAGAAACCAGCCACTGGAGATAAAGTAAGTTAATTGGAAAGCTATTATTTTTGCCCAGTTAGGAACATAGAAAGAACAAAAAGCTAACTCGGACAACACCTTTAACCACCTCCAGACCGCCTAACGCAGGATCGTGTTCCGGAGGCGGCAGCGCTGCACACAGTCACGCATATACGCGTCATCTTGCGAGACGCGAGATGACGCGCTTAGCCGGCCCGCGCATGCGCATCGCGGGGAGGCAAAAGTTTGAGGGGGGTCACGTCACCAGCCTGCCAGGCAATGATCGTTGCTGGCAGGCTGGCGATTTTTAAAATATCAAATCAGAAGCCAGATAACACATCATATTAGTAAATATTATGTGTTAAATGGCTTCCCTGCTCCTCTGCTGGTCCTTTTCGTCGGTTGGTTCCAGCAGAGGAGCAGGCTTCACAGTGAGTAGCACCAAACAGCACACTTAGCCCAGATCACCCCCCTGCACCCCAATTAACCCCTTGATCACCCCTTCTCGCCCCTGTCAATCACTAGTGAAAGTGAAAAAAGTGATCAGTGTAAACTGTTAGGTTCTAGGGATAGTTTAGGCCCCTTGGTTAGGTAGTTTAGCGATTGGTTAGCGCCCAGCCCACCGGACCGCAGTCAATTATTCGCTGATTAGCGTATCGCTAATCAGCATTTGTACTTTTATAGTATCTGTAAGTGATCAAAACTGATCACAGTCAGATCTATAATAGTATTAGTGTCACCTTAGTTCGCCCTCCACCCAAAATGCAGTGTTTGCCCGATCAGGCCTGATCGGTTGCCCACACGTGCGTTCGCCCACGCCCGCCCCACCGCACTGACAAAAAATGTTTTTTTTGATCACTGCACATTCACTTTACAAGCGCTGCGGCGATAAAATATCAGTTTTGATATGTTTTATCAACCGCAGCAGCCTCCGATACTTCGCTAGCCTCCCATTTGTAAGACAGGCTTTCTATTTTTCTTGGGTAGTCTCAGGGAATACCCCTAAATTTAGTTGCCCAAATGTCAAACAGGGGGTATTCTTATGAAGAGGCCTACAGGATTCTGACCCAGTCGGATGAGGAATGGGTACCCTCATCTGACGAATCTAGCGGGTCAGAATATGAACCGGTAGAAAGCAGTGGCAGTCTGACTCAAAGTTCGGACGAGGAGGTTGAGGTCCCTGATACCACCAGGCATACCCGGCCCCGTGTTGCTAGACCACAGGTTGCGCAGGATCCGCTTCAAGGGCAGCAGAGTGGGGCTGGCGCTGTCGGATTACGTGGTGAGGCATACACCAGCAGCGCTGCCCTCCCTGGACCTAGTACCAGCACTGCCGTACAACATGGTGAAGTGGCGAGCACCAGAAGGGCAGTTGAAGCTGATACGGTGGCACGTGCATTAGTTACCCCGTCGCAGCCACCGCAAAGATGGGCCCGTAGACCCTTTAGAATCCCTGAGGTGCTGGCAAATCCTGATTGGCAGCCCCCAACTTCAGCCGCACCATTAGTTCCCCCTTTCACCGCCCAGTCTGGAGTTCGGGTTGAGACAGCTCAGATCGAGCGACATTTCCCCAGTGTCGTTCCTGGTACCTCAACCCAACCGTCACCCCGAAAAAGATGTTGTGTCTGTAGCAGGAGTGGAATAAGGCGTGACACCCGCTATTTCTGTCCTGACTGCCCTGACCACCCTGCCCTATGCTTTGGAGAGTGTTTCAGGAATTACCACACACAGATACACCTAGCATAGGGATTGCATCTCAGAGGACAGGCACACAGGGCTATTAGGGCCCATTCACTTACAGCTGCTGCAAACCTCTCCTTTCACCTGGGATAAAGTGCATAATGTACTTCGCCACATCTTTGGGCGATTTGCGCTTTGCACATTGTCCCATGGGGAAGGAAAGGTTTGTCCTATAAAGGTAAAAAAACACAAAAAAAAAAAAACAGTAAGCAAAAAAGTTAACGTTCAGTTTCAAAAGTTAAAAAGTTAATATGTTCAGTTCTAAAGTTATTATTAAGTTAATAAAAAATTTTGCGTTGCGGCCTGGTTTTTTCTTTTTTGTTTAGTTTTTTTTACCTTCCAGGTGGACCAACCGATGAACCAGCTGCAGCACTGATGTGCATTCTGACAGAAGCATTTCGCTGCTGTCAGATTACACACAAGTCAGTGTATGCGGCGCTGCAAGGCGAGATTTCTCCTCTGCAGTAAAAGATACGTTTGCCGAGGCTTATGAGCTGAGGAGGTGGCGGTGTTCATATGCTTTGGCAAACACTTTGTATATAAAAAAAATATAATCCCAGCAATGATTTATTCATCCACATCGATTGATGTGAATGGAGCAATCGGGTTTGCCAGGGCATACGAGCTAAGTGGGTATGGATGTTGGGCGGAGCTCCTATGTCCTGGCAGACGCCTTTCCCCTCCTTTTTTTTTTTGGGCAGAGATTTTTTCATCCACATTGATCGATGCGAATAAAGAAATCTGTGCCGTTCATTTTTTCTTTCAGCCCAGAGGCTGAACGGAAAAAAAAATCTCATTACCTGTACAAAGAGCACCTTTCGGATTTCACAGGCCATTTTTTACACATTTTGATTTCAAACCACTTTGCACGCATTTGGGCCCCTAAAATGCCAGGGCAGTATAACTACCCCACAAGTGACCCCATTTTTAAAAGAAGACACCCCAAGGTATTTAGTGATGGGCATAGTGAGTTCATGGAAGTTTTTATTTTTTGTCACAAGTTAGTGGAATATGAGACTTTGTAAGGCTAGTTTCACACTAGCGGCAGGACGGATCCGACAGGCTGTTCACCATGTCGGATCCGTCCTGCGGCTATTTCGCCGTGCCCGCGGACCGCCGCTCCGTCCCCATTGACTACAATGGGGACGGGGGCGGAGCTCCGGCGCAGCACGGCGGTGCACGGAGAAAGCCGCCGGACTAAAAAGCCTGACATGCAGTAATTTTAGTCCGGCGGCCTTTCTCCGTGCAGCGCCGTGCTGCGCCGGAGCTCCGCCCCCGTCCCCATTGTAGTCAATGGGGACGGAGCGGCGGTCCGCGGGCACGGCGAAATAGCCGCAGGACGGATCCGACATGGTGAACAGCCTGTCGGATCCGTCCTGCCGCTAGTGTGAAACTAGCCTAAGAAAAATAAAATCAGCATTTTCCGCTAACTTGTGACAAAAAATAAAAAGCTCTATGAACTCACTATGCCCATCAGCAAATACCTTAGGAAGTCTACTTTCCGAAATGGGGTCATTTGTGGGGGGTTTCTACTGTCTGGGCATTGTAGAACCTCAGGAAACATGACAGGTGCTCAGAAAGTCAGAGCTGCTTCAAAAAGCGGAAATTCACATTTTTGTACCATAGTTTGTAAACGCTATAACTTTTACCCAAACCATTTTTTTTACCCAAACATTTTTTTTAATCAAAGACATGTAGAACATAAAATTTAGCTAAATTTTTTTTATATGGATGTCGTTTTTTTAAAAAAAAAATTACAACTGAAAGTGAAAAATGTCATTTTTTTGCTAAAATTTTGCTACATTTCGATTAATAACAAAAAAAGTTAAAATGTCAGCAGCAATGAAATACCACCAAATGAATGCTCTATTAGTGAGAAGAAAAGGAGGTAAAATTCATTTGGGTGGTAAGTTGCATGACCGAGCAATAAAGGGTGAAAGTAGTGTAGTGCAGAAGTGTAAAAAGTGGTCTGGTCATTAAGGGTGTTTAAGCTAGGGGGGCTGAGGTGGTTAATATAGACTGTTCCTACTAATGTTTATGCACTACTGTTCTAGCGCCCGTTATTGTAACATGCTTAATGTCTAGTCATATATAAGTAACAAGAAGAATATAGTTTAAGCTTTCATATGGTCTCTCTTTATGGTCTCTCATATGGTCTCTCTACCTTAATGTTCTCTTTATGCATTATTCTTACAGAGGTTGGCTCATGATTGTCCTATTGGCATCAAAGTCATAGATAGGAGTGAGGTTTCTACAGAAGACTATGTCACAAAAGTGTTGGATGAAGAAGGTGCAGTGGATATTGCCTACATGGATTTTAGCAAAGTCTTTGATACATACACTTCTACAGAATGAGCTGATAAATAAATTACTGAAGATTGGACTTAATCCGTGGAAAGTTCAGTGGATCTGCAGTTCGCTGTTGGATAGATATCAGAGTGTTGTTGTTAGATTACATTCTATGGTGTACCTCAAGGGTTGTTCCTGGATCCTATTCTTTTTAATATATTTGTAGGTGACATAGGAGAAGGTTTTATTTTGCAGAAACACCCCATATGTGGCCGTAAACTACTGTACGGGCACACAGTAGGGCGTAGAGGGAAAGGTGCGCTGTATGGTTTTTGGAAGGCAGATTTTGCTGGACTGGTTTATTTACACCATGTCCCATTTGAAGCCCCCCTGATGCACCCCTAGAGTAGAAACTCCATAAAAGTAACCCCATCCAAGAAACTACACCCCTCAAGGTATTCAAAACTGATTTTACAAACTGTGTTAACCCTTTAGGTGTGGCACAAGAGTTATTAGCAAATGGAGATGGAAAATTTGCCAATAAATTTTAATTCTCAAATTTCATTTTAATCCATTTTTTCCAGTAACAAAGCAAGGGTTAACAGCCCCAAAAAAAATTGTATTTATTGCCCCGAATCTGTAGTTTGAAGAAATACCCCATATGTGGCCGTAAACTACTGTACGGGCACACAGTAGGCCGTAGAGGGAAAGGTGCTCCATATGGTTTTTGGAAGGCAGATTTTGCTGGACTGGTTTATTTATACCATGTTCCATTTGAATCCCCCCTGATGCAACCCTAGGGTAGAAACTCTATAAAAGTGACCCCATTTTGGAAACTACTGGATAAGATGGCAGTTTTGTTGGGATTATTTTTAGGGTACATATGATTTTTTGTTTATCTATATTAAATTTTTGTGAGGCAAGGTTACCAGAAATAGAAATTCTGAAATTTCATCTCGATTTGCCAATAACTCTTGTGGAAGACCTAAAGGGTTAACAACGTTTCTAAAATCAGTTTTGAATACCTTGAGGAGTGTAGTTTCTTAGATGGGGTCGCTTTTATGGAGTTTTCACTCTAGGGGTGCATCAGGGGGGCTTCAAATGGGACATGGTGCCCAAAAAAAAAGGCCTTCAAAATCTGCCGTCCAGAAACCATACGGCATTCCTTTCCTTCTGCGCCCTGCCGTTTGGTCATACAGCAGTTTACGACCACATATGGGGTGTTTCTGTAAACTTTAGTATGAGGGTAATAAATATTAAGTTTTGTAGGGCTCTTAACCCTTGCTTTGTTATTGGAAAAAACGGATTAAAATGGAAAATTTGCAAAAAAAATTGCTTTTTGGGCACTTTTTTTTTTACCATGTTCATCTAAAGGAGTTGGGGGGATGCAGAGATGCCTAATATGTCTACTTTTTATTTATTTGTTCATGTTTTACACTATATTATCTTGTTATAAAGAAAAAAAACATTTTAGTATCTCCATAGTCTAAGAGTCATAATTTTTTTTGTTTTTAGCCGATTATCTTATGTAGGGGCTCATTTTTTGTGGGATGAGAGGACGGTTTTATTGGCACTATTTTGGGGGCAAATGACTTTTTGATCGCATGCTATTATTTTTGTGATGTAAGGTGACAAAAAATAACTTTTTTTCACCGTTTTTATATTTATTTTTTTGACCGGGTTCATCTGCGGAGTTGGGGGGGTATTTTTATAGAGCAGATTCTTACAGATGTGGCGATTCCTAATATGTTTATTTTTTTGTTTTACTAAATAATATTTTTGTAAATTTTTTGTTTTTGTTTTAGTGTCTCAAGTCTGAGATCCAGTTTTTTATCAAATTGTCAGTAACTAAATTGGGATATATATTTAGTACTCCATGGAAGTGTGGTACTCCCTGAAATGACCAATTAGGGAGAGGCCCGGATGATTGGGGCACGTGTCACACTGAGTAGTGGTGTCCTTCCATATCCCCCTCCTGTGACACACTCTGGACCTTTTATGGGTCAGTCCCTTCTATCCAGTATGGGGGACCACACCTGGAAAGGGTTGGCCAGGGATGATCCGGGCACCTCCAGTTCCCGAGGTACTCCGGCCTGCTCTTTCCCTGTCAGAAAAGATCAGATCCTTGAGGACTGCCTCATAGAACTGAAGGAATGTCCCTGTGTTGTCAGCGCTCCGGGACAGCACAAGGCAACCTGCACCAAGCAGACCGCAATTTTTTGTACGCAGGATAGTGATTGGTGGTGTATTATCACACCACCGATCACCATCCTGTTCCGGGTTATGGGGTCCTTAGAGACCCGAATTGACCTGCGGTTTGCTGCGATCACCGGTTTTGCTGCGATCGCCGACATGGGGGGGGGGGTCACAATGATTTGAGCAGGCACCGGGTTCTGATCACCACCCGCTGGTTGGCGGTGATCGGAACTATACATGACGTACCGGTACGTCATGTGTCCTTAAGTACCAGGACGACATGCCGTACCGGTAAGTCATGTGTCCTGGTTTCAATAAGGTTCAGGAGGGAAGTGTTCTCAATAAGAAGCTAAACACAAGAACAAAGGGGCATGAGCTTAAATTAGCTGAGGGTACAGTCAGGAATTATTATTTTACTGAAAGAGTGATTGAAGCTTGGAAAAAACTTCCAGCACATGTGTTTGGGAAATCTACAGTAGGTGAATTTAAACATGTTTGGGAAAAAAAACATGTCTACCCTAAGCTTAAGCTTAAAAAAAAAATAATATTAATAATAATATAAGGGCAAACCAGAAAGACCAGGTGGTCTTTTTCTGCTGTCAATGTTTCTATGAATGTCTGGGGCCTAATTAATTTACCAGTCTAATCTGCGGTCTTTGGGGTGCCAGTCTAATCTGAGGTCTGAATTTATTTAGAAGTCACATGACGTATGTCCACAGTGTGATCGGTGTGTGCAAAATATGCCCACTATGTGAGCTTTGTTTGTGTATGGCATGTGTCCACTATGGGAACTGTGTGTTCTGAATGTGTTCAGTGTGTGAGTGGTGTGTCTGAGGCATGTTAGATGTTTGTGTGGCATGTGTTCACTGTTTGCTCCATGTGTGTTAAAAAAATAAGTAAAATATTAGAAAAATGGTCTCCAGTGTTACTCATACATCCTACATAGTAAAGTCTGTGAACTCCCCTTGACAAAATTCTAGCTACCCTTCTGGTAGTAGTTCCCTGCATAACCTATGAGTATGACCTTTGCAGTGCAGAGAAATTGCCACAAAAACCTGTTTGTTACGTGAAGGATTAAAACTTCCACACTTTTATTATTGAAGCTCTTGTTATATACTTTATGTTGAGATTTTATTGTTTGTTGTTAACCTATTGTTAGGAATTCAACTGGCCATACCATTATTCATTGCTGTGTTGGGATGTTTGCTATGTTAACCAGCCTAGTCCCAGCAGGTTGACTTGTCGAGGCAATCAGGCTTCTGACTCTGTGTCCAATCCTAGAGCTAGGCAGAAGATTTAAGACTGCTGATACCTAACTGACTTGCCTATGAATTCATTTATATCTTGTGCGAATCCCTATTGTGCTGAGACAATAAACTACACGATGTCTAGTAGAGATGTCTAGTCCTGTCATTCCATAGGAAATAGGAGAGTGGCTTAGGCCTCTTGCACATGACTGTATGCCCTCCGAGACATACGGTTCGTGAGCGGGCCATATGTCCCGGAACGGCATGGATCATGCGCACGGGAGTACACAGCATCATTGATTACAATGATCCTGGGCACGTTGGGCTGCCCACGGGGCTATTGTTCCACACTCATTAGCTCCTATGAGTGCGGGACAATAGCCCCACTGGTGGTCCAACATGCACAGCATCATTGTAATCTATGATGCTGTGTACTCCCGTGCACACATTCAATGCCGCTCCGGAACATATGGCCCTCTCACAGACCGTATGTCTCGGAGGGTATACAGTCATGTGCAAGAGGCCCAAGGCTGCAGAGGTTTTTAAA
Organism: Bufo gargarizans; assembly: GCF_014858855.1. Classification (NCBI taxonomy): domain Eukaryota; kingdom Metazoa; phylum Chordata; class Amphibia; order Anura; family Bufonidae; genus Bufo; species Bufo gargarizans. Next base: position 27,766,257 of record NC_058089.1, read on the forward strand.
ACTGGTGCTCTGAGGGCTCTGGCTGGCCGCTGAGTGCCACAACTAGCTAATTAGCAGATTAATTAAAACAGCACATCATACAGACATAAATGTAGTTTTAATCTGCATGATCAACCCAACAAGGCAGTGTGCTTGGGTTAATAGGATTAACCACGTTGACAGATGCTCTTTAAACAAACAAGCCGCAGAGCAAATATTATGTCTCAGTTCCCTAGTCTAACTGTCATTCAAATGTATAAACTAGCAAGAGCATCTTTCAGCAAAAGCAAAGTGATAAGTTGCAAGTGACGTCAATGATATCTAGCTTAATGTTTGAGCAAGTGTGAAAATGCAAAGGTCATTTAGGAGTGAAAAATATTAAAAGTTTTTTTAAATGTTTTATTTCTTCTAAGTAATCCTTATATGTATGATTGTCCTTAATTCAGTGTTGGAGAAAATTATTTCAATTTCAATTTACAGATTAAAAATGTTTAAGCACGATAAATAAAGATTGAAGGCTTTTTTTTTTTTAACCAGATACATTTGTGGTTTCTTATTAGAATGTTAAATACATATTTCATTACATAATACATATTTCATCAGTTGATTGTATTTGTAAGGTATAAGTAGGGTTTTGGAATTCTCCAGATTTAAACATTACTATAAAATTATATTTTATAATTTATAAAAAAAATTTTTAGAATTATTATTACATTTAACAACAGCCATTTTTTAATAACATCTCAGATACCCCCCCCCACCAATTTTAAACTCATGAATAATGAGACATTAATTTAGAATAATTTATATTGAGTTAGACAACATGAATGCTGCTGCATAATAATAACAAGCTATAATCATGAAAACTTCAACTCCTACAAAAATTACCATGTGGTGCACTATGTATAAAAAGAGATAATATTTATTGACAGTAGAACAATAAAACAATAAAATGTGAGAAAAACACAGAGAAAGATAAATACAGTGAATAACAGAAAAAGAGATCCGCTCACCTCTATTCTCCCAGGATAGGTGCTCCAATCCAAAATTTGAGTCACCCCTCAAAATTTCGGATATATGTAAAGAAAAGGAGGATTGGTCACTCTTATATGGAAATACAGGATGTTTTATTTGACATTTATATTTTAAAATGGATGAGAAATAAAAATGATAAAAAAATACACAAATACAATATAAAATGAAATATAAAAATCTTCTATCACCCGTTCAACACAGTGTTATATACTTGTTCTCTGTCAACATGTCATATATTCTTTCGTGATATGTTCGATTATATCGCCGAACAATATTTAGATAGGTACTGGTAGTGCCAAATACCTCTCTCTCTATATCCCCACCTGGACTGATATTGTCCTAGGTCTGATAGATTGTCTGATTGATTAAGGAGAGAAAATGGCGCAGGCAGTATCTATCTAATTGATGGCAGAGAAATGCCAATTAGATAAAAATGACATTACATCAGCATTCGATTATACAGATAAAAATTCTAATTTAACCACGTGGGTAGACCAGTTATTAGATCTTTATCCTATATCTGCACAGGTCTATCTAGGTGTCTGTATTGAAAATGGTACTCCTACTCCTTATACGCAGGTAATGGATTGTGTCAACTTTCCGGTTATTAATTGTCCCAATGCATTGGCATACAGATAAATTGTAGCAGCAATCTTTCGCTTAAATGGCGAAAGTGATTTACTTGTGTCAAAAGTCTGTATCAAAAAACAACGCTCTGGCTGCCACACATTGATACTGAATTGCATCCAGCTGATGACTCTTACAGTAGGTTCGTACACAGCTACAATGTAGATTATTCTCTTAAATAGCCAGGACAGTTCATTCACTTATTCAGTGACAAGGTATTTCTTATTGTTTAACCCACAGCTGTGGGCTTACCTTCACTTGCGCCGTCGGGTAAGTCGGGACTTGGATTCGAGCCCTTGCTCCGTTGAATCTGCCGGCGTCCCGGCTATGGAGCCGCTCGCGTCCCATGTGAGGATCACAGACCTATCTCTGTTGGCGCTGCTAAGTGACGTATTACAATCTTCTGTTGCTGAATCCAGGAATTCATTTTCTTTATAGTGCACTAGGTGGAAAATGGGGTATTTGTCCAAATGTTTGACGCCAGACGCGTTTTGGGGAGACGCTTCCCCTTTCTCAGTGGCATACCCCCATTTCATAAATCGGTACAATTTATACCGGTGTTGGTCTTTCACAAAATCCGGACTGGATCCAAACTTGTGTCCTTCAAAATCAATATGGGTCCCTCATTATGCTGCGTTTTTCTATCCTGGTGCAATTTTTCTATTCAGGATGTAATCCACCTATATTGGTTATAATATTCAATACAACTATCTGTTGTTTCACATATCCAATGTGATTCTGGTCTGCTAATACTAAATCAATTACAATATGTTTAAAACAATAAATAAATATTTATCTATGTGCCCAAGGCTGTTCCCCCAAGCTTTCAATGGAAGGATTGTTAGCCCACCATTAAGGGCTTTTATCACCAACTCACTTAGCTAAAAAACGCATATGCGGTTTTGTTGCATTTTTTTCCGAATTCGGTGCGTTTTTTCTCCCATCAACTTAATATCATAAATGAGATTCATCAGGGATATTTCCACATATTGAATTTTCTATTTTGCGGTGTATATACGTATAATTTAAATTTTTTCTGGGTATCTATATAAAATAGATGAAGAAGGGGGGGCACGTGTGGGGTAGAGGGAGAGTTGTAGTGCTGGAAAAACAGCCTGACATACAACTCTACATCGACACCCACACGGACCACCCAAATATTTCTAATTCCGCATTCAGGCCTCTCGGTAAGAGACTGCCAAATTCGTAAATTTTTCTACATTCAGCCCTTGATAGTCTCTCAATCTGATTGCCTCCCCGCCAATGCTTCTCCACCCTCTCCAGTGCCATGAATGAGAGACCCCTAGGGTCTTTATGGTGTACGTCCTTGAAATGCTTGGACAGCGAATGTTTTACATACCCTTTAGCGATGTTATTTAGGTGTTCCGCCAACCTAACTTTCAAGGCACGTTTGGTTCGCCCAATATATTGTCTCAAACATGGGCACTGGATTAGGTAGATAACATTGGCGGAGTTGCATGTAAGGAAATGTTTAATAGTCATGATATGTGAGTTTTGTGTGGAAGTAGTTGTTGTTGTCTTTCTTGGGAACTTAGTCTTCCTACAGCCTAAACAACTCCCACATCTATAAAAACCTTTCGATTAAAGCCAATTCGATGTTCGGCTTTTTTTGATTTTTTCTTTTACTGAGGGGGCTATTTGGATTCCCAAATTGGGACCCCTTGAATATGTGATTTTGGGGATTGGAGGCAAGAGCGTCCCTATAATTTTGTCCCTATGTAGATGGTGCCAGTGGGATTTTATAATGGATTCCACTTGTTTTGCTTGGGTATTATAAGGCAAAATGATTCTAAAATCTGAGTTATTTTCTTGTCTAGGTTTTTGTATCGGCTCAAAGAAAGTTTTTCTATCTAACTCTTTCACTTTTACAAGAGCCTCATTGATAATTCCATCCGGGTAATTCTTCTCCTTAAATTGATTGCTCATGCCTATGGCTTCCTCCTCAAATTTATCCTCTTCCGTGCAGTTACGCTTTAATCGGCGAAACTGTCCGAAAGGGATATTTGTTAGCCATCTTTGCAGATGGCAACTTGAGAAGGGAATATATCCGTTCTTGGCCGTAGGTTTGTGGACGTTGTGGCCGTTCTTGGACATTCGCTGTCCAAGAATTTCAAGGACGTACACCATCAAAACCCTAGGGGTCTCTCATTCATGGCACTGGAGAGGGTGGAGAAGCATTGGCGGGGAGGCAATCAGATTGAGAGACTATCAAGGGCTGAATCTAGAAAAATTTACGAATTTGGCAGTCTCTTACCGAGAGGCCTGAATGTGGAATTAGAAATATTTGGGTTTATCTAGAACTGGGTGGTCTGTGTGGGTGTCGATGTAGAGTTGTATGTCAGGCTGTTTTTCCAGCACTACAACTCTCCCTCTACCCCACACGTGCCCCCCCCCCCCCTTCTTCATCTATTTTATAAAGATACCCAGAACAAATGAAAATTATACGTATATACACCGCAAAATGGAAGATTCAATATGTGGAAATATCCCTGATGAATCTCATTTATGATATTAAGTTGATGGGAGAAAAAACGCACCGAATTCGGAAAAAGACGCAACAAAACCGCATATGCGTTTTTTAGCTAAGTGAGTTGGTGATAAAAGCCCTTAATGGTGGGCTAACAATCCTTCCATTGAAAGCTTGGGGGAACAGCCTTGGGTACATAGATCAATATTTATTTATTGTTTTAAACATATTGTAATTGATTTAGTATTAGCAGACCAAAATCACAGTGGATATGTGAAACAACAGATAGTTGTATTGAATATTATAACCAATATAGGTGGATTACATCCTGAATAGAAAAATTGCACCAGGATAGAAAAACGCAGCATAATGAGGGACCCATATTGATTTTGAAGGACACAAGTTTTGATCCAGTCCGGATTTTGTGAAAGACCAACACCGGTATAAATTGTACCGATTTATGAAATGGGGGTATGCCACTGAGGAAGGGGAAGCGTCTGGCGTCAAACATTTGGACAAATACCCCATTTTCCACCTAGTGCACTATAAAGAAAAGGAATTCCTGGATTCAGCAACAGAAGATTGTAATACGTCACTTAGCAGCGCCAACAGAGAGAGGTCTGTGATCCTCACATTGAATCAACATCATCTGTGAGAGACACGTGGGACGCGAGCGGCTCCATAGCCGGGACGCCGGCAGATTCAACGGAGCAAGGGCTCGAATCCAAGTCCCGACTTACCCGACGGCGCAAGTGAAGGTAAGCCCACAGCTGTGGGTTCAACAATAAGAAATACCTTGTCACTGAATAAGTGAATGAACTGTCCTGGCTTTTTAAGAGAATAATCTACATTGTAGCTGTGTACGAACCTACTGTAAGAGTCATCAGCTGGATGCAATTCAGTATCAATGTGTGGCAGCCAGAGCGTTGTTTTTTGATACAGACTTTTGACACAAGTAAATCACTTTGGCCATTTAAGCGAAGGATTGCTGCTACAATTTATCTGTATGCCAATGCATTGGGACAATTAATAACCGGAAAGTTGACACAATCCATTACCTGCGTATAAGGAGTAGGAGTACCATTTTCAATACAGACGCCTAGATAGACCTGTGCAGATATAGGAAAAAGATCTAATAACTGGTCTACCCACGTGGTTAAATTAGAATTTTTATCTGTATAATCGAATGCTGGATGTAATGTCATTTTTATCTAATTGGCATTTCTCTGCCATCAATTAGATAGATACTGCCTGCGCCATTTTTTCTCCTTAATCAATCAGACAATCTATCAGACCTAGGACAATATCAGTCCAGGTGGGGATATAGAGAGAGAGGTATTTGGCACTACCAGTACCTATCTAAATATTGTTCGGCGATATAATCGAACATATCACGAAAGAATATATGACATGTTGACAGAGAACAAGTATATAACACTGTGTTGAACGGGTGATAGAAGATTTTTATATTGCATTTTATATTGTATTTGTGTATTTTTTTATCATTTTTATTTCTCATCCATTTTAAAATATAAATGTCAAATAAAACATCCTGTATTTCCATATAAGAGTGACCAATCCTCCTTTTCTTTAAAGATAAATACAGCCCCTCCTGATCATTACCATATATAGTCAAAATGGTATATAACACATTAAACAACTATAAGTTCTTTGGGAAATATTAGGGCATTTTGGGTTAGGTTCGGAATTTATAGGTTGGATGAAGATTTTATATAGAGATCCTACTGCAAAGATATGTGTCAATGGACAGCTCTATCGGATTCTTAGCATTAAAAGGGGTATGAGACAGGGGTGTCCTCTCTCCCCCCTACTCTTTACCCTCGTTATTGAGCCCCTAGCTCTTAATATTAGGCAGGATTCACGTCTTCGTGGGTTTGGAGTACTGGGGACAGAGGCCAAAATTTCACTATACGCAGACAATCTTTTTCTCTTCTTGGGAGATACTAATAAGGACTTAAGGTATGTTATTTCAATACTAAAAGAGTTTGTCAAGTATTCGGGCATAGTGATTAATTGGAGTAAAACAGTTTTTTTTACCGTTAAGTGGGAGGGTGAGGGCAAATGAGAAGAATCTGAGAGTGCTGGGTTTTCGGGACAGCTTCAGATATCTGGGGGTTGAGATAGCGAAAGAGCCCTCTTGATTTAGTGAACTAAATTTGGTCCCGCTGTCAGTCAGGTTCAAAGATTGAATCAAGATCTGGAACAAGCTTTCTATAAGTAAAGCAGATAGGATAGCCATGATAAAATGGTTTTGCTACCACAATTATTATATCCTCTTCGGCATTCCCCTATTGCTCTTGGCAACAAGATATTTAAAGAAATGGAAAAGCTGTTTAATGAACTGATATGGGCTGGAAGGAGAGTTAGGGAAAAACTAGCTTGGTTCACTAGAGCTTATGAATCTGGAGTTTTAGAAGTTCCGGACATGAAGCTATATTTTTGGGCAACCAGAATCGCATTGCTAATGAACTGGGAACACACTGACTGCATACAATCCTTGGTGAGGAATAGCGTGGGACCTTTGCCTAATATATTCGCATTGCTTGAGTCAGGACAACTGAACAATATAGGGTTATGTAAACTCCCTTTAGTGAAGATGTTGATTGAGTCTTGGAGTCTACTTAACCACTTCAGCCCCGCTAGCTGAAACCCCCTTCATGACCAGAGCACTTTTTACACTTCTGCACTACACTACTTTCATCGTTTATCGCTCGGTCATGCAACTTACCACCCAAATGAATTTTACCTTCTTTTCCTCTCACTAATAGAGCTTTCATTGGGTGGTATTTTATTGCTGCTGACATTTTTACTTTTTTTGTTATTAATCGAAATGTAACGATTTTTTTGCAAAAAAATGACATTTTTCACTTTTAGCTGTAAGATTTTGCAAAAAAAAACACATCCATATATAAATTTTTCGCTAAATTTATAGTTCTACATGTCTTTGATAAAAAAAAAATGTTTGGGCAAAAAAAAAAAATGGTTTGGGTAAAAGTTATAGCGGTTACAAACTATGGTACAAAAATGTGAATTTCCGCTTTTTGAAGCAGCTCTGACTTTCTGAGCACCTGTCATGTTTCCTGAGGTTCTACAATGCCCAAACAGTAGAAAAACCCCACAAAAAACCCCATTTCGGATAGTAGACACCCTAAGGTATTCGCTGATGGGCATAGTGAGTTCATAGAACTTTTTATTTTTTGTCACAAGTTAGCGGAAAATGATGATGATTTTTAATTTTTATTTTTTTATTACAAAGTCTCATATTCCACTAACTTGCGACAAAAAATAAAAAATTCTAGGAACTCGCCATGCCCCTCACGGAATACCTTGGGGTGTCTTCTTTCCAAAATGGGGTCACTTGTGGGGTAGTTATACTGCCCTGGCAATTTAGGGGCCCAAATGTGTGAGAAGAACTTTGCAATCAAAATGTGTAAAAAATGACCGGTGAAATCCGAAAGGTGCACTTAGGAATATGTGCCCCTTTGCCCACCTAGGCTGCAAAAAAGTGTGACACATCTGGTATCGCCGTACTCAGGAGAAGTTGGGGAATGTGTTTTGGGGTGTCATTTTACATATACCCATGCTGGGTGAGAGAAATATCTTGGCAAAAGACAACTTTTCCAATTTTTTTATACAAAGTTGGCATTTGACCAAGATATTTTTCTCACCCAGCATGGGTATATGTAAAATGACACCCCATAACACATTCCCCAACTTCTCCTGAGTACGGCGATACCAGATGTGTGACACTTTTTTGCAGCCTAGGTGGGCAAAGGGGCACATATTCCTAAGTGCACCTTTCGGATTTCACCGGTCATTTTTTACACATTTTGATTGCAAAGTTCTTCTCACACATTTTTTGCAACCTAGATGCGCAAAGGTGCCCAAATTCCTTTTAGGAGGGCATTTTTAGACATTTGGATCCCAGACTTCTTCTCACACTTTCGGGCCCCTAAAAAGCCGGGGCAGTATAAATACCCCACATGTGACCCCACTTTGGAAAGAAGACACCCCAAGGTATTCAATGAGGGGCCTGGCGAGTTCATAGAATTTTTTTTTTTTTGCATAAGTTAGCGGAAATTGATTTTTTTAGTTTTTTTCTCACAAAGTCTCATTTTCCGCTAACTTAGGACAAAAATGTAAATCTTTCATGGACTCAATATGCCCCTCACGGAATACCTTGGGGTGTCTTCTTTCCGAAATGGGGTCACATGTGGGGTATTTATACTGCCCTGGCTTTGTAGGGGCCCTAAAGCGTGAGAAGAAGTCTGGAATATAAATGTCTAAAAATGTTTACGCATTTGGATTCCGTGAGGGGTATGGTGAGTTCATGTGAGATTTTATTTTTTGACACAAGTTAGTGGAATATGAGACTTAGTAAGAAAAAACAAAAACAAACAAAAAATTTCCGCTAACTTGGGCCAAAAAAATGTCTGAATGGAGCCTTACAGGGGGGGGGGGGGGTGATCAATGAAGGGGGGTGATCAATGACAGGGGGGTGATCACCCATATAGACTCCCTGATCACCCCCCTGTCATTGATCACCCCCCTGGTAAGGCTCCATTCAGACGTCCGTATGATTTTTACGGATCCATGGATCGGATCCGCAAAACACATGCGGACGTCTGAATGGAGCCTTACAGGGGGGTGATCAATGACAGGGGGTGATCAGGGTGATCACCCCCCTGTCACTGATCACCCCCCCTGTAAGGCTCCATTCAGACGTCCGTATGATTTTTACGGATCCATGGATACATGGATCGGATCCACAAAACACATGCGGACGTCTGAATGGAGCCTTACAGGGGGGTGATCAATGACAGGGGGTGATCAGGGTGATCACCCCCCTGTCACTGATCACCCCCCTGTAAGGCTCCATTCAGACGTCCGTATGATTTTTACGGATCCATGGATACATGGATCGGATCCGCAAAACACATGCGGACGTCTGAATGGAGCCTTACAGGGGGGTGATCAATGACAGGGGGTGATCAGGGTGATCACCCCCCTGTCACTGATCACCCCCCCTGTAAGGCTCTATTCAGACGTCCGTATGATTTTTACGGATCCATGGATACATGGATCGGATCCGCAAAACACATGCGGACGTCTGAATGGAGCCTTACAGGGGGGTGATCAATGACAGGGGGTGATCAGGGTGATCACCCCCCTGTCACTGATCACCCCCCTGTAAGGCTCCATTCAGACGTCCGTATGATTTTTACGGATCCATGGATACATGGATCGGATCCGCAAAACACATGCGGACGTCTGAATGGAGCCTTACAGGGGGGTGATCAATGACAGGGGGTGATCAGGGTGATCACCCCCCTGTCACTGATCACCCCCCCTATAAGGCTCCATTCAGACGTCCGTATGATTTTTACGGATCCATGGATACATGGATTGGATCCGCAAAACACATGCGGACGTCTGAATGGAGCCTTACAGGGGGGTGATCAATGACAGGGGGTGATCAGGGTGATCACCCCCCTGTCACTGATCACCCCCGCTGTAAGGCTCCATTCAGACGTCCGTATGATTTTTACGGATCCTTGGATACATGGATCGGATCCGCAAAACACATGCGGACGTCTTAATGGAGCCTTACAGGGGGGTGATCAATGACAGGGGGTGATCAGGGAGTGTATATGGGTGATCACCCCCCTGTCATTGATCACCCCCCTGTAAGGCTCCATTCAGACGTCCGTATGATTTTTACGGATCCATGGATACATGGATCGGATCCGCAAAACACATGCGGACGTCTGAATGGAGCCTTACAGGGGGGTGATCAATGACAGGGGGGTGATCAATGACAGGGGGTGATCAGGGAGTGTATATGCGTGATCACCCGCCTGTCATTGATCACCCCCCTGTAAGGCTCCATTCAGACGTCCGCATGTGTTTTGCGGATCCGATCCATGTATCCGTGGATCCGTAAAAATCATACGGACGTCTGAACGGAGCCTGACAGGGGGGTGATCAATGACAGGGGGGGTGATCAATGACAGGGGGGTGATCAGGGAGTTTATATGGGGTGATCATGGGTGATCAGGGGTTCATAAAGGGTTAATAAGTGACGGGGGGGTGTAGTGTAGTGTAGTGTTTGGTGCGACTTTACTGACCTACCTGTGTCCTCTGGTGGTCGATCCTAACAAAAGGGACCACCAGAGGACCAGGTAGCAGGTATATTAGACAATGTTATCAAAACAGCATCTAATATACCTGTTAGGGGTTAAAAAAAATCAGATCTCCAGCCTGCCAGCGAGCGATCGCCGCTGGCAGGCTGGAGATCCACTCGCTTACCTTCCGTTCCTGTGAGCGCGCGCGCCTGTGTGCGCGCGTTCACAGGAAATCTCGGCTCTCGCGGGAGGACGCGTATATGCGTCCACCCAGAAGAGCAGGGCCGCCGGCAGGACGCAATCCTGCGTACGGCGGTCCTGAGGAGGTTAAAAAAACATTTAGGGCTAAAGGGAAATATAAGTATGACTCCTTTATGTTACAATAAATCACTGGGGGCATTCACTTATAGTGAAGCAGCTAGGTATTGGATTAGTAAGGGAAAGTGGTTTTTGGCACAATTTATGAAGGATGGGGAATTGAAAACATTGATAGATTTAAAGGGGAGTGTTTGGGAAGATGAGGAATGCTCATTTAGGTGTATTCAATTAGTCTCAATTATTTAAAAAAAATAAACATAAGAAATTTATGATATTGGCCCCTTAAGTGAGGAACAATGGAAAGGTTTTTGGAAAGCGGGTACATTTTTGGAAAGTTCCTCGCACAGAATCACCCAATTTATGATTTTGCACTGTTTATATGTGACTCCTAGTTGGCTTCACAAGTTCTCACTCAATATCTCAAATGCCTGCACGAGATGTGAAAATGGTAATGCGGATATTATTCATATGCGGTGGAGATGCCCAAAGATTCTGGCAGGTCTTCATGCAAAAAATTGGAGACATCTTTGGGCTCAAACTATCCTTGTCAATTTATATTTGTATTTTGGGTGAAATTCCTGGTAATTTGACAAAGGATATGCAGTGTATGGTATATAAGTCTTTCTATTTGGCTTGTTTGTTAATTGCGAGGAATTGGATAAGATCTGTTGTGCCCACAGTTAGGAAATGGATAAACATGATGAGTTTAAATAAATCCATTGAGAAAGCGGGTTATATTAAGCAAAATAAAGTGCTTGTATTTAACAGATTGTGGCATAAATGGAAAGATTTTTTTTATGAGATTTTTTATGAGAGTGAAATGGAAAAATAAAAGAAAACTTTTTTTCCCCTCTCTTTTCCTAGCTAACACAGGGTGGGGGGAGGGGGTTAGGGGATTAGGGGATTAATATGTGGAAAATATCTATATTTATGGATGGTTTTAATTTGCTTCATTGTTATGTTTAAAAACAAAACAAAAAACTAAACAACAACAAGTAATAGAAGTACTATATAAAAAGGAGAAGGCAAGTGAGGAGAGTAACCAATAATGCAAAGAAATATACCTAGCCCAATAAAATACAACCACATTCTACTCCCAAGTAATGCCCTACTTAAATATATAAAATAATAATACCAACCAAGAAGGGAGGGTAGTCACACGACTACATGTGTTTCGCCTTAGCTTCTTCTGGGAGTCTGAATTGTATCACTGAAGTACCCAACATATAAAGGACTTCAAGAACAATCAGAAAGGATCTGACTTGCATACTTCCTTCACGCTTAGGATAACCGTATTTTGGTTTTCAAAAAAAGCGGACCCTTAGGGCAGGGGGTCCAGCGGCATCCCCCAACCCCCCTTGAGATTCCTGGACTTTTTTGGTACAGTAACTTATAAAAATATCAGTGGAACATTTTAGGTCCAAGAAAGAGGACATGTCCTAGGTTTTAACCCCTTAATGACCCCCCAATACACCTTGTTATGTTGGTCACTAAGGTGCCTTAGGCTGGGCCACTGCCTTTTTGTGTTAGCCCAGTCTAAGTGTTGTATTGGTCTCCTGTGCAGTGGAGAGTGGAGACGTGGCTGCAACATAACAGCCTTGCTCCTGCTCTAACAGGCTGGAGTACCAGTCTGCACAATTTAACTCCTTCCATGCCACTGGCATGTAAGTTGTTACAGAGAGAGCGGCCTACTCCCTTTGTCTTCCATCTGCACCCCACAAATGAGATTGTGGTGTGTGATGTCAGTGCAGACATGCCAGCTCTTGGTGAATGTCAGTATAGCACTGAAATTAAAATACATTGCATCACATGAATAGTGTAATGTATTGGGACTATTAAATGGTTAAAAAAATTATTAAATGAAAAAAAAATCCATATGAAAAATGCACCCTTGTTTAAAAAACGTTTTCAGTGGAAAAAATTGCAAATGTAATATCTCCTACACATATTTGGTATTGCCACATCTGTAACAACCGTCACTATGCAACTATCATGTAATTTATCCAATATAGTAAACGGCGCAACAAAATGACAGAACTGCTACTTTTTAGCTTACGCTCTACAAAAAAAATGGATTAAAAAGAGATCAAAAAGTGTAATGAACCCCAAAATAGTACCAATAATAAACTAGAAGTCATCCTGCAAAAAATCAAGTCCTAGTACAGCTCTGTCATACGAAAAAAAAAAGTCTTGGGATGTGGCAATGCAAAAACATTTTGGGGGTCATTTATTATCAGAAATACGTCTATATTAGTATAAGTGGGCAGGGAAGGGGGCGGACTTGAAGCCCTGTCTCATTCTTCATTTTCTATGCCTAAAATAGGTTTACATTTGGCTTACATTTAGACCAGGGATGGATCCTCCGCCAGCCCAGGGGCTCATTAACACTGGGGTCTAAAATGGTGATCTTAAAAAATGACCCCCTTTATTTAAAAAAAACAAGGGTTTTTATTGTGCAAAAGTAGTAAAAAGTAAAAAAATGAAAATACTACGTATTTAGTATCACTGTAATCGTTCTGCCCAAGAGAATAAAGTTATCATGTTATTTTATACCGAAAAATCAACACCACAAAATGTATAACATAAATACTACATAAATACAGGGAGTGTAGAATTATTAGGCAAGTTGTATTTTTGAGGATTAATTTTATTATTGAACAACAACCATGTTCTCAATGAACCCAAAAAACTAATTAATATCAAAGCTGAATATTTTTGGAAGTAGTTTTTAGTTTGTTTTTAGTTTTAGCTATTTTAGGGGGATATCTGTGTGTGCAGGTGACTATTACTGTGCATAATTATTAGGCAACTTAACAAAAAACAAATATATACCCATTTCAATTATTTATTTTTACCAGTGAAACCAATATTACATCTCAACATTCACATATATACATTTCTGACATTCAAAAACAAAAACAAATCAGTGACCAATATAGCCACCTTTCTTTGCAAGGACACTCAAAAGCCTGCTATCCATTGATTCTGTCAGTGTTTTGATCTGTTCACCATCAACATTGCGTGCAGCAGCAACCACAGCCTCCCAGACACTGTTCAGAGAGGTGTACTGTTTTCCCTCCTTGTAAATCTCACATTTGATGATGGACCACAGGTTCTCAATGGGGTTCAGATCAGGTGAACAAGGAGGCCATGTCATTAGATTTTCTTATTTTATACCCTTTCTTGCCAGCCACGCTGTGGAGTACTTGGACGCGTGTGATGGAGCATTGTCCTGCATGAAAATCATGTTTTTCTTGAAGGATGCAGACTTCTTCCTGTACCACTGCTTGAAGAATGTGTCTTCCAGAAACTGGCAGTAGGACTGGGCGTTGAGCTTGACTCCATCCTCAACCCAAAAAGGCCCCACAAGCTCATCTTTGATGATACCAGCCCAAACCCGTACTCCACCTCCACCTTGCTGGCGTCTGAGTCGGACTGGAGCTCTCTGCCCTTTACCAATCCAGCCACGGGCCCATCCATCTGGCCCATCAAGACTCACTCTCATTTCATCAGTCCATAAAACCTTAGAAAAATCAGTCTTGAGATATTTCTTGGCCCAGTCTTGACGTTTCAGCTTGTGTGTCTTGTTCAGTGGTGGTCGTCTTTCAGCCTTTCTTACCTTGGCCATGTCTCTGAGTATTGCACACCTTGTGCTTTTGGGCACTCCAGTGATGTTGCAGCTCTGAAATATGGCCAAACTGGTGGCAAGTGGCATCTTGGCAGCTGCACGCTTGACTTTTCTCAGTTCATGGGCAGTTATTTTGCGTCTTGGTTTTTCCACACGCTTCTTGCAACCCTGTTGACTATTTTGAATGAAACGCTTGATTGTTCGATGATCACACTTCAGAAGCTTTGCAATTTTAAGAGTGTTGCATCCCTCTGCAAGATACCTCACTATTTTTGACTTTTCTGAGCCTGTCAAGTCCTTCTTTTGACCCATTTTGCCAAAGGAAAGGAAGTTGCCTAATAATTATGCACACCTGATATAGGGTGTTGATGTCATTAGACCACACCCCTTCTCATTACAGAGATGCACATCACCTAATATGCTTAATTGGTAGTAGGCTTTCGAGCCTATACAGCTTGGAGTAGGACAACATGCATAAAGAGGATGATGTGGTCAAAATACTCATTTGCCTAATAATTCTGCACTCCCTGTAGTGGCCGTATTACCATTTTTTCCATCTCCCTCCCAGAAAGAGTTAAAAAAGTTAATCGGTAAGTTATATGTACCCCAAAATAGTACTATTAAAAACGACAATTTGTCCTGCAAAAAACAAGCCTTCATACGGCTACACAGCTCAACGGAAAATGTAGTTAATAGTTATAGTATAAAATTATAGCCCTTGGAAAGTGACAATGAAAAACTGAAAATATATCACTTGGTCACTACAGGCTGGTCACTAAGGGGTTAAAACTTGCTGATTTCTATTTACTTATGGGAGTACAAAGGAACAATGTCATGCTAAATTATACTTGCAAAGAGAAATGGGAAATTCTTAGTGTTTGTGGGAAAAATGTTGTACGTGCAGAGTCACCATGCATCAGTCGTATTATGTTAGGTTGATAAAGATGCTCTAGTAAAAACTAATATCATAATTCTACTAAAGTCTGGCCCAATCAGAGCTTCCAAAAGTCATGTGAACTCCACATACAGTATATTACATATTTCTACATCTGGAAAAAAAAAAAAATCTAAAGAACAACCAAAATAGTAGGAATGCAAAGTTTGGCTTCTTTTGCCCCTGTGGGATAAAAATATTAAATAAATTGGAATAAAATGTCATTAAGAATAGAAAAATATTACACTATAAAGAGTGCACATATGATAAGCCAATTGCTAATACAAAAGAAAAAAACAAACATATTATTCACACCATGCATACAGTAAAAGAAAGAAATGATGTCGTAATTGCTGTTTTTGACCCATTCCCACTCCTGCCAAAAGAAAATCATTTGTTTCCCCTATGTTAACTGCTTAGAGAACTGTGCCAATTTTGGCCTTCACTACCAGAACTTTTTTTTTCCTCCTTGATTTCAGTGACATTTTAGTTTTATTTATGTATTTACTTTTTTTCATGTAGGTGCATATCAGGCAGTATGTTTTTTATTTATTTATTTTTTGCAGGACAAGATGTTCTTTATGGAAGTGCTATTTTCTTGTGCATGTACATTAGCAAAGAATATACTGTATATTAATGTTCATTTTGAGAAAGGTACAGAAAAAAGGATTCTGCTGCAGGTTTTATTTTATTTATGTTTTGTCTTACAAACTATCATATACAATGCTATAAATTTTTCGTACACTTTGTTACAGCCATAATACCGAATATACGTGAATTACTATTACTAGTAAGGAAGTTGAACCTCTTATTTCACATCAGCGTTCACCCTGTGAGTTCAGAATAGCCATTTTTCTTTCACTATGCAATAATAATGAATTGACAAAAAATTCATACGCTTTTATATTTGGTTGTTTATTTGAAATCCACTTAAGGCTGAGTTCACATCAGCATTAAGCCTTTCCATTCTCCTGGACGGATTCAGCACTGAACTGAGCCGAACAGAGTTTATGGACCCTATAGACTATAATGGGGTCCGTTAGGTTTCCGCTTAAAGGGCGATTTTTGAAGCAGAGACAAAAGTCCTGCATGCACAACTTTTGTCTCCACTTAAAAAATCTTCCTCTGAGCGGAAACCTAACGGACCTCATTATAGTCTATGGGGTCTGTCGGCACAGTTG
The DNA here is from genome assembly GCF_014858855.1 of Bufo gargarizans. Classification (NCBI taxonomy): domain Eukaryota; kingdom Metazoa; phylum Chordata; class Amphibia; order Anura; family Bufonidae; genus Bufo; species Bufo gargarizans. The sequence goes on from NC_058089.1 coordinate 27,782,593, forward strand.
AGCTCAGTGTCGAAGCCATCCTTTCCGTTCTCCTGCTCCTATAGCGAAGCAGGAGATTTGAAAGACTAAACGCTGATGTGAACTCAGCCTAGTGGATTTCAAATCAACCACCAAAATGTAAAAGCGTAAGAATTTTCAGTCAATGAATTATTTCATTGTGAAATGAAAATGGCTATTCTGACTCACAGGTAGCTAAATTTGATAAGATTTAACTGTATTTAATTTTTTTATGTGTCTTTAGATTTTCTCCCACATCATCTACTCTTCCAGGATGGCTTCATTTGGGATGGGTTGAGTAGGTGACTCAAATGTGGAAATGTTTGTGTACTGCACTTATTTGTCTCTTTAAAAAAATAAAAAATAAATTAAATTACATTTGTGTAAATACAATTTGTAGTGGCTCTCCCTCCTTTTCAAACTTGGTAAAGGTTCTCTGTAATACAGTATGTGACTCACCCCGTCACAAAAAGTTATTGTAGATAAAGAGAAGGAATAAAACAGGCACTCACCACCTGGGACTAATAAATATAAAGGACAACTATTTTATTAGATAAGAATATTAAAAACTGATAAAATACTGATAAAATACCTATAAGCAATCATTGATGAATACCCATAACAATTCAGGTGGTATTTAAGGCGTATCTCTCACAAATTAGTGCATACTTATAATTAATGTGAATAAATAGTGCATAAATATATAGATATAACAATCAAAGTATATGGTTTTAACCTGCTCAGGACCGCCGTACGCAGGATTGCGTCCTGCCGCCGGCCCTGCTCTTCTGGGTGGACGCATATACGCGTCCTCCCGCGAGAGCCGAGATTTCCTGTGAACGCGCGCACACAGGCGCGCGCGCTCACAGGAACGGAAGGTAAGCGAGTGGATCTCCAGCCTGCCAGCGGCGATCGTTCGCTGGCAGGCTGGAGATGTGATTTTTTTTTAACCCCTAACAGGTATATTAGACGCTGTTTTGATAACAGCGTCTAATATACCTGCTACCTGGTCCTCTGGTGGTCCCTTTTGTTTGGATCGACCACCAGAGGACTCAGGGAGCTCACTAAAGTAGCACCAAACACCACTACACTAGACTACCCCCCCGTCACTTATTAACCCTTTATGAACCACTGATCACCCCATATAGACTCCCTCATCACCCCCCTGTCATTGATCACCCCCCTGTAAGGCTCCATTCAGACGTCCGTATGATTTTTACGGATCCACGGATACATGGATCGGATCCGCAAAACGCATACGGACGTCTGAATGGAGCCTTACAGGGGGGTGATTAATGACAAGGGCGTGATCACCCATATAGACTTCCTGATCACTTCCCTGTCATTGATCACCCCCCTGTCATTGATCACCCCCCTGTAAGGCTCCATTCAAACATCCATTTGATTTTTACGAATACATGGATACATGGATCGGATTCGCAAAACACATGCGGACGTCTGAATGGAGCCTTACAGGGGGGTGATCAATGACAGAGGTGTGATCACCCATATACACTCCCTGATCACCCCCTGTCATTGATCACCCCCCTGTAAGGCTCCATTCAGACGTCCGCATGATATTTACGGATCCATGGATCGGATCCGCAAAACACATGCGGACGTCTGAATGGAGCCTTACAGGGGGGTGATCAATGACAGAGGGGTGATCACCCATATACACTCCCTGATCACCCCCTGTCATTGATCACCCCCCTGTAAGGCTCCATTCAGACGTCCGCATGATATTTACGGATCCATGGATCGGATCCGCAAAACACATGCGGACGTCTGAATGGAGCCTTACAGGGGGGTGATCAATGACAGAGGGGTGATCACCCATATACACTCCCTGATCACCCCCTGTCATTGATCACCCTCCTGTAAGGCTCCATTCAGACGTCCGCATGATTTTTACGGATCCATGGATACATGGATCGGATCCGCAAAACACATGCGGACGTCTGAATGGAGCCTTACAGGGGGGTGATCAATGACAAGGGGGTGATCACCCATATACACTCCCTGATCACCCCCTGTCATTGATCACCCCCCTGTAAGGCTCCATTGAGACGTCCGCATGATTTTTACGGATCCATGGATACATGGATAGGATCCGCAAAACACATGTGGACGTCTGAATGGAGCCTTACAGGGGGGTGATCAATGACAGGGGGTGATCAGGGAGTGTATATGGGTGATCACCCCTCTGTCATTGATCACCCCTCCTGTCATTGATCACCCCCCTGTAAGGCTCCATTCAGACGTCCGCATGCGTTTTGCGGATCCGATCCGTGGATCCGTAAAAATCATACGGACGTCTGAATGGAGCCTTACCAGGGGGGTGATCAATGACAGGGGGGTGATCAGGGAGTCTATATGGGTGATCACCCCCCTGTCATTGATCACCCCCCCCTGTAAGGCTCCATTCAGACATTTTTTTGGGCACAAGTTAGCGGAAATTTTTTGTGTGTTTTTTTTTTTTTTTTTTCTTACTAAGTCTTATATTCCACTAACTTGTGTCAAAAAATAAAATCTCACATGAACTCACCATACCCCTCACAGAATCCAAATGCGTAAACATTTTTAGACATTTATATTCCAGACTTCTTCTGACGCTTTAGGGCCCCTAAAAAGCCAGGGCAGTATAAATACCCCACATGTGACCCCATTTCGGAAAGAAGACACCCCAAGGTATTCCGTGAGGGGCATATTGAGTCCATGAAAGATTTACATTTTTGTCCTAAGTTAGCGGAAAGTGAGACTTTGTGAGAAAAAAACAAAAAAAATTCAATTTCCGCTAACTTATGCAAAAAAAAATAATTCTATGAACTCACCAGGCCCCTCATTGAATACCTTGGGGTGTCTTCTTTCCAAAGTGGGGTCACATGTTGGGTATTTATACTGCCCTGGCTTTTTAGGGGCCCGAAAGTGTGAGAAGAAGTCTGGGATCCAAATGTCTAAAAATGCCCTCCTAAAAGGAATTTGGGCACCTTTGCGCATCTAGGCTGCAAAAAAGTGTCACACATCTGGTATCGCCGTACTCAGGAGAAGTTGGGGAATGTGTTTTGGGGTGTCATTTTACATATACCCATGCTGGGTGAGAAAAATATCTTGGTCAAATGCCAACTTTGTATAAAAAAATGGGAAAAGTTGTCTTTTGCCAAGATATTTCTCTCACACAGCATGGGCATATGTAAACTGACACCACAAAACACATTGCCCAACTTCTCCTGAGTACGGCGATACCAGATGTGTGACACTTTTTTGCAGCCTAGGTGGGCAAAGGGGCACATATTCCAAAGTGCACCTTTCGGATTTCGCAGGCCATTTTTTACACATTTTGATTGCAAAGTACTTCTCACACATTTGGGCCCCTAAATTGCCAGGGCAGTATAACTACCCCACAAGTGACCCCATTTTGGAAAGAAGACACCTCAAGGTATTCCGTGAGGGGCATGGCGAGTTCCTAGAATTTTTTATTTTTTGTCGCAAGTTAGTGGAATATGAGACTTTGTAAGAAAAAAAAAAAATTAAATAAAAATCATAATTTTCCGCTAACTTGTGACAAAAAATAAAAAGTTCTATGAACTCACTATGCCCATTAGTGAATACCTTAGGGTGTCTACTTTCCGAAATGGGGTCATTTGTGGGGTTTTTCTACTGTCTGGGCATTGTAGAACCTCAGGAATCATGACAGGTGCTCAGAAAGTCAGAGCTGCTTCAAAAAGCGGAAATTCACATTTTTGTACCATAGTTTGTAAACGCTATAACTTTTACCCAAACCATTTTTTTTTTATCAAAGACATGTAGAACAATAAATTTTGCGAAAAATTTATATATGGATGTCGGTTTTTTTGCTAAATTTTACCGCAGAAAGTGAAAAATTTCATTTTTTTGCCAAAAAATCGTTAAATTTCGATTAATAACAAAAAAAGTAAAAATATCAGCAGCAATGAAATACCATCAAATTAAAGCTCTATTAGTGAGAAGAAAAGGAGGTAAAATTAATTTGGGTGGTAAGTTGCATGACCGAGCGATAAACGGTGAAAGTAGTGTAGTGCAGAAGTGTAAAAAGTGCTCTGGTCATGAAGGGGGTTTTAGCTAGCGGGGCTGAAGTGGTTAAGATGGTAAAAATGTAGAAATAAATAATATAAAAGTAAAAAAAATTAAGAGGAAAAAGGTGAAAACTTCGAAACTATAATACATGGAGGCCTCAACTGTGGGTCTTTCAGTGATGGGACATCATGTGTCTGGCCAATTTCTTGGCACCACGATTTCCCCTCGGAGTGAGACCCACGGCCCCTTTTACTACATATGAATATTACATACGAATATATACGAATAGTACATATGAATATTGCATAAGAAAAGTATATATTATGAATATTGTTATCAACTCAGTAATGCCTTGTATTGTGAAAGAAAAAAAGAAAGAAATTAAAGAAATAAGAAAATGAGATTAAACAAGGATGGGGACCTCAATTACTAGCAACACTCTGTTGCAATGTTGTGTAGAAAACAATACTGAAAAAAAACACATTACTTTATAAAATCGCATCAAAAACGCAACACAAACACATGCGATATTTTATAGTAATTTATAGTGTCTTTTATGTTGTTCTATTTTTAAACGCTTTTGACTTCTTAATATAAGGTAAAGGAAGATTATCAATGGGAATATAAGATATTAATCACTACTCTGTAAGCAATTATCTTATTCATCCATCCCATACTCCATCCCACATTTTATGGCAAATCCAGAACATGGGCATATTATAGCAGGAAAGATTCGAGTCCTATTCAAGGCCACTGAGGAAGAGGTAGTACACCTCGAAGCACGTCTGGCAGTATTGGATGGGATCCTCTTTTAGATAATACTATGTGCCCATTTTATTTTTTATTTTTTATCTTTAAAGTCGAATACTGTGGAATTCGTATATCACTCTGTTGCAATGTTACAACAAAAATCGACATCCCGCGAATAATATAAACTCATCTTCATCCATCCTCAAAGTTGGAGACACTGAAACAGTAAACAATTAGAATACTCTGTTGCAAATATGACAAAATCGGATTCTCACAAATATGCACAACAAAATCGTAAACTCACGAATAAGGAGCAACACGTGACACGCCGTGTTATCACGTGAGCAACCCGAAATCACGTGAGACACCGTCAGTGTAGTGAGGTCAGCTACATGAAACTATCAGACGGAGAGACACAGAGCCAACGCAGATACATCAGGACGGGTGAGTGGCTGTGTAGCAGGTGGGACGCACCCGACTCCAGCCATAACCATAAAAATCTCCTGTGAGTAGAGACATTCGATACCTACTATTTTTACTATTTTGGCTATTTTACCCTCCAAGTGTGACTTCCATCAGGTGGATACAAGTTATAACATTTTACTAATTCCTATCACCAACCCTGAAAGAAAATATGGGATATCATATCTACAATTGACTTGTGTTCCAGACCCATACTAACTTTTCATTTGTTTTATCAACTTTGAGTGACTACACAGAGCTACACAACTTACACTGGAAGCCAATATTTGTAATATTGGTTCCAAATATACCTATGCATTATACAACTGCTACAATCATCAATGAAATTAAGAGACACTTATTTTTACACAAATTGTACTTTTCACCTTTTTCCTATTTTACATTTTTTTAACTTTTATATTTTTTACTTCTAAATTTTTACCATCTTAAAACCGTATACTTTGATTGTTATATCCATGTATTTATGCACTATTTATTCACATTATTTATAAGTATGCACTAATTTGTGAGAGATACGCCTTTAACACCACCTGAATTGTTATGGGTATTCATCAATGATTGATTATAGGTATTTTATCAGTTTTTACTATTCTTATCTAACAAAATACTTTATATTTATTAGTCCCAGGTGTGAGTGCCTGTTTTATTCCTTCTCTTTAAATTACATTTGTATTCATTTAAATTTTGTATGTCCTATTGGAGGATAATTCATTTGTTTTTCAACCATAATGTAGTAAGACATATTTGTATGTCAGTGCATTTGCCTTTTTATTGTGCAAGACTAATAAAACACTAAAAACAATATTGAGTCCTCAGATCTTAAGCTATGCAACAGACGCTGACAATTTCCACTGACCGATGACTGAATATTCAGTATTCTCATGCTCATAAACTTATTTTTTTTCCGTTTCCGTTCCATTTTTTTTACAGGTCCATATACGGAATCATTCATTTCAATGGGGCTTGAAAAAAAATGTAAATGATTCCATGTGCATTCTGTGTCTGTATGTCCATATATCCGTTCCGCTAAAAAAATAGAACATGTCCTATTCTTCCCCATTTTGAAGACAAGGACAGGCAGGGTTACAATGCATCCACAAAAATAAAAAATGATGCAACACGGATGTTTTCCCTTTTTTTTTTCCGCAGATCAGTGTTTTGCGGATTACAAAATACATACAGTTGTGTGCATGAGCCCTTTGGCTGATTATGAGTTCAACCCAGCCATATAGACAGCAGCCCCTGTCAGCTTTCTGACCTACCAGTCGCTACCAGCAGTCAATGCCAGTCATATAGCTACAACCACCAGTCACAGTGCCAGCAGTGTCTGCCACCAGTCAGTGCCAGCCATCTCAACCATCAGTCAGTGCCACCAGCCACAGCCACCAGTCTCAGCCACCAGTCAGTTCCAGCAGTCTCAGCCACAGCCAGCAGTCTCAGCCACAGCCACCAATCAGTGCCAGTAGTCTCAGCCACCAGCCGCAGTGAGCAGTCTCAGCCACAGCCAGCACTCAGTGCCAACAGTCTCAGCCACAAGCTACAGCCAGCGAACTCAGCCACAGCCACCAGTCTTGGCCACTAGCCACAGCAACCAGTCTCAGCCGCCAGTCAGTGCCAGCAGTCTCAGCCAGAGCCACCAGTCAGTGCCAGCAGTCTCAACCACAGCCACCAGTCTCAGCCACCAGTCAGTGTGGTCAAGATCCCTTGCCATTTAATTTAGACTGTTCCTACTAATGTTTATGCACTACTGTTCTAGAACCCGCTATTGTAACGGGCTTAATGTCTAGTCACTTATAAGTAACAAGAAGTATATAGTTTAAGCTTTCGTATGGTCTCTCTTCCTTCTGAAAGGAGGCTCTACCTAAATGTTCTCTTTGTGCATTATTGTTACAGAGGTTGTCTCCTGAATGCCCTATTGGCATCAAAATCATACATAGGAATGAGGTTTCTACAGAAGAAAATGCCGAACGTTTTTTTTTTTTTTTCATTTAATTACCACAACTGTTATAATTATATATTGCTTCAAATAAAAAATTATAAAAAAACTCTGTGATGAGCAAATTGATTTGTGCAAATACCGTATTCTTTGTCTCATCAACAAGAGTTTTTCATCTGTGAGGGGCTGCCCCCACTGCTGAAGAATCTTCCCCAGCCTCTTGATTGTCAGGGCCAGACATCTCTGCCAGCCCTGACAATCTCGCCCATGCACCACTGTGCTTCTGGAGTCTGGAGTACTCGGTCTGGGGCCTGATTTGGCCAGTGATCTGCATTAATTAAATGTCTGGTCCGAGGCCCGAATGAGGCTTGAAAAATCAACAACTTATTGGACCCAAAATGACATTGCTTTACCGAGGACCAATCATGTCTAACTAATCTTATTGATTTATTTGACTATGTCACAAAAGTGTTGGATGAAGGAGGTACAGTGGATATTACCTACATGGATTTTAGCCAAGCCTTTGATACATACAGTACAGTGCCACATAATGAGCTGATAAATAAATTACTGAAAATTGGACTTAATCTGTGGAAAGTTCAGTGGATCCACTGTTGGCTGTTGGATAGATATCAGAGTGTTGTTGTTAGAGTACTTTCTGTGGTGTACTTTAAGGGTCGTTCCTGGGTCCTTCTGTACACATGCTGATCGGGTTGCCTGCTGTCAGTGACAGCAGGGCAACCCTTAGAGAAGGCAGGGACAGTGCCCTGATGTCCCTGCCTTCTAGATCGCTATATACACAGTGCTCAGTGAGCGCTATGCATACAGTGCAGGTTATGTGATCTCCGTGACCGGAGAGTGCAGGAGCTGTATGAGGTCTTTTAGAGACCTCTATCAGCCCTGCACTGAGGCTGTACAGTGCTGTATTGTACTGTACAGCCTCTCTGGGGGGTGTATTTCTTCTGTAACTGGGGCTACTATGTCAGCCCCAGTTACAGGAGAAATCAACAAAGAAAAAAAATGTGAAGTAAATGTCCCCCAGAGGTCTTGTATGACCTTATGGGGGACGCAAAGTGTAAAAAAAAAAAAAAAGTGTTAAAAAAATTATAATTCCCCATGTAAGGAATACATTTTTTTTCAAAATATAAAGAAATTAAATAAAATAGACATATTTGGTATTGCTGCGTCTGTGACGGTCGGCTCTATAAATATATCACATGATCGACCCAGTCCGATAAACACCATAATTTTTTTTAAAACTATGTAAAAAAAAGACATTTTTGTCTCCTTACATCATAAAAAGTGCAACACCAAGTGATCAAAAAGGCACATGTCCCACAAAATGGTACCAATAAAAGTAACCTCATCTCGCAAAAAATGAGCCCCTTCATAAGAAAATCGCTCACAAAATAAAAAAAATATAGCTCTCAGGACATGGACACAGTGAAACATATTTTTTTGTTTCAAACATGCTATTATTGTGTAAAACTTAAATAAATAAGAAAAAGTATACATATTAGGTATCGCCACGTCTGTAACGATCTGCTCTATAAAAATGTCCCTTGACCAAACCCCTCAGGTGAACACTGTAAAAATAAATAAATAAAATCTGTGCTAAAACATCCAATTATTTGTCACCTTGCCCAATAAAGTGTTATAATGAATGATCAAATAATAATATGCACCCAAAAATAGTACCAATAAAACTGGCACCTTATCCCCTAGTTTACAAAACAGGGTCACTTCTTGGGAGTTTCTACTGTAAGGGTGCATCAGGGGGGCTTCAAATGGGACATGGCATCTAAAAATCAAGTGGCACTCCTTTTCTTCTGCGCCCTGCTGTGTGCCCATACAGCAGTTTATGACCACATGTGGGGTGTTTCTGTAAACCACAGAATCTGGGTAATAAATATTGAGGTTTTTTTTGCTTTTACCCATCAATGTGTTAAATAAAAAATTGGATTAAAATGGAAAATCTGCCAAAAAAGTAAAATTTAAAAATGTGATCTCCATTTTCCTTTAATTCTTGTGGAATGCTTAAAGGGTTAAAAAAGTTTGGAAAATCGGTTTTAGGTAACTTAAGGGGTGTAGTTTCTACAGTGGGGTCATTTATGGGGGTATTCACTATGTAGGCCCCACAAAGTGACTTCAGACCTGAACTGTTCCTTAAAAAGTGTTTTTTGGCAATTTTCTAGACAATTTTAAGAATTGCTTCTAAACTTCTAAGCTTTCTAATGTCCCCAAAAAATAAAATGACATCTCTAAAATGATGCCAACATAAAGTAGACACATGGGGAATGTTAAGTAATAAAATGTCACTTTCTGTTTTAAAAGCAGAGAAATATAAATTTTGAAAATTGCAAATTTTTCCAAATTTCTGGTAAATTTGGGATTTTTTCATAAATAAAGGTGAAATATATTGACTCAAATTTATAACTAGCATGATGTACGATGTGTCACAAGAAAACTATCTCTGAATGACTTGGATAATTAAAAGCGTTCCAAAGTTATTACCACATAAGTTGAGCTATGTCAGATTTGCAAAATTAGGCCTGGTCAGGAAGGGGGCAAATGGACCAGATGTGAAGTGGTTAATATTAGGGATGAGCGAACTCGAACTGTATAGTTCGGGTTCGTACCGAATTTTGGGGTGTCCGTGACACGGACCCGAACCCGGACATTTTCGTAAAAGTCCGGGTTCGGGTTCGGTGTTCGTCGCTTTCTTGGCGCTTTTGTGACGCTTTCTTGGCGCTTTTTGAAAGGCTGCAAAGCAGCCAATCAACAAGCGTCATACTACTTGCCCCAAGAGGCCGTCACAGCCATGCCTACTATTGGCATGGCTGTGATTGGCCAGAGCACCATGTGACCCAGCCTCTATTTAAGCTGGAGTCACATAGCGCCGCCCGTCACTCTGCTCTGATTAGCGTAGGGAGAGGTTGCGGATGCGACAGTAGGGCGAGATTAGGCAGATTAACTCCTCCAAAGGACTTCACTTGATTAATCGATCGATCTGCAGCTGTGCATCATTGAGCTGCTGATACTCAAATGCTCACTCACTGTTTTTAGGCTGCCCAGACCGTTTGTCAGTCACTTTTTTATGGGGTGATCGGCGGCCATTTTGTGTCTTGTGCAGTGCTGCGACCAAGTGCATCCAAGCTGCGACCAAGTGCATTTAACCCTCAATGGTGTGGTTGTTTTTTGGCTTAAGCCTACATCAGGGTGAAGCTGTCACACCAAGTGCATTTAACCAGCAATAGTCTGTTCATTTTTTGGCCATATACTAAATCAGGGGCAAGCTGCGCCTGTCACCAAGTGCATTTAACCCTCAATGGTGTGGTTGTTTTTTGGCTAAAGCCTACATCAGGGTGAAGCTGTCACACCAAGTGCATTTAACCAGCAATAGTCTGTTCATTTTTTGGCCATATACTAAATCAGGGGCAAGCTGCGCCTGTCACCAAGTGCATTTAACCCTCAATGGTGTGGTTGTTTTTTGGCTAAAGCCTACATCAGGGTGAAGCTGTCACACCAAGTGCATTTAACCAGCAATAGTCTGTTCATTTTTTGGCCATATACTACATCAGGGGCAAGCTGCGCCCGTCACCAAGTGCATTTAACCCTCAGTAGTGTGGTTGGTCAAGCTGTGACACCAAGTGCATTTAACCAGCAATAGTCTGTTCATTTTTTGGCCATATACTACATCAGGGGCAAGCTGCGCCCGTCACCAAGTGCATTTAACCAGCAATAGTGTGGTTATTTTTTGGCCATATCCCAGTCTAATTCTGTCACTAAATCCATACCGGTCACCCAGCGCCTAAATACTAGGCCTCAAATTTATATCCCGCTAAATCTCTCGTTACCGCTGTCCTGTTGTGGCTGGGAAAGTTATTTAGTGTCCGTCAAAGCACATTTTTTGTTCTGGGTTGAAGTACAATTCCCAATTTAGCAATTTCATAATTTAGTGGTTCCTGCTATATCAGAGCTATTTGAAATCTATCCCTAAAAGGGTATATAATATTCAAGGTGCACATAGGGTCATTCAGAATAACTTCACACACACGCTTCTGTGCATTTCCAAGTCTAATTCTGTCACTAAATCCATACCGGTCACCCAGCGCCTAAATACTAGGCCTCAAATTTATATCCCGCTAAATCTCTCGTTACCGCTGTCCTGTTGTGGCTGGGAAAGTTATTTAGTGTCCGTCAAAGCACATTTTTTGTTCTGGGTTGAAGTACAATTCCCAATTTAGCAATTTCATAATTTAGTGGTTCCTGCTATATCAGAGCTATTTGAAATCTATCCCTAAAAGGGTATATAATATTCAAGGTGCACATAGGGTCATTCAGAATAACTTCACACACACGCTACTGTGCATTTCCAAGTCTAATTCTGTCACTAAATCCATACCGGTCACCCAGCGCCTAAATACTAGGCCTCAAATTTATATCCCGCTAAATCTCTCGTTACCGCTGTCCTGTTGTAGCTGGGAAAGTTATTTAGTGTCCGTCAAAGCACATTTTTTGTTCTGGGTTGAAGTACAATTCCCAATTTAGCAATTTCATAATTTAGTGGTTCCTGCTATATCAGAGCTATTTGAAATCTATCCCTAAAAGGGTATATAATATTCAAGGTGCACATAGGGTCATTCAGAATAACTTCACACACACGCTTCTGTGCATTTCCAAGTCTAATTCTGTCACTAAATCCATACCGGTCACCCAGCGCCTAAATACTAGGCCTCAAATTTATATCCCGCTAAATCTCTCGTTACCGCTGTCCTGTTGTGGCTGGGAAAGTTATTTAGTGTCCGTCAAAGCACATTTTTTGTTCTGGGTTGAAGTACAATTCCCAATTTAGCAATTTCATAATTTAGTGGTTCCTGCTATATCAGAGCTATTTGAAATCTATCCCTAAAAGGGTATATAATATTCAAGGTGCACATAGGGTCATTCAGAATAACTTCACACACACGCTTCTGTGCATTTCCAAGTCTAATTCTGTCACTAAATCCATACCGGTCACCCAGCGCCTAAATACTAGGCCTCAAATTTATATCCCGCTAAATCTCTCGTTACCGCTGTCCTGTTGTGGCTGGGAAAGTTATTTAGTGTCCGTCAAAGCACATTTTTTGTTCTGGGTTGAAGTACAATTCCCAATTTAGCAATTTCATAATTTAGTGGTTCCTGCTATATCAGAGCTATTTGAAATCTATCCCTAAAAGGGTATATAATATTCAAGGTGCACATAGGGTCATTCAGAATAACTTCACACACACGCTTCTGTGCATTTCCAAGTCTAATTCTGTCACTAAATCCATACCGGTCACCCAGCGCCTAAATACTAGGCCTCAAATTTATATCCCGCTAAATCTCTCGTTACCGCTGTCCTGTTGTAGCTGGGAAAGTTATTTAGTGTCCGTCAAAGCACATTTTTTGTTCTGGGTTGAAGTACAATTCCCAATTTAGCAATTTCATAATTTAGTGGTTCCTGCTATATCAGAGCTATTTGAAATCTATCCCTAAAAGGGTATATAATATTCAAGGTGCACATAGGGTCATTCAGAATAACTTCACACACACGCTTCTGTGCATTTCCAAGTCTAATTCTGTCACTAAATCCATACCGGTCACCCAGCGCCTAAATACTAGGCCTCAAATTTATATCCCGCTAAATCTCTCGTTACCGCTGTCCTGTTGTAGCTGGGAAAGTTATTTAGTGTCCGTCAAAGCACATTTTTTGTTCTGGGTTGAAGTACAATTCCCAATTTAGCAATTTAATAATTTAGTGGTTCCTGCTATATCAGAGCTATTTGAAATCTATCCCTAAAAGGGTATATAATATTCAAGGTGCACATAGGGTCATTCAGAATAACTTCACACACACGCTTCTGTGCATTTCCAAGTCTAATTCTGTCACTAAATCCATACCGGTCACCCAGCGCCTAAATACTAGGCCTCAAATTTATATCCCGCTAAATCTCTCGTTACCGCTGTCCTGTTGTGGCTGGGAAAGTTATTTAGTGTCCGTCAAAGCACATTTTTTGTTCTGGGTTGAAGTACAATTCCCAATTTAGCAATTTCATAATTTAGTGGTTCCTGCTATATCAGAGCTATTTGAAATCTATCCCTAAAAGGGTATATAATATTCAAGGTGCACATAGGGTCATTCAGAATAACTTCACACACACGCTTCTGTGCATTTCCAAGTCTAATTCTGTCACTAAATCCATACCGGTCACCCAGCGCCTAAATACTAGGCCTCAAATTTATATCCCGCTAAATCTCTCGTTACCGCTGTCCTGTTGTAGCTGGGAAAGTTATTTAGTGTCCGTCAAAGCACATTTTTTGTTCTGGGTTGAAGTACAATTCCCAATTTAGCAATTTCATAATTTAGTGGTTCCTGCTATATCAGAGCTATTTGAAATCTATCCCTAAAAGGGTATATAATATTCAAGGTGCACATAGGGTCATTCAGAATAACTTCACACACACGCTACTGTGCATTTCCAAGTCTAATTCTGTCACTAAATCCATACCGGTCACCCAGCGCCTAAATACTAGGCCTCAAATTTATATCCCGCTAAATCTCTCGTTACCGCTGTCCTGTTGTAGCTGGGAAAGTTATTTAGTGTCCGTCAAAGCACATTTTTTGTTCTGGGTTGAAGTACAATTCCCAATTTAGCAATTTCATAATTTAGTGGTTCCTGCTATATCAGAGCTATTTGAAATCTATCCCTAAAAGGGTATATAATATTCAAGGTGCACATAGGGTCATTCAGAATAACTTCACACACACGCTTCTGTGCATTTCCAAGTCTAATTCTGTCACTAAATCCATACCGGTCACCCAGCGCCTAAATACTAGGCCTCAAATTTATATCCCGCTAAATCTCTCGTTACCGCTGTCCTGTTGTAGCTGGGAAAGTTATTTAGTGTCCGTCAAAGCACATTTTTTGTTCTGGGTTTAAGTACAATTCCCAATTTAGCAATTTCATAATTTAGTGGTTCCTGCTATATCAGAGCTATTTGAAATCTATCCCTAAAAGGGTATATAATATTCAAGGTGCACATAGGGTCATTCAGAATAACTTCACACACACGCTTCTGTGCATTTCCAAGTCTAATTCTGTCACTAAATCCATACCGGTCACCCAGCGCCTAAATACTAGGCCTCAAATTTATATCCCGCTAAATCTCTCGTTACCGCTGTCCTGTTGTAGCTGGGAAAGTTATTTAGTGTCCGTCAAAGCACATTTTTTGTTCTGGGTTGAAGTACAATTCCCAATTTAGCAATTTCATAATTTAGTGGTTCCTGCTATATCAGAGCTATTTGAAATCTATCCCTAAAAGGGTATATAATATTCAAGGTGCACATAGGGTCATTCAGAATAACTTCACACACACGCTTCTGTGCATTTCCAAGTCTAATTCTGTCACTAAATCCATACCGGTCACCCAGCGCCTAAATACTAGGCCTCAAATTTATATCCCGCTAAATCTCTCGTTACCGCTGTCCTGTTGTAGCTGGGAAAGTTATTTAGTGTCCGTCAAAGCACATTTTTTGTTCTGGGTTGAAGTACAATTCCCAATTTAGCAATTTTTATAATTTAGTGGTTCCTGCTATATCAGAGCTATTTGAAATCTATCCCTAAAAGGGTATATAATATTCAAGGTGCACATAGGGTCATTCAGAATAACTTCACACACACGCTTCTGTGCATTTCCAAGTCTAATTCTGTCACTAAATCCATACCGGTCACCCAGCGCCTAAATACTAGGCCTCAAATTTATATCCCGCTAAATCTCTCGTTACCGCTGTCCTGTTGTGGCTGGGAAAGTTATTTAGTGTCCGTCAAAGCACATTTTTTGTTCTGGGTTGAAGTACAATTCCCAATTTAGCAATTTCATAATTTAGTGGTTCCTGCTATATCAGAGCTATTTGAAATCTATCCCTAAAAGGGTATATAATATTCAAGGTGCACATAGGGTCATTCAGAATAACTTCACACACACGCTTCTGTGCATTTCCAAGTCTAATTCTGTCACTAAATCCATACCGGTCACCCAGCGCCTAAATACTAGGCCTCAAATTTATATCCCGCTAAATCTCTCGTTACCGCTGTCCTGTTGTAGCTGGGAAAGTTATTTAGTGTCCGTCAAAGCACATTTTTTGTTCTGGGTTGAAGTACAATTCCCAATTTAGCAATTTCATAATTTAGTGGTTCCTGCTATATCAGAGCTATTTGAAATCTATCCCTAAAAGGGTATATAATATTCAAGGTGCACATAGGGTCATTCAGAATAACTTCACACACACGCTTCTGTGCATTTCCAAGTCTAATTCTGTCACTAAATCCATACCGGTCACCCAGCACCTAAATACTAGGCCTCAAATTTATATCCCGCTAAATCTCTCGTTACCGCTGTCCTGTTGTGGCTGGGAAAGTTATTTAGTGTCCGTCAAAGCACATTTTTTGTTCTGGGTTGAAGTACAATTCCCAATTTAGCAATTTCATAATTTAGTGGTTCCTGCTATATCAGAGCTATTTGAAATCTATCCCTAAAAGGGTATATAATATTCAAGGTGCACATAGGGTCATTCAGAATAACTTCACACACACGCTTCTGTGCATTTCCAAGTCTAATTCTGTCACTAAATCCATACCGGTCACCCAGCGCCTAAATACTAGGCCTCAAATTTATATTCCGCTGAATTTGAATACAATACATTGGGCCAAATAATATATTTGTTGTTGTGGTGAACCATAACAATGAGAAAAACATCTAGTAAGGGACGCGGACGTGGACATGGTCGTGGTGGTGTTAGTGGACCCTCTGGTGCTGGGAGAGGACGTGGCCGTTCTGCCACATCCACACGTCCTAGTGTACCAACTACCTCAGGTCCCAGTAGCCGCCAGAATTTACAGCGATATATGGTGGGGCCCAATGCCGTTCTAAGGATGGTAAGGCCTGAGCAGGTACAGGCATTAGTCAATTGGGTGGCCGACAGTGGATCCAGCACGTTCACATTATCTCCCACCCAGTCTTCTGCAGAAAGCGCACAGATGGCGCCTGAAAACCAACCCCATCAGTCTGTCACATCACCCCCATGCATACCAGGGAAACTGTCTCAGCCTCAAGTTATGCAGCAGTCTCTTATGCTGTTTGAAGACTCCGCTGGCAGGGTTTCCCAAGGGCATCCACCTAGCCCTTCCCCAGCGGTGAAAGACATAGAATGCACTGACGCACAACCACTTATGTTTCCTGATGATGAGGACATGGGAATACCACCTCAGCATGTCTCTGATGATGACGAAACACAGGTGCCAACTGCTGCGTCTTTCTGCAGTGTGCAGACTGAACAGGAGGTCAGGGATCAAGACTGGGTGGAAGACGATGCAGGGGACGATGAGGTCCTAGACCCCACATGGAATGAAGGTCGTGCCACTGACTTTCACAGTTCGGAGGAAGAGGCAGTGGTGAGACCGAGCCAACAGCGTAGCAAAAGAGGGAGCAGTGGGCAAAAGCAGAACACCCGCCGCCAAGAGACTCCGCCTGCTACTGACCGCCGCCATCTGGGACCGAGCACCCCAAAGGCAGCTTCAAGGAGTTCCCTGGCATGGCACTTCTTCAAACAATGTGCTGACGACAAGACCCGAGTGGTTTGCACGCTGTGCCATCAGAGCCTGAAGCGAGGCATTAACGTTCTGAACCTGAGCACAACCTGCATGACCAGGCACCTGCATGCAAAGCATGAACTGCAGTGGAGTAAACACCTTAAAACCAAGGAAGTCACTCAGGCTCCCCCTGCTACCTCTTCTGCTGCTGCCGCCTCGGCCTATTCTGCTGCTGCCGCCTCGGCCTCTTCCTCCGCCTCTGGAGGAACGTTGGCACCTGCCGCCCAGCAAACAGGGGATGTACCACCAACACCACCACCACCACCTCCGTCACCAAGCGTCTCAACCATGTCACACGCCAGCGTTCAGCTCTCCATCTCACAAACATTTGATAGAAAGCGTAAATTCCCACCTAGCCACCCTCGATCCCTGGCCCTGAATGCCAGCATTTCTAAACTACTGGCCTATGAAATGCTGTCATTTAGGCTGGTGGACACAGACAGCTTCAAACAGCTCATGTCGCTTGCTGTCCCACAGTATGTTGTTCCCAGCCGGCACTACTTCTCCAAGAGAGCCGTGCCTTCCCTGCACAACCAAGTATCCGATAAAATCAAGTGTGCACTGCGCAACGCCATCTGTAGCAAGGTCCACCTAACCACAGATACGTGGACCAGTAAGCACGGCCAGGGACGCTATATCTCCCTAACTGCACACTGGGTAAATGTAGTGGCAGCTGGGCCCCAGGCGGAGAGCTGTTTGGCGCACGTCCTTCCGCCGCCAAGGATCGCAGGGCAACATTCTTTGCCTCCTGTTGCCACCTCCTCCTTCTCGGCTTCCTCCTCCTCTTCTTCCACCTGCTCATCCAGTCAGCCACACACCTTCACCACCAACTTCAGCACAGCCCGGGGTAAACGTCAGCAGGCCATTCTGAAACTCATATGTTTGGGGGACAGGCCCCACACCGCACAGGAGTTGTGGCGGGGTATTGAACAACAGACCGACGAGTGGTTGCTGCCGGTGAGCCTCAAGCCCGGCCTGGTGGTGTGTGATAATGGGCGAAATCTCGTTGCAGCTCTGGGACTAGCCAATTTGACGCACATCCCTTGCTTGGCGCATGTGCTGAATTTGGTGGTGCAGAAGTTCATTCACAACTACCCCGACATGTCAGAGCTGCTGCATAAAGTGCGGGCCGTCTGTTCGCGCTTCCGGCGTTCACATCCTGCTGCTGCTCGCCTGTCTGCGCTACAGCGTAACTTCGGCCTTCCCGCTCACCGCCTCATATGCGACGTGCCCACCAGGTGGAACTCCACCTTGCACATGCTGGACAGACTGTGCGAGCAGCAGCAGGCCATAGTGGAGTTTCAGCTGCAGCACGCACGGGTCAGTCGCACTACAGAACAGCACCACTTCACCACCAATGACTGGACCTCCATGCGAGACCTGTGTGCCCTGTTGCGCTGTTTCGAGTACTCCACCAACATGGCCAGTGGCGATGACACCGTTATCAGCGTTACAATACCACTTCTATGTCTCCTTGAGAAAACACTTAGGGCGATGATGGAAGAGGAGGTGGCCCAGGAGGAGGAGGAGGAGGAGGAGGAAGAGGGGTCATTTTTAGCACTTTCAGGCCAGTCTCTTCGAAGTGACTCAGAGGGAGGTTTTTGGCAACAGCAGAGGCCAGGTACAAATGTGGCCAGCCAGGGCCCACTACTGGAGGACGAGGAGGACGAGGATGAGGAGGAGGTGGAGGAGGATGAGGATGAAGCATGGTCACAGCGGGGTGGCACCCAACGCAGCTCGGGTCCATCACTGGTGCGTGGCTGGGGGGAAAGGCAGGACGATGACGATACGCCTCCCACAGAGGACAGCTTGTCCTTACCCCTGGGCAGCCTGGCACACATGAGCGACTACATGCTGCAGTGCCTGCGCAACGACAGCAGAGTTGCCCACATTTTAACCTGTGCGGACTACTGGGTTGCCACCCTGCTGGATCCACGCTACAAAGACAATGTGCCCACCTTACTTCCTGCACTGGAGCGTGATAGGAAGATGCGCGAGTACAAGCGCACGTTGGTAGACGCGCTACTGAGAGCATTCCCAAATGTCACAGGGGAACAAGTAGAAGCCCAAGGCCAAGGCAGAGGAGGAGCAAGAGGTCGCCAAGGCAGCTGTGTCACGGCCAGCTCCTCTGAGGGCAGGGTTAGCATGGCAGAGATGTGGAAAACTTTTGTCAACACGCCACAGCTAACTGCACCACCACCTGATACGCAACGTGTTAGCAGGAGGCAACATTTCACTAACATGGTGGAACAGTACGTGTGCACACCCCTCCACGTACTGACTGATGGTTCGGCCCCATTCAACTTCTGGGTCTCTAAATTGTCCACGTGGCCAGAGCTAGCCTTTTATGCCTTGGAGGTGCTGGCCTGCCCGGCAGCCAGCGTTTTGTCTGAACGTGTATTCAGCACGGCAGGGGGCGTCATTACAGACAAACGCAGCCGCCTGTCTACAGCCAATGTGGACAAGCTGACGTTCATAAAAATGAACCAGGCATGGATCCCACAGGACCTGTCCGTCCCTTGTCCAGATTAGACATTAACTACCTCCCCATAACCATATATTATTGGACTCCAGGGCACTTCCTCATTCAATCCTTATATTGCGAGGCTACCCAAAGTTGAATGAACCTCTCCTCTGCCTGTGTGCTAGGCCTAAATATATGCCAATGGACTGTTGCAGTGGTGGCTGACGTGAAGCCTCATTCTCTGCTATGACATGCAGACTAATTCTCTGCTGACATGAAGCCAGATTGTCTGTTACGGGACCTCTCTCCTCTGCCTGGGTGCTGGGCCTAAATTTATGACAATGGACTGTTGCAGTGGTGGCTGACGTGAAGCCTGATTCTCTGCTATGACATGCAGACTGATTCTCTGCTGACATGAAGCCAGATCCTCTGTTACGGGACCTCTCTCCTCTGCCTGGGTGCTAGGCCTAAATATATGCCAATGGACTGTTGCAGTGGTGGCTGACGTGAAGCCTCATTCTCTGCTATGACATGCAGACTAATTCTCTGCTGACATGAAGCCAGATTGTCTGTTACGGGACCTCTCTCCTCTGCCTGGGTGCTGGGCCTAAATTTATGACAATGGACTGTTGCAGTGGTGGCTGACGTGAAGCCTGATTCTCTGCTATGACATGCAGACTGATTCTCTGCTGACATGAAGCCAGATCCTCTGTTACGGGACCTCTCTCCTCTGCCTGGGTGCTGGGCCTAAATTTATGAAAATGGACTGTTGCAGTGGTGGGTGACGTGAAGCCTCATTCTCTGCTATGACATGCAGACTGATTCTCTGCTGACATGAAGCCAGATTGTCTGTTACGGGACCTCTCTGCTCTGCCTGTGTGCTAGGCCTAAATATATGCCAATGGACTGTTGCAGTGGTGGGTGACGTGAAGCCTCATTCTCTGCTATGACATGCAGACTGATTCTCTGCTGACATGAAGCCAGATTGTCTGTTACGGGACCTCTCTGCTCTGCCTGTGTGCTAGGCCTAAATATATGCCAATGGACTGTTGCAGTGGTGGGTGACGTGAAGCCTCATTCTCTGCTATGACATGCAGACTGATTCTCTGCTGACATGAAGCCAGATTGTCTGTTACGGGACCTCTCTGCTCTGCCTGTGTGCTAGGCCTAAATATATGCCAATGGACTGTTGCAGTGGTGGGTGACGTGAAGCCTCATTCTCTGCTATGACATGCAGACTGATTCTCTGCTGACATGAAGCCAGATTGTCTGTTACGGGACCTCTCTCCTCTGCCTGGGTGCTGGGCCTAAATTTATGACAATGGACTGTTGCAGTGGTGGCTGACGTGAAGCCTGATTCTCTGCTATGACATGCAGACTGATTCTCTGCTGACATGAAGCCAGATCCTCTGTTACGGGACCTCTCTCCTCTGCCTGGGTGCTAGGCCTAAATATATGCCAATGGACTGTTGCAGTGGTGGCTGACGTGAAGCCTCATTCTCTGCTATGACATGCAGACTAATTCTCTGCTGACATGAAGCCAGATTGTCTGTTACGGGACCTCTCTTCTCTGCCTGGGTGCTGGGCCTAAATTTATGACAATGGACTGTTGCAGTGGTGGCTGACGTGAAGCCTGATTCTCTGCTATGACATGCAGACTGATTCTCTGCTGACATGAAGCCAGATCCTCTGTTACGGGACCTCTCTCCTCTGCCTGGGTGCTGGGCCTAAATTTATGAAAATGGACTGTTGCAGTGGTGGGTGACGTGAAGCCTCATTCTCTGCTATGACATGCAGACTGATTCTCTGCTGACATGAAGCCAGATTGTCTGTTACGGGACCTCTCTGCTCTGCCTGTGTGCTAGGCCTAAATATATGCCAATGGACTGTTGCAGTGGTGGGTGACGTGAAGCCTCATTCTCTGCTATGACATGCAGACTGATTCTCTGCTGACATGAAGCCAGATTGTCTGTTACGGGACCTCTCTGCTCTGCCTGTGTGCTAGGCCTAAATATATGCCAATGGACTGTTGCAGTGGTGGGTGACGTGAAGCCTCATTCTCTGCTATGACATGCAGACTGATTCTCTGCTGACATGAAGCCAGATTGTCTGTTACGGGACCTCTCTGCTCTGCCTGTGTGCTAGGCCTAAATATATGCCAATGGACTGTTGCAGTGGTGGGTGACGTGAAGCCTCATTCTCTGCTATGACATGCAGACTGATTCTCTGCTGACATGAAGCCAGATTGTCTGTTACGGGACCTCTCTCCTCTGCCTGTGTGCTAGGCCTAAATATATGCCAATGGACTGTTGCAGTGGTGGCTGACGTGAAGCCTCATTCTCTGCTATGACATGCAGACTAATTCTCTGCTGACATGAAGCCAGATTGTCTGTTACGGGACCTCTCTCCTCTGCCTGGGTGCTGGGCCTAAATTTATGACAATGGACTGTTGCAGTGGTGGCTGACGTGAAGCCTGATTCTCTGCTATGACATGCAGACTGATTCTCTGCTGACATGAAGCCAGATTGTCTGTTACGGGACCTCTCTCCTCTGCCTGTGTGCTAGGCCTAAATATATGCCAATGGACTGTTGCAGTGGTGGCTGACGTGAAGCCTCATTCTCTGCTATGACATGCAGACTAATTCTCTGCTGACATGAAGCCAGATTGTCTGTTACGGGACCTCTCTCCTCTGCCTGGGTGCTGGGCCTAAATTTATGACAATGGACTGTTGCAGTGGTGGCTGACGTGAAGCCTGATTCTCTGCTATGACATGCAGACTGATTCTCTGCTGACATGAAGCCAGATCCTCTGTTACGGGACCTCTCTCCTCTGCCTGGGTGCTGGGCCTAAATTTATGACAATGGACTGTTGCAGTGGTGGCTGACGTGAAGCCTGATTCTCTGCTATGACATGAAGACTGATTCTCTGCTGACATGAAGCCAGATTGTCTGTTACGGGACCTCTCTCCTCTGCCTGGGTGCCGGGGCCTAAATATCTGAGAATGGACTGTTCCAGTGGTGGGTGACGGGAAGCCAGATTCTCTGCTATGGAACCTCTCTCCAATTGATTTTGGTTAATTTTTATTTATTTAATTTTTATTTTAATTCATTTCCCTATCCACATTTGTTTGCAGGGGATTTACCTACATGTTGCTGCCTTTTGCAGCCCTCTAGCCCTTTCCTGGGCTGTTTTACAGCCGTTTTAGTGCCGAAAAGTTCGGGTCCCCATTGACTTCAATGGGGTTCGGGTTCGGGACGAAGTTCGGATCGGGTTCGGATCCCGAACCCGAACATTTCCGGGATGTTCGGCCGAACTTCTCGAACCCGAACATCCAGGTGTTCGCTCAACTCTAGTTAATATATTTTTAGGTGACATAGGAGAAGGTTTTGTAGGTACTGTAAGGTTTGTCTGTTAACACAAACGTGTGTAATAGGGTGGATATTCCTGGAGGGGTCTGTAACATGGAAAAAGATTTAGCATCAATAGACAAATGGTACAAACTATGGAAACTGCAGTTAAGTGTTTCCAAATGTAAAGTAATGCACTTGGGGAGAAGGAACCCTCAGTCTGAGTATCGTATTGTCAGCTCTGTGTTAGCGATGACTTCAGCAGAGAAGGATTTATGCGTCCTGATATCAGACAGTTTCAACATGAGGGCAAAGTGTGGACAGGCAGCAGGGAAAGTAAGTTGGATGCTTAGCTGTATAGCTAGAGGTATAACCGGAAGGAAGAGATAGATCGTGATCTTGCTGTATAGAGTGCTAGTGAGACCACATCTGAAATACTGTGTCCATATCTGGCGACCGCACCTACAAAAATGGTGGAGGGTCTTAAGCATAAAACATACCAGGATAGACATAAAGAACTGAATCTGTATAGCCTTGAGGAAAGAAGGGATCACAACCTTTAAATATGTTAAAGGTTTCAATAAGGTTCAGGAGGGAAGTGTCCTCAATAAGAAGCTAAGAACATAGGGGCATAAGCTTAAATTAGTTGAGGGTACAATCATGAATTATTATTTTACTGAAAAAGTGTCTGAAGCTTGGAAAAAACTTCTAGCGCATGTGTTTGGGAAATCTACAGTAAATTAATTTAAACATGTCTGGGGAAAAAACATGTCTACCCTAAGCTTAAAGGGAACCTGTCACCTCTACTATGCTACCCTCACTGAGTGTTTCTAAATGTTCATTGTGTTACCCTAAACATATAAATTACACTTTTAATTTAATTTGCAGACTAATTCATTAAGTATTATACATTTTTGTACTTCCTGCCTTTTATGCAAATTAACATAAAAGAATCATATCTTACTTGTCTGTCCAGAGAAGAGTCATATTTTCGATCTTTGACTCATCTCAGGTTAATTTGTATATGTATCAAATTGTTTTTTACACAATAAAAGCACACAGAGCTATGGCGACTGGGCATTGCAGATGTGCCAGCGGCCATCTAGCAACCCATGTCCTCAGCTCTATACCTAAAATCCAGGTGACAGGTTCCCTTTAAAAAAAAAGAAAATTTTATATTATAAGTGCAAACCAGAAGGACCGGGTGGTGTTTTCCTGCTGTCAATGTTTCTATGGATGTCTGGGGTCTAATTAATTTAGCAATCTAAATTGTGGTCTTTGGGGTTCATCTGAGGTCTGAATTTATTTAGAAGTCACATGAATGTGCAGCATATGTCCACTGTGTGATTGGTGTGTGCAAAATATGCCCACTATATGAGCTGTGTTTGTGTATGGCATGTGTCCACTATGGGAACTGTGTGTTCTGAATGTGTTCAGTGTGTGAGTGGTGTGTCTGAGGCATGTGAGATGTTTGTGTGGCATGTGTTCACTGTTTGCTCCATGTGTGTTAAGAAAATAAGTCAAATATTAGAAAAATGGTCTCCAGTGTTCCTAAAACATCCTACATATTAAAGTCTGTGAACTCCCCTTGACAAAATCCTAGCTACACTTCTGGTAGTAGTTCCCTGCATAACCTATGAGTATGACCTGTGCAGTGCAGACAAATTGCCACAAAAACCTGTTACGTGAAGGATTAAAACTTCCACACTTTTATTATTGAAGTTCTATTTATATACTTTATGTTAAGATTTTATTGTTTGTTATTAACCTATTGTCAGGAATTCATCCGGCCAAACCATTATTCATTGCTGTATTGGGATGATTGCTATGTTAACCAGCCTAGTCCCAGTAGGTTGACTTGTCGAGTCAATCAGGCTTCTGACTCTGTGTCCAATCCCAGAGCTAGGCAGAAGATTTAAGACTGCTGATTCCTAACTGTCTTGCCTATGAATTCATATGAATCTTGTGCGAATCGCTATTGTGCCGGGACAACAAACTACACGATGTCTAGTAGAGATGTCTAGTCCTGTCAATCCAGAGGAAGGATGAGAGTGGCTTAGGCCTCTTGCACACTACCGTATGCTCTTCGAGAAATACAGTCTGTGAGCGGGCCATATGTCCCGGAGCGGCATGAATCTTGCGCACGGGAGTACACAGCATCATATATTACAATGATGCTGGGCACATTGAGCCACCCGCGGAGCTATTGTTCCGCACTCATAAGATCAGGGGTGTTTACAACTGGTACTCTGAGGGCTCTGGCTGGCCTCTGAGTGCCCCAACTAGCTAATTAGCAGATTAATTAAAACAGCACATCATACAGACATAAATTTTGTTTTAATCTGTATGATCAACCCAACCAGGCAGTGTGCTTGGGTTAATAGGGTTGACCACGCTGACTGATGCTCTTTAAACAAACAAGCCGCAGAGCAAACATTATGTCTCAGTTCCCTAGTCTAACTGTCATCAAAATGTATACACTAGAAAAAGCATCTTTCAGCAAAAGCAAAGTGATAAGTTGCAAGTGACGTCAATTATATCTAGCTTAGAGTTTGGGAAAGTGTGAAAATGCTAAGGTGATTTAGGAGTGAAAAATATGAAACTTTTTTTAATGTTTTATTTTTTTCTAAGCAATCCTTATATGTATGATTTTCCTTACTCAGTGTTGGAGAAATTTCTTTCAATTTCAATTTACAGATTAAAAATGTTTAAGCATGATAAATATAGATTGAAGGCTTTTTTTTTTTAACCAGATACATTTGTGTTTTTTTATTAGAATGTTAAATACATATTTCATCAGTTGATTGTATTTGTAAGGTATAAGTAGGGTTTTGGAATTCCCTAGATTTAAACATTACTATAAAATTATATTTTATCATTTATAATTTAATTTTTTTAGAATTATTATTATAACAACAGTTATTTTTTTAACATCTCAGATAACACCCACAAATTTTAAACTCATGAATGATGAGACATTATATTAGAATAGTTTATATTGAGTTAGACAACATGAATGCTGCTGCATAATATTTACAAGCTATAATCATGAAAACTTAATCTCCTACAAAAATGACCGTGTATAAAAACAGATAATCTTTATTGACAGTAGAACAATAAAAACAATAAAATGTGAGAGAAACACAGAGAAAGTTAAATACAGCCCCTCCGTAATCATTACTATATATGGTAAAAAATGGTAAATAACACATTAAACAACTATAAGTTCTTTGGGAAATATTAGGGGGTTTTGGGTTAGGTTCGGAATTTATAGGTTGGATGAAGATTTTATATAGAGATCCTACTGCAAGGGTATGTGTCAATGGACAGCTCTCTCGGATTCTTAGCATTAAAAGGGGTATGAGACAGGGGTGCCCTCTCTCCCCCTACTCTTTGTCCTCGTTATTGAGCCCCTACTATTAAGATTAGGCAGGATTCATGTCTTCGTGGGTTTGGAGTACGGGGGACAGAGGCCAAAATTTCACTATACGCAGACAATCTTCTCTTCTTGGGAGATACTAATAAGGACTTGAGGTATGTTACGTCAATACTAAAGTAGTTTTGCAAGTATTCGGGCATAGTGATTAATTGGAGTAAATCAATTTTATTACCGTTAAGTGAGAGGGTGAGGGTAAAAAAGAAGAATAGCAAAAGAGCCCTCTAGATTTAGTGACTAAATTTGATCCCGCTGTTAGTCAGGTTCAAACAGAGAATCAAGATCTGGAACAAGCTTCCTATAAGTAAAGCAAATTGGATAGCCCTGAATAAAAAGGAGAGTTAGGGAAAAACTTGCTTGGTTCACTAGAGCTTATGAATCTGGAGGTTTAGAAGTTCTGGATATGAAGCTATATTTTTGGGCAACTAGAATTGCATTGCTAATGAACTGGGAACACACTGACTGCATACAATCCTTGGTGAGGAAGGGCGTGGGACCTTATATACCCTATATTACCTATATTACCCTAATATATTCACATTACTTGAGTCAGGACAACTGAACAATATAGGGTTATATAAACTCCCTTTAGTGAAGAAGTTGGCGTCTTGGAGTCTACTTAAAAAACATTTAGGGCTGGAGGTGAATATAAGTATGACTCCTTTACGGTATAATAGGTCACTGTGGGCATTCACTTATGGTGAAGCAGCTAGGTATTAGATTAGTAAGGGAAAGTGTTTTTTGGCACAATTTATGAAGGATGGGGAATTGAAAACGTTGATAGTTTTAAAGTAGAGTGATGGGGAAGATGGGGAATGCTCATTTAAGTATATTCAATTAGTCTCAATTATATAAAAAAAAATATAATAAGAAAGCTTTGACACTATGTTCACATAAACTGTTGAATTATATTAGAGGGTAGAAGGGGAATTATAGAAAAGTAAAATTTTTATAAAAGAAACTTAGGGAAATATTAAGTGAGGTTATGAAGTGTACTAGTAAGGTTATATTGGAAAATGATATTGGCCCCTTAACTGAGGAACAATGGAAAGTTTTTTGGAAAGCGGGTAAATTTTTTGAGAAGTCCCTCGCACAGAATCACCCAATTTATGATTTTGCACTGTTTATATGTGACTTCTAGTTGGCTTCACAAGTTCTCATTCAATATCTCAAATTTCTGCCCGAGATGTGAAAATGGTAATGCGCATATTATTCATATGTGGTGGAGATTCCCAAAGATTCTGGCAGCTCCTCATGCAAAAAATTGGAGACATCTTTGGGCTCAAACTATCCTTGTCAATTTATATTTGTGTTTTGGGTGAAATTCCTGGTAATTTCACAAATGATATGCAATGTGTGGTATATAAGTCTTTCTTTTTGGCTCGTTTGTTAA
Source organism: Bufo gargarizans (assembly GCF_014858855.1). Lineage (NCBI taxonomy): Eukaryota > Metazoa > Chordata > Amphibia > Anura > Bufonidae > Bufo > Bufo gargarizans. Next base: position 27,810,130 of record NC_058089.1, read on the forward strand.
TTGCGAGGAAATGGATGAGATCTGTTGTGCCAACAGTTAGGGAATGGATAAACATGATGAGTTTAAATAAATCCATTGAGAAAGTGGGTTATATTAAGCAAAATAAAGTGCTTATATATAACCGATTGTGGCATAAATGGAAAGCCTTTTTTTAATTAGAGTGTTTAATGAAAGTGAAATGGGAAAATAAAAGAAATCTGTGTTTTTCCCCCCTCTCTTTTCCCAGCTACCACGGGGTGGGGAGGAGGGGTTTAGGGGATTAGGTCTCCCATGCAGTGGAGAGTGGAGACGTGGCTGTAACATAACAGCCTTGCTCCTGCTCTAACAGGCTGGACCAGCAGGAGTACCAGTGTGCGCCATTTAACTCCTTACATGCAACTGGTATGTAAGTGGTTACAGAGAAAGCGAACTACTCCCTCTGTCTTCCATCTGCACCCCACAAATGAGATTCTGGTGTATGATGTCAGTGCAGGCAGGCCAGCTCCTGGTGAATGTCAGTATATCACTGACATTAAAATACATTGCATTACACGAATAGTGTAATTAATTGGGACTATTAAATGGTTAAAAAAATGTTATTAAATGAAAAAAATCCATATAAAAAATACACCCTTGTTTAAAAATCTTTTCCAGTGGAAAAAATTGCAAATATTAAATCTCCTACACATATTTGGTATTGCCACATATGCCACGACTGTTACTATTCAACTATCATGTAATTTATCCAAAATGGTAAACGGCGCAACAAAATTACAGAATTGCTACTTTTTAGCTTGTTCTCTACCAAAAAATGGATTAAAAAGAGATCAAAAAGTGTAATGAACCCCAAAATGATACCAATGAAAACTAGAAGTCATCCCGCAAAACTCAAGCCCTAGTACAGCTCTGTTGTACGAAAAAGAAAAGTCTTGGGATGTGGCAATGCAAAAACATTTTGGGGGTCATTTATTATCAGAAATACACCTATATTAGTATAAGTGGGCAGCGAAGGGTGCAGACTGGAAGCCCTGTCTCATTCATCATTTTCTATGCCTAAAACATGTTTACATTTGGCTTACATCTAGACCGGTGATGGATACGCCAAAGTTATAATTTTGGCGTATCCTCCGCCATCCCAGGGGCTCATTAACACTGGCGTCTAAAATGCCGATCTTAATAAATGACCCCCTTTATTTAAAAAAAAACAAGGGTTTTTATTCTGCAAAAGTAGTGAAAAGTAAAAAAACTAAAATACTATGTACCACAAAATTTATAACATAAATATTTATAACATAAATACTACGTAAATAGTGGCAGTATTACCGTTTTTTTCCATCTCCCTCCCAGAAGAGTCAAAAAAAGTTAATCGGTAAGTTATATGTGCCCAAAAATAGTACTATTAAAGCTACAATATGTCTGCAAAAACAAGCCCTCATACGGTTACGGAAAATGTAGTTAATAGTATTAAGTTATAGCCCTTGGAAGGTGACGATGAAAAAATAAATATATATAAATTGGTCACTACAGACTGGTTTTAATTCTACTAAAGTCTGGCCCAATCAGACCTTCCAAAAGTCATGTGCACTCCACATATATTACATATTTCTACACCTGGAAAAAATTTTTTATCTAAAGAACAACCTAAATAGTAGGAATGCAAAGTTTGGCTTTAAAATGTAAAGACTGGGGAAATTCGGGAATAAAACATGACTATCTCACCAAATATTTCCTGAGATTGGACTAATATTAGGGTACGGACGGTTTTCTGAAGCGCAGTTTTGGAAGCCAAAACCAGGAATGAATTAAAAAAAGAGAGGAAGTTGTATCTGTCCTTTAGGGCTAATGTACATGACCGTTGACATTTTTGCGGTCCACAAATTGCTTTTGCACAAAACATGGATACCAGCTGCGTGTGTTCCGCATATTACGGAACAGAACGTCCTGTCTTCTATAGAACTGTCCTATCCTTGTCCTTAAAACACTATTAAAGTGAATGGGTCAGCATCTGACCTGCAAAAAATGTAGATCGAATACAGACCAAAAATATGTTTGTTTGCCTGAGCCCTTATAACACCTCAGCCCTTATAAAGCCTCATTTACACGTCAGTGTTCCACTGCTGTACATATTCTTCCCAGACAGCACACATTTCAAAGTGTTTTAGAACAGTCCGTGGGTCAATTTTTTTAGCACGGATGTTTGCTCTATTTTTTCTGTGTTCACTGATTATTAGGAAGAGATGCTTTGAAAATAATTTTTCAGCTGTTCAGTGTCTTTGAAACACGGATGGCACACGGAGAGCAAAAATGAACATACAGACCCAACACAGATCCTTCACGGACAGCTTCACTGACCACATTCTCACGGATTTAAGCATAGACACAGACGTGCAGCTTCTTTTGCTCTTGTGGGATAAAAATATTAAATAAATTGTAATAAAATGCCATTAAGAATAGAAAAATATTACACTATAAAGAATGCACATATGATAAGCCAGTTTATAATACAAAAGAAAAAAACAAACATATTATGCATACAGTATAAGAAAGAAATTATGTTGTAATTGCCGTTTTTGACCCATTCCCACTCCTGCCAAAAGAAAATCATATGTTTCCCCTATGTTAACTGCTTAGAGAACGGTGCCAATTTTGGCCTTCACTACCATAACTTTTTGTTTTTCCTCCTTGATTTCATTGACATATTAGTTTTATTTATGTATTTAGTTTTTTTCACATAAGTGTATATCAGGCAGTATGTTTTTTTTTTTTTTTTTTTTTTGCAGGACAAGATGTACTTTATGGAAGTGCTATTTTCTTGTGCATGTACATTAGCAAATAATATACATTAATGTTCATGTTGAGAAAAGTACAGAAAGAAGGTATTCTGCTGTAGGATTTATTTTATTTATGTTTTGTCTTACAAACTATCATATACAATGCTATAAATTTTTTGTACGCTTTGTTACAGCCATAATACCAAATATACGTGTATTACTATTACTAGTAGGGAAGTTGAACCTCTTAGTTCACATCAGCGTTCAGCCTGTGAGTTCAGAATAGCCATTTTTCTTTCACTATGCAATAATAATTAATTGACTGAAAATTCATACGCTTTTACATTTGGTTGTTCATTTGAAATCCATCCACTTAAGGCTGAGTTCACATCAGCATTCAACCTTTCCATTCTCCTGCTCCGTTATAGGAGCAGGAGAACGGAAAGGACGGATTCCGCACTGAACTGAGCCGAACAGAGTTTATGGACCCCATAGACTATAATGGGGTCCGTTAGGTTTCCGCTCAAAGGGAGATTTTTGAAGCAGAGACAAAAGGCCTTCATGCCTAGTCTATGGGGTCTGTAGGCACCGTTGGGCTCAGTGTCAAATCCATCTTTTCCATTTTCCTGCTCCTATGCCGAAGCAGGAGATTGGAAAGACTGAACGCTGATGTGAACTTAGCCTAGTGGATTTCAAATGAGCCACCAAAAGCAAAAGTGTAAGAATTTTCAGTCATTGAATTATTATTTCATAGTGAAATGAAAATGGTTATTCTGACTCACAGGTAGCTAAATTTGATAAGATTTAACTGTATTTAATGTTTTTATGTGTCTTTAGATTTTCTCCCACATCATCTACTCTTCCAGGATGGCCTTATTTGGGATGAGTTGAGTAGGTGACTCAAATGTGGAAATGTTTGTGTACTGCATTTATTCGTCCCGTAAAAAACAAATAATAAAAAAAGAATATTAAATTACATTTGTGTAAATAGAATTTTTAGTGTCTCTCCCTCCTTTTCAAACTTGGTAAAGGTGCTCTGTAATATGTGACTCACCACATCACAATAAATTATTGTAGATAAAGAGAAGGAATAAAACAGGCACTCACCAACTGGGAACAATAAATATAAAGGACAACTATTTTATTAGATAAGAATAGTAAAAACTGATAAAATACTGAAAAAATATCTTTAATCAATCATTGATGAATACCCATAACAATTCAGGTGGTGTTAAAGACGTATCTCTCACAAATTAGTGCATAATTAATGTGAATAAATAGTGCATAAATATATGTATATAATAAAGTATACGGTTTAAAGATGGTAAAAATGTAAAAGTAAAAAATATAAAAGTAAAAAAATGTAAAAGAGGAAAAAAGTGAAAAATAAAATTGGTGTAAAAATAAATGTCTCTTAATTTTATTGATGATTGTAGCAATTGTTTAATGCATAGGTATATTTGGAACCAATATCGCAAATATAGGCTTCCAGTGTAAGTTGTGTAGCTCTTTGTAGTGACTCAAAGTTGATAAAACAAATGAAAAGTTAGTATAGGTCTGGAACACAAGTCAATTGTAGATATGGTATCCCCTATTTTTTTCCAGGGTTGGTGATAGGAATTAGGAAAATGTTATAACTTGTATCCACCTGATGGAAATCACACTTGGAGGGTAGAATAGTCAAAATAGTAGGTATCAAACGTCTCTACTTACAGGAGACTTTTATGGTTATGGCTGGAGTCGGGGGTGTCCCACCTGCTACACAGCCACTCACCCATCCTGATGTATTTGCGTCGGCTCTGTGTCTCTCCGTCTGATAATTTCGTATAGCTGGCCTCGCTACACTGACGGTGTCTCATGTGATTTCGGGTTGCTCACGTGATAACACGGCGTGTCACGTGTTGCTCCTTATTCGTGAGTTTCCGATTTTGTTGTGCTTATTAGTGGGATTCCGATTTTGTTATATTTGCAACGCAGTATTCTAATTATTTACTGTTTATGAGTCTTTGACTTTGAGGATGTATGAAGATAAGTTCATATTAATTGCGGGATGTTGATTTTAGTTGCAACAGAGTGATGCTTCGAATTATATACGAATTCCACAGTATTCGACTTTAAAGATAAAAAACAAAAAATAAAATGGGCACGTAGTATTATCCAAAAGAGGATCCCATCCAGTACCGCCAGACGCATTTCGAGGTGTACTACCTCTTCCTCAGTGGCCTTGAATAGGACTCGAATCTTTCCTGCTTTTATATGCCCATGTTCTGGATTTGCCATAAAATGTGGGATGGAGTATGGGACGGATGAGTAAGATAATTGCTTATAGAGTAGTGATTAATATCTTATATTGATAATCTTCTTTTACCTTATATTAAAAAGTAAAAACCATTTAAAAATAGAAGACCATAAAAGACACTATTAATTATTATTATAAAATATTGCATTAGTTTGTGTTGCGTTTTTGATGCGATTATTTAAAGTAATGCGTTTTTTTCAGTATTGTTTGCTACACACTTAGAAAAGAGTTCTGGATAGAAAAGAATTAGTAATTGAGGTCCTCATCCTTGTTTAATCTCATTTTCCTTATTTCTTTACTTTGTTTCGTTTTTTTTCACAATAGAAGGCATTACTGAGTTGATAACTATATTCGTAATTTTCTTGAGATTTCTAATTCAATCGGTTATGGTGAAATTTTCATATATACTTTTCTTATGTAATATTCATATGTACTATTTGTATGTATTCGTATGTAATATTCATTTGTAATATTCATATGTAGTAAAAGGGGCCGTGGCTCTCACTCCCAGGGAAAATCGTGGTGCAAAGAAATCGGCCAGACACATGATGTCCCATCAGTGAAAGACCCACAAGCCATATTCACAGAAAACCGAAGATCTCAAAATCTGAGTTGAGGCCTCCAGGTATTATAGTTTCGAAGTCATAGATTCGTCTAGATTCCTATCTAGACATTTTGGAAATATGATTTCCACCTCTCCACTGTACTTCCACTTTCTGAAAAGCTGTAAATATCAATCCACTTGGTTCTTTATTATGGTGTTGTTTGAAGTGAATGGATAATTCGTGTTTTTCAAATCCTTTTCTAATATTGGTTATATGCTCTGATACTATTTTTTTTAAAGTTCTTTTTGTTCTTCCCACATATTGTTTCTTACATGGGCATTCTATTATATAGATTACATTTGTGGAGTTGCAAGATAGAAATTCTCTTATTTCCCATGTATAAGAGTTGTCAGTGGAGCATATTTCCACAGTTTTTCTGGGGAATGTTGTGATTTTACAATTTTGGCACTTGCCGTATCTGTAGAATCCTTTTAAACTAAACCATCCATGTGAAATTAAGTCTTTTTTATAGGTTTTATTGTGGGTGATATTTTACTGGATATATTTGGTGCTTTTGCATATGTTTTACAAGGGACATCTGCCATTAGGGGACCTATTATCTTTTCTTTCAATACTCTATTTTTTTTTGTATTGTGTGTTATATGGTAATATTATTCTAATTTTTTCTCCTTCTTGTTCTTGATTTTGATTAATACCTTTTCCTTTTGGTTCAAAAAAGATTTTTCTGTCCATTTCTCTAATCTTATTTAATTAATCTTCCAATTGTTTTATCGGATAATTTTTCATAAAAAATATTTTTTTCATAAATGAGGCTTCTTTTTCAAAATCTTCACCATCTGTGCAATTCCTTTTCAGGCGTCTGAATTGCCCAGCTGGCACAGGCACATTGAGGAGCCATCTTGGTAAATGGCAGCTTGAAAAAAGGATATGGCTGTTTCTGGATACTGGTTTTTGGTAGGTGCTACATATTATTTTGTTTGTTTCTGTTTTAATTGTTAAACCCAAACATTACACTTGTTTATTACTAAATTTAGAGGAGAATTGTAAATTGATTGAGTTATTATTGATCTGTTCAAAAAATCTGTTGAGTTCATCTTCTGTTTTGTTCCAAATAAAGAATATATTGTCTATATAGCAATGCCAGAGTACCAGCTCCTTCCCCAGTTTCGGAGCAATATAGTGGTCTTCCCACTCTGCCATAAACAAATTGGCATAGCTAGGGGTGAATGGCGGTTCCTCTTATCTGTAAGTAAAAAGTTTGATCATAGACAAAATAAATATGTGTAAGTATAAATTGTACTCCTCTTTTTAAAATCTATCTGTTCTTGTTCGAGTTCTCTATTTTTATTCAATTGTGAGGTTAAAGCATTGATTTACATTGAGTGTTCCTAAAATCCAGTGGGGTTCATATTGAAGATTTTCTATTATTTTAATGATTTGGGTTGTATCCTGAATGTAAGAGAATGTTTTCTTCACTGATGGTTGTAATAATTTATCTATGTATTGAGAAAGGTTTGACGTAATAGAATCTATCTCCGAGATGATTGGTCTGCCAGGGGTTTTTATTAGGTCCTTATGTACTTTCGGAATGCAGTAAAATGCTGGTAACCGCTGTTGAGTGCCTATTATGAATTTAAATTCTTGTTCCTGTAAGATATTCATATCCCGCCCTTCTCTAGCATAATTTTCAAGTTCTAAATTGTATTCTCTAGTTGCATTTTCTATATTTTTTTTTTATAGGTAGTATTATCTGATAGCTGTCTTATACATTCTATGTCGTATTTTTTAACTCCCAAATAACAATAGCTCCTTTTTATTTGGTAGTCTTATTACGATATTTTCATCTTTTTGTAACTGTTTGATTGCCTGAATCTCCTGTGTATTTAGGTTATTTTTGAAGTTGTATCTTGGGTTCCCCATTTTTTTTAAGGCTGCTATTTCATAACCTATTTTTTGTCTGGGGTATGTAGTCGATTTTGGTTTGAGGTTAGTATGTGTATATACGTTTCCATTTGTGTAGTTTCTGGTTATTGGATTTTTTATAAAGTGTTTCTTAAGACATAGTTTTCTGACAAACGTTTCAACCCCAATGAATACATCATTTGTTTGGTTTAACGGTTGTGGCAAATTTTAAACCTTTATTAAGCAAGGTCATTTGTGCTGGAGTAAGTGTTATTGAACTTAGATTTATTATTGCCTCATTATCTGTATTTTCTAGTTGTTTCTGGAATTGGGTCCTTTTCCTCTCTCCCCCCGGCCTCTTCTTGTTCTTTTAGTCTTGTTCCCTGTGGGTATTGTTGGTAATGTTGGCGAGAGTTAGGAGTTTAGGGGTTTGTTCTCCTTTGATTCTGTTGGGTGGCCCTCCCGTAGTATGTTTTCTGTGGATATGTATTCCATTGTTCTCTCCCTGTGTCTAAAATTGTACCCGTGTTCTATCGATGATGTTTTTGTGTTGTCTTCGTTCTGGTGTTTCCTTGCTTGTCATGTTTTGATTCTGTGGTGTGGTGGGGTTCTATCTAAAGAAAGGGGGGTTAGCAAGCTTTTTATATCTGTTTGACATCGGGACATTGTAGGGAATATTTTTGTTCGGATTATCTCTAGTTCTATTGTGTTCATCTTGTTTCTCAGTGTCTGTTACATCTTGTTTCAATATTGTTGAGTATTTTCATACATCTCTTGTGTGTCTCTTTTGACAAAATTCCTATTTTTTTAACTTTTTTGTGTGATTATTTCTTGTTCAATGTTACCTAAATTTTTACAACTTTTCTCTTGCAAACTTTTATATTCTTCATTTTGAGGCAATTACTCTATTATCTTTCTTAGTTTGTTTATTTTCTCAGTAATTTCATCTAAAATCTGCAATCTTCTCTTTATGATAAGTTGGACTTATGCAACTGATTGTGTTTTCAGAAAGTTGCCGGAGTTTTAGACAACTGCAGACCCTTGGGAACAATACCATTATATAAATAATGATTAAGGCATTTGATCTCCCATCATGGTTTTAATTGCTTAATTAGAAGGGTCTCCAGTTCTCTAAATATTTCCATCATGGATTTTTCTTTCCTCCTTTCAATATCTATATTATTGTCTTCCTCAAATGAAAAAAAAAAATTCTAGTTGTTTCTGATTCTCTATATAGTTCCAGTTGTCCATTTTGAAAAATAGAGGGGAGCTCAACCACAATGAGGTGAGAAAGGGTCAATGTTTAAGTAAATACAATTTGTAGTGGCTCTGCCTCCTTTTCAAACTTGGTAAGGGTGCTCTGTAATATGGGACTCACCCCGTCACAAAAAATTATTCTAGATAAAGAGAAAGAATAAAACAGGCTCCAACTCACCACCTGGGACCAATAAATATAAAGGACAACTATTTTATTAGATAAGAATAGTAAAAACTGATAAAATACCTATAATCAATCATTTGATGAATACCCATAACAATTCAGGTGGTGTTAAAGGTGTATCTCTCACATACTTATAATTAATGTGAATAAATAGTGCATAAATATATAGATATAACAATCAAAGTATATGGTTTTAAGATGGCAAAAATGTAGAAGTAAAAAATATAAAAGTAAAAAAAATGTAAGAGGAAAAAGGTGAAAACTTTGAAACTATAATACCTGGAGGCCTCAACTGTGAGTCTTTCAATGATCGGACATCGTGTCTTGTCTGGCCAATTTCTTGGCACCACGATTTCCCCCTCGGAGTGAGACCCTTTTACTACATATGAATATTACATATAAATATTACATACAAATACATAAGAATAGTACATACAAATATTACATAAGAAAAGTATATATGAAAATTCCACCATAACTGATTGAATTAGAAATCTCAAGAAAATTACGAATATAGTTATCATAGAAACATAGAATGCGTCGCAGATAACAACCATTTGGCCCATCTAGTCTGCCCAATATACTGAATACTATAAATAGCCCTTGGCCCTATCTTATATGAAGGATAGCCTTATGCCCATCCCATGCATGCTTAAACTTCTTCACTGTATTTGCAGCTACTACTTCTTCAGGAAGGCTATTCCATTCATCCACTACTCTCTCAGTAATGTAATACTTCCTGATATTACTTTTAAATCTTTGCCCCTCTAATTTAAAACTATGTCCTCTTGTAGCAGTTTTTCTTCTTTTAAATATTCTCTCCTCTTTTACCTTGTTGATTCCCTTTATATATTTAAAAGTTTTTATCATAGCCCCTCTGTCTTGTCTTTCTTCCAAGCTATACATGTTAAGGTCCTTTAATCTTTCCTGGTAAGTTTTATCCTGCAATCCATGTACCAGTTTAGTAGCTCTTCTCTGAACTCTCTCCAAAGTATCAATATCCTTCTGGAGAATCGAGATATGGTCTCCAGTACTGCGCACAATACTCCAAATGAGGTCTCACTAGTGCTCTGTAGAGCGGCATGAGCACCTCCCTCTTTCTACTGGTAATGCCTCTCCCTATACACCCAAGCATTCTGCTAGCATGTCCTGCTGCTCTATGACATTGTCTGCCTACCTTTAAGTCTACTGAAATAATGACCATTAAATCCCTTTCCTCAGATACTGAGGTTAGGACTGTATCACTGATTATATATTCTGCTCTTATCAACATTCAATTTTAGTTGCCATATTTTTGACCATTTCTCTAGTTTTCCTAAATCCTTTTCCATTTGGTGTATCCCTCCAGGAACATCAACCCTGTTACAAATCTTTGTAGTACAGATGAGAAAAAAAGGAAAATTAGAGTGTGACAATCAAACAGATTACCCCCTCTAGAAATTTATCTAGAGGATCATGAATGAAGGGCACATAAGGGCGCCAGAGGTCGGACGGAAATTGGAGGAAAAAAGTTTTTTATATATTGTATGCTATGGAAGATTAAGCAGAAGGACGTGGAAGATTAAGCAGAAGGACATGGAAGAGAGGGATATAGCAGGCTGCCAGTGTAGGTTGATGTGAAGTATAGGTACTATCACAATTAGTAGAGTAGAGAGCAGGAAAAAATATATACAACCATAACCACCGGAAAAGAAGGTGTCCGGCGCCACGCACCCCTAAATGTATAGTAGTAGCTGATGGAAGCTGTTATACTGTAAATGGAGCTCGCTAGTAATAGATAAAATAGAGAACAACTATGCAGATATAGATGTATACAAATGTATACAAAAAAGTACATGAACAGACACAAAGGTGTAGGATACACACCCTAGATGGAGGGTCTGATAATGATTCCTCCATGGAATTGCTTCAAATAGCAATAAACTCCACAATATATTCAAACTTACTTCACCAGGGAGGAATCCAATAGGATAAAGCTCAAGACACCTACTGGATATTCCCCCCTCGCCTGGATCGCAAGTAGAAAGATAGGATGAAGCAGCAGGTCCACACTGAGATCTTCTTGTAACTTCCTTTATTCAAAAAACAGGCAATAGGTGAGCTCAACGCGTTTCGGGGTCTATTAAACACCCCTTCCTCAGGAGCAGCAGTGTATACAATGTTACAATTGCTGTCTATATATAGGGATAAATATGGCAGACAAACACATCCACGCTTGTAAGGGAGCATCATTTCTGGTTCCTATGTGGACCGGAAGTGATGGTGCGTTCCACGGTGGAACGCATTTATGCAGATAAACACATAATAATAGACAAACAGGGCAGGTATGTACCTTGTATAATGAGTGATTGGGAGGAGATGGGAGAGTGTCTTTACAAGGAGAGGATCAGATCTATTTTTGGCTGCTCTCCGACCCCACTTCCGGTTTCGGACTGAACCGGAAGTGCCCGTGCGTTCCACAGTGGAACGCACCCGATGATGTTATTCAATGGGCTGTCCTGTGGGGCGTTCCGATATGTGTTATGTTCGTGCTGTCTGCAATATTGATTTGGGACCTGGTTGACAGCATCTTAAAAGATCTTGTAGCCATATTATATAAGGAATATTGGTATTATTATTCTCATTATTATTGTAAGGGGGAAAGAGAGGGGGAGGAGCTCAGGATCATATGATAAATACAGGGCTGTGCATAATTACATGATAAAAATAGAAACTAAACTATTCTTAAGGAAAGGTAGGACAAATGTATATATAGAAGGAAACAAGTTTTAGAAGACTATAAACAAAATAGAGAAAATAAAATAAAGAATAAAAAATGTATATATATAAAAATGATGATAAAATTCCGTAGAAAATGTCACTAAAAAAACACATTCCAAAAAATGCGCATATAAAATTTAACATATATGCATATATATATATATACACACATCCCTAAAATATATATATATATACATATAAAAAAAAAAAAAAAGGACATACAAATATATATATTCTCAGAGAGCCGAAGAAGTCATTAAATAGATATGTAAATACATATATACGCACAGTGGAAATATTAATATAAATATGTAAAAATATATATATAAAAAAAAAAGTGTAAAATATATATATATATATATATATATATATAAAAAGTTATATAAAAAAAAAGTAAATAAATAAATATATATATATATATATATATATATACCTTATTTTTCGCTTTATAAGACGCACTTTTTTCCCCCCAAAAGTGGGGGGAAAATGGCCGTGCGTCTTATAAAGCGAATACTTCGCTGGCCGCTATGCTGCACAGCGCGGCCAGCGAAGTATCAGTGACAGTGTGGAGGGAGGAGGCGGGGCCCGGTGCAGTGACTCTACTCTAATACACCGGGCCCCGCAACTGTTAAACATTCAATCTGATCTATATCTAATAGTATATGCTCTGTACGGCTCTTACTGTAGTACCGTAAGTATAGCGCAGACCGGCATCTCCCTCGGTCATGCGCCGCTTGCCGCACCTCCTTCCTCATGCGCCGTCTGCTCCAGCTCCCTCTGTCATGCGCCGCCTGCCCCAGCTCCCTCTGTCATGCGCCGCCTGCCTGTTCATTCATAAAGTGAGATAAGCAGGCAGGCGGCGCATGAGGAGGGAGCTGGGGCAGGCGGCGCATGACAGAGGGAGCTGGAGCAGACGGCGCATGAGGAGGGAGCTGCGGCAGGTGGCGCATGACCGATGGAGATGCCGGTCTGCGCTATACTTACGGTACTACATTAAGAGCCGTACAGAGCATATACTATTAGATATAGATCAGATTGAATGTTTAACAGTTGCGGGGCCCGGTGTATTAGAGTAGAGTCACTGCACCGGGCCCCGCCATGAGTGTCTCCGCCTCCTCCCTCCACACTGATGCATCTGATGGGGGATCTGTAGATGACACTTAGGGGGATCTGTGGATGACATAAGTGTCATGCACAGATCCCCCTCAGTGTCATGCACAGATCCCCCCTCAGTGTCATGCACAGATCCTCCCTCAGTGTCATGCACAGATCCCCCCTCAGTGTCATGCACAGATCCCCCCTCAGTGTCATGCACAGATCCCCCCTCAGTGTCATGCACAGATCCCCCCTCAGTGTCATGCACAGATCCCCCCTCAGTGTCATGCACAGATCCCCCATAACAGTGCGTCATCCACAGATCCCCCCATAACAGTGCGTCATCCACAGATCCCCCCATAACAGTGCGTCATCCACAGATCCCCCATAACAGTGCGTCATCCACAGATCCCCATAACAGTGTCACCCACAGATCCCCCCATAACAGTGCGTCATCCACAGATCCCCCCATAACAGTGTCATCCACAGATCCCCATAACAGTGCGTCATCCCCAGATCCCCATAACAGTACATCATCCACAGACCACCTTTAGTTCAAAAGCTACCAAAAGCACACCTTTTGGTTCAAAATATTTTTTTCTTATTTTCCTCCTCAAAAACCTAGGTGCGTCTTATCATCAGGTGCGTCTTATAAAGCGAAAAATACGGTATATATATATATATATATATATATATATATATAATTATGAGTGGGTTAATAATTTGTATATTCGAGGGCTTTGTTTAGGCCAAAGGGAACCAGCGTGTTAAATTTGTATATCCAGAACATTTCTTTTCGAGCCAACTGTTGAAATGAATAGGGGACCCATTCAAGAGGGGTGACTTTCGCAAGGGAGGGATCACTGTTGTGGTGTTCAAAGAAATGTCTGGAAACTCTGTGAGTCAGAACTTTACGATGGATATTTGAGCGATGCTCATTCATTCTTTCTCTAAGGGTTTGGGTGGTTCTCCCAATATATAACAAATTGCAAGGGCATGTAAGCAGATAGATTATATTCCGAGATCCACAGCTCATAAAGTGCCTCAACGTAATGACCTCACCAGAATGTGGGACATTGATGGTTTTAGTCTTATCCTTAATCATTCCACAGCATTTGCATTTCTTTATTTTGCAACTAAAGGCCCCTTTTTCTGATGGGTTTGTTGGTTTTGTGGCCTTTCCCATTTCTGTAATTTTGGGGCAAGAAGGTGCAACTATGTTTTTCAGGGTTCTGGCCCTTCTGAATGTTAGGCCTGGCACTGGGGGAAGTATATGTTTTAAAATAGGGTCCCTTTGTAATATGCCCCAATGTTTCTTCATAATTTGCCGGATTGCAACATGTCTCACATTAAATCTTGTAATCAGATTAAACTGAGTCTTGTTCTCGGTGTTAGTGTTTTTATTTTTATTTATTTTGGGTTGGAGGGTGTCGATTTGGCGAAGTGACAGAGATCTTTTCTCAGATTCTTTGATTATAGTTTTAGGGTAACCTTTTTCAGCAAACCTTTGACATAAGGAGTTTAGTTGTTGCTTTAGGGTCTGGTTGTCAGAGCAATTCCTCCTCAACCTCTTCATCTGGCTAAATGGTATGTTGTTCTTCCATTTTGGGTGGTGGCAGCTTTTATAGTTAAGGTAGCTGTTCGCGTCCACCTGTTTAAAGTGAGTTTTAGTGATGATCTTATTGTTTTTTATGCTCAAATGAATATCCAAGATAATAGCTTCTCGGGGGTTGTGCTCCAGGCTAAACCCAATGCCCCATTGGTTTGCATTTAGATTTTTTACAAAGGATACTAGCTCTTCAACATCCCCTTCCCATATAAAAATAATGTCATCAATATATCTCTGGTAATAACGGATTTTCGGGTGAGACAATAGACCATGGTGTTCCTCAAAGAGGCCCATAAAAAGGTTTGCGTATGATGGGGCAAACTTCGTCCCCATCGCAGTCCCTTTTTTCTGAATATAATACACCTCATTAAAAGTAAAAAAATTATGATTTAAAATAAATTCAATGGCATCCAGTAAGAATTCTTTTTGCTGTTCTGGCATGGACGAATCCTTCCCCAAAAAATGTCTAACAGCTGTAAGTCCCAGATCGTGTTGGATATTGCTATACAGGGAATTTACGTCTAAAGTGACAAAATGATAGTCACTCTTCCATTTGACAGAACTTATTGAGTTGATCAGGTGGGTTGTATCTCTCAAATAGGAGGGTAACTGTGTTACATATTTCTGGAGGAATGTATCTACGTATGCTGATAAATTGGTTGTGAGGGAGTCGATACCTGAAATGATCGGTCTTCCTGGTGGGTTATGAAGGGTTTTATGTATCTTTGGTAAAAAATAAAATTTAGCTACAGTAGGATGGGCTGGGGATAAAAATTGTTTTTCTTTTTTATCAATGATACCTACAGAGAAGGCCATCTCTACCAGTTTGGTAAGTGACTTTTTGAACAAAGTTGTAGGGTCATCGTCCAAAGTTCTATAGTAATCCTGGTCAGATAAGATTCTCTTAGATTCGGCTACATAATATTCATGGTCCATTACCACAATACTGCCCCCTTGTCAGCATTCTTTATTATTATGTCCTTATTCTTCTTCAAATTCCCAAGGGCTTTTCTTTCCCTAGGGTTTAAATTTTTTGTAGTATTTTTCTGTAGTGAGGAGAGGGTTTTAAATTCATCTAGCACTATATTATAATAGCTCTCTAAATGGGGCTCTCGGCTCTCAATAGGATAGAATGTTGACTTCATCTTTAGGTGAGATGGTAAGGCTACCTGGAGGTCTATTTGTTGGGTAGACACTGGCCCAGATTCTTGTAGTGGGCTCTCTTGTGTGGGTGCACTATTCGTCTTCAAAGCAGTGTTGTTTGTTGGAGTGGATTGGCTGGTCAGATCCTTCATATAAAAATGTCTTTTAAGGGTAAGCCTACGTATATATTGATTCAAATCTACAAATAGTTCGAAGGGATCTGGTTCATTGGACGGACAAAATGAAAGACCCTTACCAAGCAAATCTATTTCATCGTTGGTGAGAGTATAGTTTGAGATGTTGAAGATCCCCTTTTGTGTTTCTCTGTTAATTGGACCGTTCTCAGGTGCTTCCTTCGTGACGGTATTACTTACTTTCCTATCGGACTCTTCTGAGATTTTGATTTTTTCTTTGTGGGGCCGTCTAGATTTTCCTCCTCGAGTTCCCCTATATCTTTTTTTGTTCTTTTTTTGGAGTGTGATAGAGGAGTGAAAAAGTGGGTTATCTTTATGTTCTTTGTTGGATTCTCTACTGTGGACTCCTTTGGACTCAAAAAGGGGGTCAGGAGTTGCAGACTGGACAGGACCCTCCTGGTCGGGGTGTGGAATTCTGTAGGGTACTTGATGGGGATAGTAGTCCTAAAAAAGGACTCTCTGGGAGGCTTGGTGGTAAAGCTAAAAAAGGATCTGAATGGGTGGAGGAGTTAGAATAGGTAGAAATGTTAAATGATCCACTAGGGGATGTAGCTTGTATCTTGATGACCTGGTCATCAGGTGATGAAACTGGTTGTGCAGTTAATGAAACTGGTTGTGCAGTTGAATTGGGTGTGGAGTATATAGAGAGGTTTTCCAAGACTGTGAGTGATGGGGGTGGACTAGTATTAGGATTTTTAAAGGTTTGTTTTAAAGTGTCGTTAGTTCCAGGGGGGGATAGTGATGAGGGACAAAATACTGCCCCCTCTAGTTTCTCGTATGGGGCGGTTGGACAGGATTGTGTACTTGATCTGACTGATTTGGTTACTAGTACAGCCTGAGCGTAACTGTTTTTATTGGTCTCTATGGGGGTCTTATTCCTCCAGGGGTTCCCGAATTTTGTATTATAGAAAGTCCTGGTTTGTTGTCTCAATCTACTATTGTTTTCATGAGGTGGTGGAAGGGACCATCTTTCCATCCTATTCTCATTCCCATGGGATGTTGACCCATACATATCCCCACTTGGGGCCTTGGGGCCATTTAGCCAGATGAAGAGGTTGAGGAGGAATTGCTCTGACAACCAGACCCTAAAGCAACAACTAAACTCCTTATGTCAAAGGTTTGCTGAAAAAGGTTACCCTAAAACTCTAATCAAAGAATCTGAGAAAAGATCTCTGTCACTTCGCCAAATCGACACCCTCCGCTCCAACCCAAAATAAATAAAAATAAAAACACTAACACCGAGAACAAGACTCAGTTTAATCTGATTACAAGATTTAATGTGAGACATGTTGCAATCCGGCAAATTATGAAGAAACATTGGGGCATATTACAAAGGGACCCTATTTTAAAACATATACTTCCCCCAGTGCCAGGCCTAACATTCAGAAGGGCCAGAACCCTGAAAAACATAGTTGCACCTTCTTGCCCCAAAATTACAGAAATGGGAAAGGCCACAAAACCAACAAACCCATCAGAAAAAGGGGCCTTTAGTTGCAAAATAAAGAAATGCAAATGCTGTGGAATGATTAAGGATAAGACTAAAACCATCAATGTCCCACATTCTGGTGAGGTCATTACGTTGAGGCACTTTATGAGCTGTGGATCTCGGAATATAATCTATCTGCTTACACGCCCTTGCAATTTGTTATATATTGGGAGAACCACCCAAACCCTTAGAGAAAGAATGAATGAGCATCGCTCAAATATCCATCGCAAAGTTCTGACTCACAGCGTTTCCAGACATTTCTTTGAACACCACAACAGTGATCCCTCCCTTGCGAAAGTCACCCCTCTTGAATGGGTCCCCTATTCATTTCAACAGTTGGCTCGAAAAGAAATGTTCTGGATATACAAATTTAACACGCTGGTTCCCTTTGGCCTAAACAAAGCCCTCGAATATACAAATTATTAACCCACTCATAATTATATATATATATATATATATATATATTTATTTATTTACTTATTTTTTTTTTATATAACTTTATATATATATATATATATATATATATTTTACAATTTTTTTTTTAATATATATTTTTACATATTTATATTAATATTTCCACTGTGCGTATATATGTATTTACATATCCATTTAATGACTTCTTCGGCTCTCTGGGAATATATATATTTGTATGTCCTTTATCATATGATCCTGAGCTCCTCCCCCTCTCTTTCCCCCTTACAATAATAATGAGAATAATAATACCAATATTGCTTATATAATATGGCTACAAGATCTTTTAAGATGCTGTCAACCAGGTCCCAAATCAATATTGCAGACAGCACGAACATAACACATATCGGAACGCCCCACAGGACAGCCCATTGAATAACATCATCGGGTGCGTTCCACTGTGGAACGCACGGGCACTTCCGGTTCAGTCCGAAACCGGAAGTGGGGTCGGAGAGCAGCCAAAAATAGATCTGATCCTCTCCTTGTAAAGACACTCTCCCATCTCCTCCCAATCACTCATTATACAAGGTACATACCTGCCCTGTTTGTCTATTATTATGTGTTTATCTGCATAAATGCATTCCACCGTGGAACTCACCATCACTTCCGGTCCACATAGGAACCGGAAATGATGCTCCCTTACAAGCGTGGATGTGTTTGTCTGCCATATTTATCCCTATATATAGACAGCAATTGTAACATTGTATACACTGCTGCTCCTGAGGAAGGGGTGTTTAATAGACCCCGAAACGCGTTGTGCTCACCTATTGCCTGTTTTTTGAAAAAAGGAAGTTACAAGAAGATCTCAGTGTGGACCTGCTGCTTCATCCTATCATTCTACTTGCGATCCAGGCGAGGGGGGAATATCCAGTAGGTGTCTTGAGCTTTATCCTATTGGATTCCTCCCTGGTGAAGTAAGTTTGAATATATTGTGGAGTTTATTGCTATTTGAAGCAATTCCACGGAGGAATCATTATCAGACCCTCCATCTAGGGTGTGTATCCTACACCTTTGTGTCTGTTCATGTACTTTTTTGTATACATTTGTATACATCTATATCTGCATAGTTGTTCTCTATTTTATCTATTACTAGCGAGCTCCATTTACAGTATAACAGCTTCCATCAGCTACTACTATACATTTAGGGGTGCGTGGCGCCGGACATCTTCTTTTACGGTGGTTATGGTTGTATATATTTTTTCCTGCTCTCTACAAATCTTTGTGCCATCAGCAAAAAGACACACCTTACCATCGAGGCCTTCTGCAATTTCGCTGATAAAGATATTAAACAATATGGGTCCCAGAACAGATCCCTGAGGTACCCCACTGGTAACAAGACCATGGTCTGAATATACTCCATTGACTATAACCCTCTGTTGTCTGTCCCTCAGCCACTGCCTAATCCATTCAACAATATGGGAGTCCACGCACAAAGACTGCAATTTATTGATAAACCTTCTATGTGGGACAGTATCAAAACCCTTACTAAAGTCCAGATAAGCAATGTATACTGCACCTCCGCCATCTATTATTTTAGTCACCCAATCAAAAAAATCAATAAGATTGGTTTGACATGGTCTCCCTGAAGTGAACACATGCTGTTTTATATCTTTCAATCCATGGGATTTTAGATGTTCCACAATCCTCTCCTTAAGTATGGTTTCCATTTATTTCCCCACTATTGATGTCAGGCTTACTGGCCTATAGTTGACCGCTTCCTTCCTACTACCTTTCTTGTGAATAGGCACAACATTTGCCAATTTCCAATTTTTTGGGACGACTCCTGTTACCAGTGATTGGTTATCAACTCAGTAATGCCTTCTATTGTGAAAGAAAAAAAGAAACAAAGTAAAGAAATAAGGAAAATTAGATTAAGCAAGGATGAGGACCTCAATTACGAATTCTTTTCTATCCAGAACTCTTTTCTGAGTGCGTAGCAAACAAAACTGAACAAAACGCATTACTTTAAAAAAATCGCATCAAAAACACAACACAAACGCATGCAATATTTTTTAATAATTTATAGTGTCTTTTATGGTGTTCTATTTTTAAATGCTTTTTAATTCTTAATATAAGGTAAAGGAAGAATATCAATGGGAATATAAGATATTAATCACTACTCTGTAAGCAATTATCTTATTCATCCATCCCATACTCCATCCCACATTTTATAACAAATCCAGAACATGGGCATATTAAAATAAGAAAGATTTGAGTCATATTCAAGGCTACTGAGGAAGAGCTGGTACACCTCAAAACGCGTCTGGCGGTATTGGATGGGACCCTCTTTTTTGATAATACTACGTGCCCATTTTATTTTTTATCTTTAAAGTCGAATACTGTGGAATTAGTATATAATTTGAAGCATCACTCTGTTGCAACTAAAATCGACATCCTGCGATTAATATGAGCTCATCTTCATCCATCCTAAAAGTCAGAGACTCTGAAACAGTAAACAATTAGAATACTGCGTTGCAAATATAACAAAATCTGAATTTTACGAATAAGCACAACAAAATCGGAAACTCATGAATAAGGAGCAACACGTGACATGCCGTGTTATCACATGAGCAACCCGAAATCACGTGAGACTCCGTCAGTGTAGCGAGGCCAGCTACACGAAATTATCAGACGGAGAGACACAGAGCCGACGCAGATACATCAGGACGGGTGAGTGGCTGTGTAGCAGGTGGGACGCCCCTGACTCCAGCAGTAACCATAAAAGTCTCCTGTAAGTAGAGACGTTCGATACCTACTATTTTGACTATTTTACCCTCCAAGTGTGACTTCCATCATGTGGATACAAGTTATAACATTTTAAAAATTCTTATCACCAACCCTGAAAGAAAATATGGGATACCAATCTATAATTGACTTCCAGACCCATACTAACTTTTCATTTGTTTTATCAACTTTTTATCAACTTTGAGTCACTACACGGAGCTACACAACCTACACTGGAAGCCTATATTTGCGATATTGGTTCCAAATATACCTATTCATTATACAACTGCTACAATCATCAATGAAATTAAGAGACATTTATTTTTACACAAATTTTACTTTTCACCTTTTTCCTCTTTTACATTTTTTTACTTTAATGTTTTTTACTTCTACATTTTTACCATCTTAAAACCGTATGCTTTGAGTGTTATATCCATATATTTATGCACTATTTATTCACGTATGCACTAATTTGTGAGAGATACACCTTTAACACCACCTGAATTGTTATGGGTATTCATCAGTGATTGATTATAGGTATTTTATCAGTATTTTATAATTTTTTTACTATTCTTATCTAATAAAATAGTTGTCCTTTATATTTATTGGTCCCAGGTGGTGAGTGCCTGTTTTATTCCTTCTATTTAAATTAGATTTGTATTCATTTTAATTTTTTAAGTCCTATCAGAGGATGGTTCATTTGTTTTTCAACCATAATGTAGTAAGACATATTTGTATGTCAGTACATTTGCCTGTTTATTGTGCAATACTAATAAAACACTAAAAACTATATTGAGTCCTCAGATCTCAAGCTATGCAACAGACGCTGACAGTTTCCACTCGATGGCTGAATATTCAGTATTAGGACTTATGCACACGAATGTATTTTTTTTCCGTTCCATTTTTTTACAGGTCCAAATACGGAATCATTCATTTCAATGGGGCTTGAAAAAATATGGAAATTATTCCATGTGCATTCTGTGTCCGTATGTCCAGTTATATAGAACATGTCCTATTCTTGCCCATTTTACGGATAAGGACAAGCAGGGTTACAATGCATCCACAAAAAAACAAAACGGATGCAACACGGTTGTCATCACTTTTTTTTCCTGCAGATCTGTGTTTTGCGGACCGCAAAATACATACAGTTGTGTGCATGAGCCCTTTGGCTGATTCTGAGTTCAACCCAGGATGTTTTTTTAGAGTTTTGTTTGACTTGTATGCTTGTTAATATATTATGATGTTTTTAGTACGATTGTAGTGACTAAACAATTAAATATACAGTTTCTGAAACTGGTGTGTGGTGCTTACTAAAGGAGACTCTGTTTTATAGCTGTTCGTCACTGCTTTAAAAACTGTTTGTTTGTTGTCACTTCATTATCGGCCGAGTCAAACTGGTCTCCCTGTAAAATAGGACCACAGCCCACATAATGAAGAACTACAGTAGTCGATAAAATCCACATGGTTTAATGATAATCACAGAGGAATGGTATAAAATTACCTATCCATTTTTTGCAACTAATTCCCGTCAAATTTCAGGCCAGATGGAGAACAATTCTGATATTTCGTGGAATGTGAAGACATATTGTGTGTTTCAAAACCATGCTCCTGAATCTGGGTTTTCATTTTCCAAAGTGTTCTACCTAGATACTGGAGGCCAAAAAGCTACTCCAGCACATAAACATGTAATTAGTTACAAAAAAAGGAGAATGTAAAAATCACTTGGTCCAGAAGATGCAATGTGTCTAAGGTTTACAGAACACCCAAAGCTAGTGTAAACCAAAGCCAACATATTTGTGAAACACAGACCTCATGGAAATTGTATAAAATTGGCACAGTAGTTTTCTCTTGACAAAAAAAGTAAAAAAAATACATATACATATTAAAAATAAAAAACACTAAACATGTTTGGTATCGTCGCATTCGTAAGGATCTGATCTATAAAAGGATCATGTTACTTTTACCGCATGGTGAACACCATAAAACAAAATGAAAAACTATGATGGAATAAGCCCATACATAAGAAAACCATCCAAAAAAGAAAAAAAAAATATGGCTTTCAGAAAATGGAGACATAAATATTTTTTTTCAAACATGATTTTAAAATAAAAAAAATGCACATATTAGGTATCGTCATGTCCGTAACGACCTTCTCTATAAAAATAGCATGTGATCCAACACCATAAAAAAAAATATATGTGCCAAAAAAATCCATTTTTTATCACCTTGCATCACAAAAAGTGTAATACCAAGCAATCAAAAGTCATATGTGCCCCATAATGGTACCAATCAAACCGTCATCTCATCCCGCAAAAAATAAGATCCTACCTAAGACAATTGCCCCAAAAATAAAAATGGCTTTCAGAAAATTGAATCACAAAAACATGATTCTTTTAAAAAAAAAGTGTGTACCGTATTTTTCGCCCTATAAGATGCATCGGCCCATAAGACGCACCTAGGTTTTTGGGGAGGAAAATAAGAAAAAAAATATTTTTAACCAAAAGGTGTGCTTTTGGTGGGTTTGGAACTAATGGTGGTCTGTGGGTGGCACTATTACTGAGGATCTGTGAAGGACACCGTTATGGGGGGGGTCTGTGGATGACGGACACTGTTATGGGGGGGATCTGTGCATGACGGACACTGTTATGGGGGATCTGTGCATGACGGACACTGTTATGGGGGGATCTGTGCATGACGGACACTGTTATGGGGGGATCTGTGCATGACGGATACTGTTATGGGGGGGATCTGTGGATGACGGACACTGTTATGGGGGGGATCTGTGGATAACTGACACACTGTTACAGGGGGGGATCTGTGGATGGCACTGTTACAGGGGGGGATCTGTGGATGGCACTGTTACAGGGGGGGATCTGTGGATGGCACTGTTACAGGGGGGGGGGGGTCTGTGGATGGCACTGTTACAGGGGGGGGGGATCTGTGGATGGCACTGTTACAGGGGGGATCTGTGGATGGCACTGTTATATATGTGCCATCCACAGACCCCCCCCACCCCATAACAGTGCCATCCACAGCCCCCCAGCCCAAAACAGTGGCATCCACAGCCCCCCAGCCCATAACAGTGGCATCCACAGACCCCCCCTTAACTGTGCCATCCACGGATCAGCTCGCCCGCCCGCCGCCACCCCCGCCTCTGCCGCCCCCAGTATACTAATATTACATGTCTTATTAGATTAAAATGTATTAGATATGCCCCCTCACTCCTATATTGCTAATCGTACCTTACATCCTATTCCTAGCTTCTGTAATGCAGGCCGGGCGGCCGGCGCGTCACTCGCTGACGTCACTTGCCTGTCGCCTGCTTCATTCATAAAGTAGGCGGCGCAGGCACGTGACATCAGGGAGTTACGCTGCCGCCCGCCCGGCCTGCATTACAGCACCTAGGAATAGGATTTAAGGTACGATTAGCAATTTAGGAGTGAGGAGGCATATCTAATATATTTTAATCGAATAAGACATTTAATATTAGTATATCGGAGCGGCAGGGCGGGGCTACAGTACATTGATTGCACCGCCCCGCCGCTATTCCTGGCCCCCAGCTCCTCCTCCAGTCCCTCCCCCCGCTCACGCTACATCGCATCCAGCGATGTTAAATTGTCCGCATTCACCCCATAAGACGCAGGGGCATTTCCCCCCGATTTTTTTGGGGGAAAAGTGCGTCTTATGGGGCGAAAAATACGGTAAATCCCAAATAAAATAAAAAATATAGACTTATTAGGTATTGCCGAATCGTTAAGTCCTGCTCTAAAAATATCACATTATCAACTCTGTCAGGTAAACATTGTAAAACAAACTAATATAAAAAACTGTGCCAGAACAGCCATTTTTTGGTTACCTTGCCTCATAAAAAGAGTAATATATGTATATACACACACAATGCACAAATACCTCTAGCAAAGGATTTCTATACTGCAGGAATAACCCTAATAACAACACGCCTCCCGCACCGCTCACACCAGTGCGCCGACCAATCAGGACACGGTGCTCCACATGCCACCTTCACCGCCCACACCTGCGCTCCAGCAAGCAGGTCGGAGCACCACCATTTCTGTTCGTCAGTCCCAGATGCCATTTCTTTTTGTCAGTCACAGCACTATCAGCCATATAGAGAGCAGCCCCTGTCAGCAGTCTGACCTACCAGTCACTACCAGCAGTCTCAGCACCAGCTGTCAGTTCCAGTCGTACAGCCACAACCACCAGTCACAGTGCCAGCAGTGTCCGCCACCAGTCAGTGCCAGCCATCTCAACCATCAGTCAGTGCCACCAGCCACAGCCACCAGTCTCAGCCACCAGTCAGTGCCAGCAGTCTCAGCTACAGCCACCAGTCAGTGCCAGCAGTCTCAGCCACAGCCAGCACTTGTACCAGCAGTCTCAGCCAGCAGTCAGTGCCAGCAGTCTCACCCACAGCTGCCAATCTCAACCACCAGTCAGTGCCAGCATTCTCAGCTACAGCCAGCACTCAGTGCCAGAATTCTGAGCCACAATCTGCAGCCAGCAGTCTCCGCCACAGCCACCAGTCAGTGCCAGCAGTCTCAGCCACAGCCTCCAGTCAGTGCCAGCAGTCTCAGCCACCAGCCGCAGTGAGCAGTCTCAGCCACAGCCAGCACTTAGTGCCAACAGTCTCAGCCACAAGACACAGCCAGCAAATGCAACCACAGCCACCAGTCTCGGCCAAGAAAACCACAGAAATAAGATAATAATGCACTTAGTAAAGTAGATGCAAGCACTATATATGGACAAAGTCCTCACTCTGATATGATAATATCTGAGACACTTAGTCAATATATTTTGATCAAAACACATCTAAGCCCGCCTACCGAACGACAAGGTGGTCTCAGGTCAGGCGGGTCCTACGCTAAACCTACCTAAGCCATTGGGCTTCTATGTTCAGGAGCGTAGACGCCGCACCTATGGTGTGCTGCTCCTAGTCACCTCCATGTGCATCAAGCAACCAATGGGAGGAGGAACAAGCACACCCATATGTACCACCTAATCAAGGCGCTCTATTGGATAGGAAGGACAAAAGTGCAGAGGAATGCTACTCCCAAGATAAAATAGGTGCGCATTCACACTTGAAGGTGCCTCTCCATCAAGCAAATACTACATAGACAAAAAAAAATCCACAGAAAAAACTAAAGGAAAAACATCCTGCACCAGTCTCGGCCACCAGCCACAGCAACCAGTCTCAACCACCAGTCAGTGCCAGCAGTCTCAGCCACAGCCACCAGTCAGTGTGGTCAAGATCCATTGCAATTTAATATAGACTGTTCCTACTAATGTTTATGCACTACTGTTCTAGGTGCCGTTATTGTAACAGGCTTAATGTCTAGTCCCATATAAGTAACAAGAGGTATATAGTTTAAGCTTTTGTATGGTCTCTCCTCCTTCTGAAAGGAGGCTCTACCTTAATGTTCTCTTTATGCATTATTGTTACAGAAATTGTCTCATGAATGCCCTATTGGCATCAAAGTTATAGATAGGAGTGAGGTTTCTACAGAAGAAAATACTGAACTTTATGGTTTTTTTCTTCATTTAATTACCACAACTACATTTTCACATGACAGCATCTCTGTGATGAGCAAATTGATTTGTGTAAATACCGTGGTCTTTGTCTCATCAACAAGAGTTTTTCATCTGTGAGGGGCTGCCCCCACTGCTGAAGAATCTCCCCCAGCCTCTTGATTGACAGGGCCAGACATCTCTGCCAGCCCTGACAATCTCGCCCATGCACCACTGTGCTCCTGGAGTCTGGAGTACTCGGTCTGGGGCCTCATTTGGTCAGTGATCTGCATTAATTAAATGTCTGGTCCAAGGCCCGAATGAGGCTTGAAAAATCAACAACTTATTGGACCCAAAACGACATTGGTTTACCGAGGACCAATCATGTCTAACTAATCTTATTAAATTCTTTGACTATGTCACAAAAGTGTTGGATGAAGAAGGTACAGTGGATACTGCCTACATGGATTTTAGCGAAGCTAATAAATAAATTACTGAAGATTGGACTTAATCCGTGGAAAGTTCAGTGGATCCGCTGTTGGCTGTTGGATAGATATCAGAGAGTTGTTGTTAGAGTACTTTCTGTAGTGTACTTTAAGGGTCGTTCCTGGGTCCTATTTTTTTTAACCACCTCCCGTCCGCCCATTGAATATAAACGTCCGGGACGTGGTTGTCTAGTCCTTTCAGAGATCGCAGCTGCACGCTAATCGTGCAGCTGCTGATCGGGTTGTCCGCTGTCATTGACAGCATGGCAACCCTTAGAGAAGGCAGGGACAGTGCCCAGGTGTCCCTGCCTTTTGGATCGCTGTATACATAGCGCTCAGTGATGCACTTCCTGTTCCGGCCCTGCGGTTATGTGATCGCCCGGAACGGAGAGTTCAGGAGCTGTGTGAGGTCTCTCAGAGACCTTGATTAGCCCTGCACTGAGGCTGTACAGTGCTGTACAGCCTCCCTGGGGGGTGTATTTCTTCTGTAACTGGGGCTACTATGTCAGCCCCAGTTACAGGAGAAATCAACAATAAAAAAAAAGTGAAGTAAGTCTTGTATGACCCTTTGGGAGATGCAAAGTGTAAATAAATAAATAAATAAAGTGTTAAAAAAATTAAAATAAAAGGTTTCACATGTAAAAAAATAATTCCCCATGTAAGGAATAAAAAAAAAGTTAAAAATAGAAAAAATAAAATAACATATTTGCTTTTGCCGCGTCCGTGATGGTCGGCTCTATAAATATATCACATGATCGACTCAGTCCGATAAACACTATAAATAAAAAAACTGTTAAAAAAATACATTTTTATCACCTTACATCACAAAAAGTGCAATTTCAAGTGATCAAAAAGGCGTATGTCCCACAAAATGGTACCAATAAAACAGTCACCTCATCCCGCAAAAAATGAGCCCCTACATAAGAAAATCTCTCAAAAAAGAAAAAAATGATAGCTCTCAGAACATGGACACATTAAAACTAGGGATGAGCAAACCCGAACTGTATAGTTCGGGTTCGTACCGAATTTTGGGGTGTCCGTGACACGGACCCGAACCCGAACATTTTTGTAAAAGTCCGGGTTCGGGTTCGGTGTTAGTCGCTTTCTTGGCGCTTTTTGAAAGCATTTTTCATTCACTTTTTTCTGGGGTGATCGGCGGCCATTTTGTGTCTTGTGGTGCGCCAGCACAAGCTGCCACCAAGTACATTTAACCCTCAATAGTGTAGTTGTTTTTTGGCTATATCCTACATCAGGGTCAAGCTGTCACACCAAGTGCATTTAACCATCAATAGTGTGGTTATTTTTTGGCCATATACTACATCAGGGGCAAGCTGAGCCTGTCACCAAGTGCATTTAACCCGCAATAGTGTGGTTGTTTTTTGGCTATATCCTACATCAGGGTCAAGCTGTCACACCAAGTGCATTTAACCATCAATAGTGTGGTTATTTTTTGGCCATATACTACATCAGGGGCAAGCTGAGCCTGTCACCAAGTGCATTTAACCATCAATAGTGTGGTTGTTTTTTGGCTATATCCTACATCAGGGTCAAGCTGTCACACCAAGTGCATTTAACCATCAATAGTGTGGTTATATTTTGGCCATATACCACATCAGGGGCAAGCTGAGCCTGTCACCAAGTGCATTTAACCCTCAATAGTGTGGTTGTTTTTTGGCTATATCCTACATCAGGGTCAAGCTGTCACACCAAGTGTATTTAACCATCAATAGTGTGGTTATTTTATGGCCATATACTACATCAGGGGCAAGCTGAGCCTGTCACCAAGTGCATTTAACCCTCAATAGTGTGGTTGTTTTTTGGCTATATCCTAGATCAGGGTCAAGCTGTCACACCAAGTGCATTTAACCATCAATAGTGTGGTTATTTTTTGGCCATATGCTACATCAGGGGCAAGCTGAGCCTGTCACCAAGTGCATTTAACCCTCAATTGTGTGGTTGTTTTTTGGCTATATCCTACATCAGGGTCAAGCTGTCACACCAAGTGCATTTAACCATCAATAGTGTGGTTATTTTTTGGCCATATACTACATCAGGGGCAAGCTGAGCCTGTCACCAAGTGCATTTAACACTCAATAGTGTGGTTATTTTTTGGCTATATCCTACATCAGGGTCAAGCTGTCACACCAAGTGCATTTAACCATCAATAGTGTGGTTATTTTTTGGCCATATACTACATAAGGGGCAAGCTGAGCCTGTCACTAAGTGCATTTAACCCTCAATAGTGTGGTTGTTTTTTGGCTATATCCTACATCAGGGTCAAGCTGTCACACCAAGTGCATTTAACCATCAATAGTGTGGTTATTTTTTGGCCATATACTACATCAGGGGCAAGCTGAGCCTGTCACCAAGTACATTTAACCCTCAATAGTGTGGTTGATTTTTGGCTATATCCTACATCAGGGTCAAGCTGTCACACCAAGTGCATTTAACAATCAATAGTGTTGTTATTTTTTGGCCATATACTACATCAGGGGCAAGCTGAGCCTGTCACCAAGTGCATTTAACCATCAATAGTGTGGTTGTTCTTTGGCTATATCCTACATCAGGGTCAAGCTGTCACCAAGTGAATTTAACCCTCAATAGTGTGGTTGTTTTTTGGCTATATCCCACATCAGGGTCAAGCTGTCACACCAAGTGCATTTAACCATCAATAGTGTGGTTATTTTTTGGCTATATCCTACATCAGGTTCAAGCTGTCACACCAACTGCATTTAACCATCAATAGTTTGGTTATTTTTTGGCTATATCCTACATCAGGGTCAAGCTGTCACCAAGTGCATTTAACCCTCAATAGTGTGGTTGTTTTTTGGCTATATCCCACATCAGGGTCAAGCTGTTACACCAAGTGCATTTAACCATCAATAGTGTGGTTATTTTTTGGCTATATCCTACATCAGGGTCAAGCTGTCACCAAGTGCATTTAACCCTCGATAGTGTGGTTATTTTTTGGCTATATCCTACATCAGGGGCTTGGCTGTGCTTGCTATTTTATTGAGGGGTGAAATACAAAATAGTAGTACCCTAAATCTGGTGTTTCAGCTGTGGCCAGCCAATTGTAATACTGTCTGCTGTCTGGCAAAGGATATATTTTTGTTCAGAGTAAAAATACAATTCCCAACTTAGCAATTTCCTAAATTAGTGATATCTGCTGTATCAGGGCTACTTTAAATCTATTCATTAAAAGGGTATATAAGATTCAAGGTGCAGATAGGGTCATTCTCAATAACTTCACACACACGCTACTGTGCATTTCCAAGTCTAATTCTGTCTGTAAACGTATACCTTTCACCCAGCGCCTAAATACTAGGCCTCAAATTTACATTCATCTAAATCTGTGGTTATTGCTGTGGCTGGTCAAGTTATTTAGTGTCCGTCAAAGCACAGTTTTTGTTCTGGGTTGAAATACAATTCCCAATTTAGCAATTTCCTAATTTAGTGGTTTCTGCTGTATCAGGCCTACTTTAAATCTATCCCTAAAAGGGTATATAAGATTCAAGGTGCAGATAGGTTATTCTCAATAACTTCACACACACGCTACTGTGCAATTCCAAGTCTAATTCTGTGTGTAAACGTATACCTGTCACCCAGCGCCTAAAAAATAGGCCTCAAATTTATATTCATCCAAATCTGTCATTATTGCTGTAGCTGGTCAAGTTATTTAGTGTCCATCAAAGCACAGTTTTTGTTCTGGGTTGAAATACAATTCCCAATTTAGCAATTTCCTAATTTATTGGTTTCTGCTGTATCAGACCTACTTTAAATCTATCCCTAAAAGGGTATATAAGATTCATGGTGCAGATAGAGTTATTCTCAATAACTTCACACACACGCTATTGTGCAATTCCAAGTCTAATTCTGTCCGTAAACGTATACCTGTCATCCAGCGCCTAAATAATAGGCCTCAAATTTATATTCAGCTAAATCTGTCGTTACTGCTGTGCCTTTATTAGTGTAATACGGTACCTAAAAAGATAGCCAGATAGTGTTAGGTGTCTGTAAAAAAAAGAGGCCTGAATTTGAATTCAATACATTGGGCTAAATAATATTTTTCTTATTGTGGTGAACGGTAACAATGAGGAAAACATCTAGTTAAGGGACGCGGACGCAGACATGGTCGTGGTGGTGTTAGTGGATCCTCTGGTGCTGGGAGAGGACGTGGCCATTCTGCCACAGCCACACGTCCTAGTGTACCAACTACCTCAGGTCCCAGTAGCCGCCATAATTTATAGCGATATTTGGTGGGGCCCAATGCCGTTCTAAGGATGGTAAGGCCTGAGCAGGTACAGGCATTAGTCAATTGGGTGGCCGACAGTGGATCCAGCACATTCACATTATCTCCCACCCAGTCTTCTGCAGAAAGCGCACAGATGGCGCCTGAAAACCAAGACCATCAGTCTGTCACATCACCCCCATGCATACCAGGGAAACTGTCTGAGCCTCAAGTTATGCAGCAGTCTCTTATGCTGTTTGAAGACTCCGCTGGCAGGGTTTCCCAAGGGACAACAGACCGACGAGTGGTTGCTGCCGGTGAGCCTCAAGCCCGGCCTGGAGGTATGCGATAATGGGCGAAATCTCGTTGCAGCTCTGGGACTAGCCGGATTGACGCACATCCCTTGCCTGGCGCATGTGCTGAATTTGGTGGTGCAGAAGTTCATTCACAACTACCCCGACATGTCAGAGCTGCTGCATAAAGTGCGGGCCGTCTGTTCGCGCTTCCGGCGTTCACATCCTGCCGCTGCTCGCCTGTCTGCGCTACAGCGTAACTTCGGCCTTCCCGCTCACCGCCTCATATGCGACGTGCTCACCAGGTGGAACTCCACCTTGCACATGCTGGACAGACTGTGCGAGCAGCAGCAGGCCATAGTGGAGTTTCAGCTGCAGCACGCACGGGTCAGTCGCACTGCGGAACAGCACCACTTCACCACCAATTACTGGGCCTCCATGTGAGACCTGTGTGCCCTGTTGCGCTGTTTCGAGTACTCCACCAACATGGCCAGTGGTGATGACGCCGTTATCAGCGTTACAATACCACTTCTATGTCTCCTTGAGAAAACACTTAGGGCGATGATGGAAGAGGAGGTGGCCCAGGAGGAGGAGGAGGAGGAGGAAGAGGGGTTATTTTTAGCACTTTCAGGCCAGTCTCTTCGAAGTGACTCAGAGGGAGGTTTTTTGCAACAGCAGAGGCCAGGTACAAATGTGGCCAGCCAGGGCCCACTACTAAAGGATGAGGAGGACGAGGATGAGGAGGAGGTGGAGGAGGATGAGGATGAAGCATGGTCACAGCGGGGTGGCACCCAATGCAGCTCGGGCCCATCACTGGTGCGTGGCTGGGGGGAAACGCAGGACGATGACGATGGGATACGCCTCCCACAGAGGACAGCTTGTCCTTACCTCTGGGCAGCCTGGCACACATGAGCGACTACATGCTGCAGTGCCTGCGCAACGACAGCAGAGTTGCCCACATTTTAACGTGTGCGGACTACTGGGTTGCCACCCTGCTGGATCCACGGTACAAAGACAATGTGCCCACCTTACTTCCTGCACTGGAGCGTGATAGGAAGATGCGCGAGTACAAGCGCACGTTGGTAGACGCGCTACTGAGAGCATTCCCAAATGTCACAGGGGAACAAGTGGAAGCCCAAGGCCAAGGCAGAGGAGGAGCAAGAGGTCGCCAAGGCAGCTGTGTCACGGCCAGCTCCTCTGAGGGCAGGGTTAGCATGGCAGAGATGTGGAAAAGTTTTGTCAACACGCCACAGCTAACTGCACCACCACCTGATACGCAACGTGTTAGCAGGAGGCAACATTTCACTAACATGGTGGAACAGTAGGTGTGCACACCCCTCCATGTACTGACTGATGGTACGGCCACATTCAACTTCTGGGTCTCTAAATTGTCCACGTGGCCAGAGCTAGCCTTTTATGCTTTGGAGGTGCTGACCTGCCCGGCGGCCAGCGTTTTGTCTGAACGTGTATTCAGCACGGCAGGGGGCGTCATTACAGACAAACGCAGCCTCCTGTCTACAGCCAATGTGGACAAGCTGACGTTCATAAAAATGAACCAGGCATGGATCCCACAGGACCTTTCCATCCCTTGTGCAGATTAGACATTAACTACCTCTCCTTAACCATATATTATTGTACTCCAGGGCACTGCCTCATTCAATCCTATTTTTATTTTCATTTTACCATTATATTGCGGGGCAACCCAAAGTTGAATGAACCTCTCCTCTGCCTGGGTGCCGGGGCCTAAATATCTGACAATGGACTGTTCCAGTGTTGGGTGACGTGAAGCCTGATTCTCTGCTATGACATGAAGACTGATTCTCTGCTGACATGAAGCCAGATTCTCTGTTACGGGACCTCTCTCCTCTGCTTGGGTGCCTGGGCCTAAATATCTGAAAATGGACTGTTCCAGTGTTGGGTGACGTAAAGCATGATTCTCTGCTATGACATGCAGACTGATTCTCTGCTGACATGAAGCCAGATTCTCTGTTATGGGACCTCTCTCCTCTGCCTGGGTGCCTGGGCCTAAATATCTGACAATGGACTGTTCCAGTGTTGGGTGACGTGAAGCCTGATTGTCTGCTTTGACATGAAGACTGATTCTCTGCTGACATGAAGCCATATTCTCTGTTACGGGACCTCTCTCCTCTGCCTGGGTGCCTGGGCCTAAATATCTGACAATGGACTGATCCAGTGTTGGGTGACGTAAAGCATGATTCTCTGCTATGACATGAAGACTGATTCTCTGCTGACATGAAGCCAGATTCTCTGTTATGGGACCTCTCTCCTTTGCCTGGGTGCCTGGGCCTAAATATATGACAGTGGACTGTTACAGTGGTGGGTGATGTGAAGCCTGATTCTCTGCTATGACATGCAGACTGATTCTCTGCTGACATGAAGCCAGATTCCCTGTTACGGGACCTCTCTCCTCTGCCTGGGTGCCGGGGCCTAAATATATGGGACTGTTACAGTGGTGGGTGACGTGAAGCCTGATTCTCTGCTATGACATGCAGACTGATTCTCTGCTGACATGAAGCCAGATTCTCTGTTACGGGAACTCTCTCCTCTGCCTGGGTGCCTGGGCCTAAATATCTGTCAATGGACTGTTCCAGTGTTGGGTGACGTAAAGCATGATTCTCTGCTATGACATGCAGACTGATTCTCTGCTGACATGAAGCCAGATTCTCTGTTATGGGACCTCTCTCCTCTGCCTGGGTGCCTGGGACAAAATATCTGACAATGGACTGTTCCAGTGTTGGGTGACGTGAAGCCTGATTCTCTGCTATGACATGAAGACTGATTCTCTGCTGACATGAAGCCAGATTCTCTGTTACGGGACCTCTCTCCTCTGCCTGGGTGCCGGGGCCTAAATATATGACAATGGACTGTTACAATGGTGGGTGACATGAAGCCTGATTCTCTGCTATGACATGCAGACTGATTTTCTGCTGACATGATGCCAGATTCTCTGTTACGGGACCTCTCTCATCTGCCTGGGTGCCTGGGCCAAAATATCTGACAATGGACTGTTCCAGTGTTGGGTGACGTGAAGCATGATTCTCTGCTATGACATGAAGACTGATTCTCTGCTGACATGAAGCTAGATTCTCTGTTAAGGGACCTCTCTCCTCTGCCTGGGTGCCTGGGCCTAAATATCTGACAATGGACTGTTACAGTGGTGGGTGACGTGAAGCCAGTTTCTCTGCTATGGGACCTCTCTCCAATTGATATTGGTTAATTTTTATTTATTTTATTTTTATTTTAATTCATTTCCCTATCCACATTTGTTTGCAGGGGATTTACCTACATGTTGCTGCCTTTTGCAGCCCTCTAGCTCTTTCCTTGGCTGTTTTACAGCCTTTTTAGTGCCGAAAAGTTCGGGTCCCCATTGACTACAATAGGGTTCGGGTTCAGGACGAAGTTCGGGTCGGGTTCGGATCCCGAACCCGAACATTTCCGGGAAGTTCGGCCGAACTTCTCGAACCCGAACATCCAGGTGTTCGCTCAACTCCAATTAAAACATATTTTTTTGTATTTTTTACTATTATTGTGTAAAACTTAAATAAATAAGAAAAAGAGTACATATTAGGTAACCTTGCCCCTTAAAGTGTTATAATGAATAATCAAAAAAATCATATGTACCCAAAAATAGTACCAATAAAACTGGCACCTTATCCCCTAGTTTACAAAATGGGGTCAATTCTTGGAAATTTTTACTATAAGGGTGCATCAGGGGGGCTTTAAATGGAACATGGCATCTAAAAATCATGTGGTGCTCCTTTTCTTCTGCGCCCTGCCGTGTGCCCATACAGCAGTTTTTTGACCACATGTGGGGTGTTTCTGTAAACCGCTGAATCTGGGTAATAAATATTGAGTTTGTTTGACTTTTAACCATCGATGTGTTAAAGAAAAAATTGGATTAAAATGGAAAATCTGCCGAAAAAGTGAAATTTAAACATTTGATCTCCATTTTCCTTTAATTCTTGTGGAACGCCTGAAGGGTTAACAAAGTTTGTAAAATTTGTTTTAGGTAACTTAAGGGGTGTAGTTTATACAATGGGGTAATTTATGGGGGCATCCACTATGTAGGCCTCACAAAGTGTCTTCAGACCTGAACTGTTCCTTAAAAAGTTGGTTTTGGCAATTTTCTTAAAAATTTTAAGAATTGCTTCTAAACTTCTAAGCTTTCTAATGTCCCCAAAAAGTGGGCGGTGCTGGCGCGTGACGTAGTGACTCAGACTGCCAGCACCCGTCCTACCGGCCTGCCTCCTCCCTTTTCTCTGCTACGAGCGCTTGTAGGTACGGTATACAGGCGCTGATTACCCTGAACTTTTATATATTAACAATGCCTACAATTATAGATAAGATTATATACAGTGAGCGGGGCCCATGTAGTAGAATACAGTCACTGCATGGCCCCCCAGCCCCTCCTCCCTCTCAGCTGATACACCCGCCACGCGGCATCGCAGCGCTGCGTATCATTGAAAATTCAGAAAAATGCAGCATTCACCCCACTGCTATTTCCCGCCCACTTTTGGGGGAATAAAAGTACATCTTATAGGGGAAAAATACGGCTAATTACACTTTTAATTTCATTTGCAGACGAATTCAAAAAGTATTATGCGTTTTTGTACTCTCTGCCTTTTATGCACATTAACAGAAAATAATCATATCTTACTTGTCTGACCAGAGAAGAGTCATATTTTCAAGCTCTGACTCATCTCAGGTCAATTTGCATATGTATCAAATCGTTTTTGACACAATAAAAGCACACAGAGCTATGGGGACTGGGTATTGTAGATGTGCTAACAGCCATCTAGCAAACCATGTCCCCAGCTCTATACCCAAAATCCCTGTGACAGGTTCCCTTTAAAAAGAAAATAATATATAATAATATAAGGACAAACCAGAAGGACCAGGTGGTTTTTTTCTGCTGTCAATGTTTCATTGAATGTCTGGGGTCTAATTAATTTAGCAGTCTAATCTGCAGTCTTTGGGGTGCATCTGAGGTCTGAAGTCACATGAATGTGCAGCATATGTCCATTGTGTGATTGCTGTGTGCAAAATATGCCCACTATGTGAGCTGTGTTTGTGTATGGCATGTGTCAACTATGGGAACTGTGTGTTCTGAATGTGTTCAGTGTGTGAGTGGTGTGTCTGAGGCATGTGAGATGTTTGTGTGGCATGTGTTCACTGTTCGCTCCATGTGTGTTAAAAAAAATAAGTAAAATATTAGAGAAATGGTCTCCAGTGTTAGGCCTCATGCACACGACCGTTGTGTGCATCCGTGGCCGTTGTGCCGTTTTCCTTTTTTTTTCGCGGACCCATTGACTTTCAATGGGTCCGTGGAAAAATCGGAAAATGCACCGTTTTGCAGCCGAGGCCGTGATCCGTGTATCCTGTCCGTCAAAAAAATATGACCTGTCCTATTTTTTTGACGGACAACGGTTCACGGACACATTCAAGTCAATGGGTCCGTGAAAGAACACGGATGCACACAAGATTGGCATCCGTGTCCGTGATCCGTGGCCGTAGGTTGCTTTCATACAGACGGATCCGAAGATCCGTCTGCATAAAAGCTTTTTCTGATCTAAGTTTTCACTTTGTGAAAACTCATTTCCGACAGTATATTCTAACACAGAAGCGTTCCCATGGTGATGGGGACGCTTCTAGTTAGAATACACTGCAAACTTTGTACAAGACTGCCCCCTGCTGCCTGGCAGCACCCGATCTCTTACAGGGGGATATGATAGCACAATTAACCCCTTCAGGTGCGGCACCTAAAGGGGTTAATTGTA
Organism: Bufo gargarizans; assembly: GCF_014858855.1. Taxonomy (NCBI): domain Eukaryota; kingdom Metazoa; phylum Chordata; class Amphibia; order Anura; family Bufonidae; genus Bufo; species Bufo gargarizans. The sequence goes on from NC_058089.1 coordinate 27,846,897, forward strand.
CTATCATATTCCCCTGTAAGAGATCAGGGCTGCCAGGCAGCAGGGGGCAGACCCCCCCCCCCTCCCCAGTTTGAATATCGTTGGTGGCACAGTGTGCCTCCACCATCGCCCCCCCTCCCTCCCTCTATTGTATTAAATCGTTGGTGGCATAGTGTGCCAACCACCATCGGCCCCCCTCCCTCCCTCTATTGTATTAAATCGTTGGTGGCACAGTGTGCCAACCACCATCGCCCCCCCTCCCTCTATAGCAGTAACATTGGTGGCAGTGTGCGGTCTCAACAGTAGAAGATTCATACTTACCTGCTTGCTGCTGCGATGTCTGTGAACGGCCGGGAGCTCCTCCTACTGGTAAGTGATAGTTCTTTAGCAATGCGCCGCACAGACCTTTCACTTACCAGTAGGAGGAGCTCCCAGCCGGACACAGACATCGCAGCAGCAAGCAGGTAAGTATGAATCTTCTACTGTTGAGACCGCACACTGCCACCAATGTTAATGCTATAGAGGGAGGGGGGGGCGATGGTGGTTGGCACACTGTGCCACCAACGATTTAATACAATAGAGGGAGGGAGGGGGGCCGATGGTGGTTGGCACACTGTGCCACCAACGATTTAATACAATAGAGGGAGGGAGGGGGGGCCGATGGTGGTTGGCACACTGTGCCACCAACGATTTAATACAATAGAGGGAGGGAGGGGGGCCGATGGTGGTTGGCACACTGTGCCACCAACGATTTAATACAATAGAGGGAGGGAGGGGGGGCGATGGTGGGGGCACACTGTGCCACCAACGATATTCAAACTGGGGAGGGGGGCTGCCCCCTGCTGCCTGGCAGCCCTGATCTCTTACAGGGGAATATGATAGTACAATTAACCCCTTTAGGTGCCGCACCTAAAGGGGTTAATTGTGCTATCATATCCCCCAGTAAGAGATCGGGTGCTGCCAGGCAGCAGGGGGCAGTCTTGTACAAAGTTTGTAGTGTATTCTAACCTGAAGCGTCCCCATCACCATGGGAACGCCTCTGTGTTAGAATATACTGTCGGATCTGAGGTTCACGAAGTAGCTCATATCCGACAGTATATTCTAACATAGAGGCGTTCCCATGGTGATGGGGACGCTTCAAGTTAAAATATACCATCGGATTGGAGAAAACTCCAATCCGATGGTATAAAAGAACTCCAGACTTTACATTGAAAGTCAATGGGGACGGATCCGTTTGAAATGGCACCATATTGTGTCAACATCAAACGGATCCGTCCCCATTGACTTGCATTGTAATTCAGGACGGATCCATTTGGCTCCGCACGGCCAGGCGGACACCAAAACGACTTTTTTTTCATGTCCGTGGATCCTCCAAAAATCAAGGAAGACCCACGGACGAAAAAACGGTCACGGATCACGGACCCACGGACCCCGTTTTTGCGGACCGTGAAAAAAAACTGTCGTGTGCATGAGGCCTTACTCATACATCCTACATATTAAAGTCCGTGAACTCCCCTTGACAAAATCCTAGCTACACTTCTGGTAGTAGTTCCCTGCATAACCTATGAGTATGACCTATGCAGTGCAGAGAAATTGCCACAAAAACCTGTTACGTGAAGGATTAAAACTTCCACACTTTTATTATTAAAGTTCTCATTATATACCTTATGTTAAGATTTTATTGTTTGTTATTAACCTATTGTCAGGAATTCATTTGGCCAAACCATTGTTCATTGCTGTGTTGGGATGATTGCTATATTAACCAGCCTAGTCCCAGCAGGTTGACTTGTCGAGGCAATCCCAGAGCTAGGCAGAAGATTTAAGACTGCTGATACCTAACTGACTTGCCTATGAATTCATTTATATCTTGTGTGAATCCCTATTGTGCCGAGGCAACAAACTACAGGATGTATAGTAGAGATGTCTAGTCCTGTCAATTCAGAGGAAGGAGGAGAGTGGCTTAGGCCTCTTGCACACGACCGTATGCCCTCCGAGACATACGGTCCGTGAGCGGGCCATATGTCCCGGAGTGGCATGGATCGTGCGCATGGGAGTACACAGCATCATAGATTACAATGATGCTGGGCACGTTGGGCCACCCGCGGAGCTATTGTTCCGCACTCATAAGATCAGGGGTGTTTACAATTGGTGCTTTGAGGGCCCTGGCTGGCCGCTGAGTGCCCCAACTAGCTAATTAGCATATTAATTAAAACAGCACATCATACAGACATAAATTTAGTTTTAATCTGCATGATCGACCCAACAAGGCAGTGTGCTTGGGTTAATAGGGTTGACCACGCTGACAGATGCTCTTTAAACAAGCAAGCCGCAGAGCAAACATTATGTCTCAGTTCCCTAGTCTGTCATCAAAATGTATACACTAGCAACAGCATCTTTCAGCAAAAGCAAAGTGATAAGTTGCAAGTGACGTCAATGATATCTAGCTTAGAGTTTGGGAAAGTGTGAAAATGCAAAGGTGATTTAGGAGTGAAAAATATAAAAAAAGTTTTAATGTTTTATTTCTTCTAAGCAATCCTTATGTATGATTTTCCTTAATTAGCTAGTTGGGGCAGAGTTGGAGAAAATTCTTTCAATTTTAATATACAGATTAAAAATGTTTAAGCACGATAAATAAAGATTGAAGGCTTTTTTTTATCAGATACATCTGTGTTTTTTTTTATTAGAATGTTAAATACATATTTCATCAGTTGATTGTATTTATATGTATTCATAAGGTATAAGTAGGGTTTTGGAATTCCCCAGATTTAGACATTACTATAAAATTATATTTTAGAATTTATAATGATTTTTTATTTGAATTATTATTATAACAATAGCCATTTTTTTTTTATAACATCTCAGATAACCCCCCCCCCCCACACACACAAACTCATGGATGATGAGACATTAAATGTGAATAATTTATATTGAGTTAGACAACATGTATGCTCCTGCATAATATTAACAAGCTATAATCATGAAAACTTCAACTCCTTCAAAAATTAATGTGTATAAAAAGAGATAATCTTTATTGAGAGTAGAACAATAAAAACAATAAAATGTGAGAGAAACACAGAGAAAGATAAATACAGCCCCTCCTAAGCATTACCATATATGGTCAAAAATGGTATATAACACATTAAACAACTATAAGTTCTTTGGGAAATATTAGGGCATTTTGGGTTAGGTTCGGAATTTATAGGTTGGATGAAGATTTTACATAGAGATCCTACTGCAAGTGTATGTGTCAATTGAGAGCTCTCTCAAATTCTTAGCATTAAAAGGGGTATGAGACAGGGGTGTCCTCTCCCCCCTACTCTTTCCCCTCGTTATTGAGCCCATAGCTATTAAGATTAGGCAGGATTCACGTCTTTGGGGGTTTGGAGTACGGGGGGCAGAGGTCAAAATTTCACTATACGCAGACGATCTTCTCTTCTTGGGAGATACTAATAAGGACTTGAGGTATATTATGTCAATACTAGAAGAGTTTGACAAGTATTCGGGCATAGTGATTAATTGGAGTAAATCAATTTATTACCGTTAAGTGAGAGGGTGAGGTTTAAAATAGAAGAATCTGAGAGTGCTGGGTTTTCAGGACAGCTTCAGATATCTGGGGGGTGAGATAGCAAAAGAGCCCTCTAGCTTTGACACTATGTTCACATGAACTGTTGAATTATATTATATAGGGTGGAACGGGAATGATAGAAAAGTTGAATTTTTATATAAGAAACTTAGGGAAATATTAAGTGAGGTTATAAAGTGTACTAGTAAGGTTATATGGGAAAATGATATTGGCCCCTTAACTGAGGAAAAATAGAAGGTTTTTTGGAAAGCGGGTACATTTTTGAGAAGTCGCTCGCACAGAATCACCCAATTTATGATTTTGCACTGTTTATATATGACTCCTAGTTGGCTTCACAAGTTCTTATTCAATATCTCAAATCTGTCATTTTTTTCCCCTCTCTTTTCCCAGCTACCACGGGGTGGGGGGGAGGTGGTTAGGGCATTAGGTCTCCCATGCAGTGGAGAGTGGAGACGTGGCTGTAACATAACAGCCTTGCTCCTGCTCTAACAGCCTGGACCAGCAGGAGTGCCAGTGTGCGCAATTTAACTTCTTACATGCCACCGGCATGTAAGTGGTTACAGAGAGAGCGGACTACTCCCTGTCTTCCATCTGCACCCCACGAATGAGATTGTGTTGTGTGATGTCAGTGCAGGCAGGCCAGCTCCTGGTGAATGTCAGTATAGCACTGACATTAAAATACATTGCATTACATGAATATTGTAATGTATTGGGACTATTAAATGGTTAAAAAAATGTTATTAAATGAAAAAAAATCCATATAAAAATTACACCCTTGTTGCTAATATAAAATCTCCTACACATATTTGGTATTGCCACATCTGTAACGACTTGTTACTATTCAACTATCATGTAATTTTTCCAAAATGGTAAACGGCGTAACAAAATTACAGAATTGCTTCTTTTTGGCTTATTCTCTACCAAAAAATGGATTAAAAAGAGATCAAAAAGTGTAATGAACCCCAAAATGGTACCAATGAAAACTAGAAGTCATACCGCAAAAATCAAGCCCTTGTACATCTCTGTTGTACGAAAAAGAAAAGTCTTGGGATGTGGCAATGCAAAAACATTTTGGGGGTCATTTATTATCAGAAATACAGCTATATTAGTATAAGTGGGCAGGGAAGGGCGGAGACTGGAAGCCCCGTCTCATTCATCATTTTCTATGCCTAAAACAGGTTTACATTTGGCTTACATTTGGACTGGTGATGGATACGCCAAAGTTATAATTTTGGCGTATCCTCCGCCAGCCCAGGGGCTCATTAACACTGGCGTCTAAAATGCTGGTCTTAATATATGACCCCCTTTATTTAAAAAAACAAGGGTTTTTATTGTGCAAAAGTAGTGAAAAGTAAAAAGAACTAAAATACTATGTATTTCGTATCACTGTAATCATACTGACCAAGAGAATAACGTTATCATGTTATATACACCGAAAAATCAGCACCACAAAATGTATAACATAAATACTATGTAAATAGTGGCAGTATTACCAGAAAGAGTCAAAAAAAAGTTAATCGGTAAGTTATATGTACCCAAAAATAGTACTATTAAAAACTACAATATGTCTGCAAAAAACAAGCCCTCATACAGCTACACAGCTCAACGGAAAATGTAGTTAATAGTAATAGTATTATGTTATAGCCCTTGGAAGGTGACGATGAAAAAATAAATAAATATCACTTGGTCACTACAATCCATATACAAATTACACCCTCGTTTAAAAAACCGTTTTCAGTGGAAAAAATTGCTAATATAAAATCTCCTACACATATTTGGTATTGCCACATCTGTAACGACTGTTACTATTCAACTATCATGTAATTTATCCAATATGGTAAACAGCGTAACAAAATGACAGAATTGCTACTTGCTTATAATCTACCATAAAATTTATTAAAAAGAGATCAAAAAGTGTAATGAACCCCAAAATGGTACCAATAAAAACGTTGTCCCGCAAAAATCAAGCCCTACCTAGTACAGCTCTGTTGTACGGAAAAAAAAAAGTCTTGGGATGTGGCAATGCAAAAACATTTTGGGGGTCATTTATCATCAGAAATACAGCTATATTAGTATAAGTGGGCAGGGAAGGGAGCGGACTTGAAGCCCTGTCTCATTCTTCATTTTCTATGCCTAAAACAGATTTACATTTGGCTTACACTTAGACCAGGGATGGATCCTCCACCAGCCCAGGGGCTCATTAACACTGTTGTCTGAAATGCCGGTCTTTATTGACCCCCTTTATTTAATTAAACAAGTGTTTTTATTGTGCAAAAGTAGTAAAAGGTAAAAAAATAAATAAAAAAATACTACGTATTTGGTATCACTGTAATCGTACTGACCAAAAGAATAACGTTATCATGTTATTTTACACCGAAAAATCAACACCACCAAATTTATAACATAAATACTATGTAAATAGTGGCAGTATTACCGTTTTTTTCCATCTCCCTCCCAGAAAGAGTTAAAAAAAAAGATAATCGGTAAGGTATATGTATCAAAAAATAGTACTATTAAAAACTACAATTTGTCCTGCCCTCATACCGCTACACAAGCCTTCATACTGCTACACAGCTCAACGGAAAATGTAGTTAATAGTAATAGTATTAAGTTATAGCCCTTGGAAGGTGAAGATGAAAAAATGAATATATATCACTTGGTCACTACAGGCTGGTCACTAAGGGGTTAACACCTGCCGGTTTCTATTTACTTATGGGAATACAAAGGAACAATGTCATGCTAAATTATAGTTGCAAAGAGAAGTGGGAAATTTTTTGTGTTTGTGGGAAATATGTTGTATGTGCAGAGTCACCATGCATCAGTCGCATTATGTTAGGTTGATAAAGATGCTCTAGTAAAAACTAATATCATAATAATTTTTCAAGAAGGGGATTTTTGTAATGTTAAACTAATAACAGAAGTATTTCTGTACATTGAAATATAAAACAAAAAAATAAAAAAAATCATATTACACTCCCATAATCCAATCAAACTGAAGAATGAAAAAGTCCTATGTAATATCCATGAGCACCTTCATACTGTACAACTTTACAAGTCATGTGAACTCCACATAGAGTATATTACATAGTTCTACATCTGCAAAAAAAAAAATTCTAAAGAACAACCAAAATAGTAGGAATGCAAAGTTTGGCTTTAAAATGTAAAGACTGGGGAAATTCGAGAATAAAACATGACTATCTCACCAAATATTTCCTGAGATCGGACAACATAAAGATTGGACTAATATTAGGGTACGGCCAGTTTTCTGAAGCCAAAACTAGGATTGAATTAAAAAAAGAGAGGAAGTTGTATCTGTCCATTAGGGCTAATGCACATGGCCGTTGCCGTTTTTGCGGTCCACAAATTGCTTTTCCACAAAACATTGATAGCAGCCGCATGTGTTCCGCATATTACGGAACAGAACATTCTGTCTTCTATAGAACTGTCCTATCCTTGTCCTTAAAACACTATTAAAGTGAATGGGTCAGCATCTGACCTGCAAAAAATGCAGATCGGATACAGACCAAAAATATGTCCGTAGTCAATGTTGGGGTCAGTGTCGAATGCATCCTTTCCTTTCTCCTGCTCCTATAGCGGAGCAGCAGAATGGAAAGACTGAACGCTGATGTGAACTCAGCCTAAAGATTCATTTACACAGTGTTCCATCAATTATTTCCATCCGTGATTTCGAGCCAAAACCAGGTGTGGCTCCAAACACAGAACAGGAGCAGATCTTTCCCTTATACCTTATCTCTGTGGAGGCTCCAATCCTTGTTTTGGCTCACAGTCACTGATGGAAATTACTGACTGAACGCTGACATGTGAATGAGGCTTTAAGTGGATTTCAAATGAACCACCAAATGTAAAAGCGTAAGAATTTTCAGTCAATGAATTATTATTTCATAGTGAAAGGAAAATTGCTATTTTGACTCACAGGTAGCTTAATTTGATAAGATTTAACTGTATTTAATGTTTTTATGTGTCTTTTGATTTTCTCCAACATCATCTACTCTTCCAGCATGGCTTAATTTGGGATGGGTTGAGTAGGTGACTCAAATGTGGAAATGTTTGTGTACTGCACTTATTCGTCCCTTTAAAAAAAAAAATGCTCATGCATATGATAATATTGTGTGCATTCTGCGTCCGTATGTCCACATATCCGTTCAGCAAAAAAAAATTTTAACATGTCCTATTCTTGCCCGTTTTGTGGACAAGGACAGGCAGGGTTACAATGCATCCACACTAAAAAACAAACAAATGCAACACGGTTGTCATCCTTTTTTTGTTTTGCGGATCTGTGTTTTGCGGACCGCAAAATAGATGCAGTCGTGTGCATGAGCCCTTTTGGCTGATTATGAGTTTAACCCAGGATGGTTTTTTAGAGTTTTGTTTGACTTGTATGCTTGTTAATATATTATGTTTTTATTGCGATTGTAGTGACTGAATAATTAAATATACAGTTTCTGAAACTGGTGTGTGGTGCTTACTAAAGCAGTCTGAAGGTATATAAAAGAAAGATCTCACATGCCGGAAATACCAGAGTCCTCGATTCTGTTGTATAGCTGTTCGTCACTGCTTTAAAAACTGTTTGTTTGATTGTTGTCACTTCATTATCGGCCGAGTCAAACTGTTTTCCCTGTATAAGGAAAAACAGGACCACAGCCCACATAATGAAGCACTGCAGCAGTAGTCGATAAAATCCACATGCTTTAATGATAATCACATACGATTCATATAAAATTAACTATCCATTTTTTACAACTAATTCCAACCCGTCAAATTTCAGACCAGATGGAGAACAATTCTGATATTTTGTGGAATGTAAAGACACATTGTGTGTTTCAAAACCTACAAACATGCTCCTAAATCTGGGTTTTCAATTTCCAAAGTGTTCTACCTAGATACTGGAGGCCAAAAAGCCACTCCAGAACGTAAACATGTAATTAGTTACAAACTAGGAGAATGTAAAAATCACTTGGTCCAGAAGATGCAATGTGTCTAAGGTGTACAAAACACCCAAAGCTAGTGTAAACCAAAGCCAACATATTTGTGAAACACAGATCTCATGAACATTGTATAAAGTTGGCACAGTAGTTTTCTTTTGACAACACCTTCATGCAACTTTACATTTTGTAACTAAAGTGCTTGTGCTAAAAAAATACACTCTACAATGAACTCAAGATGTGAAAAGTTCATACATAACAAAGACATTAGGTTGCTTGAAAAATTAGTGGAAAATCTAAAGATTTGCTAAATCCTATTCTAAGCAAGCATTTGCTTTACACCGAAAGTCCCAGAAAGCTATGTATTTACTAAGTAAACTGCATATGTATCAAGTGTTTATGATTTTCTTCCACTGACACCTCATCACTCCCATTTAGCAAAATGTATTTTTCATCCAAGTGAGAACACAAACATCCTGGATCCACAGAAAAACAGCTTAGCATTTGACGTCAGTAGCCATCTCCAGTTATTGGTCTTTTCCCCTAGCACGTAAGTAGAGGCAGGGTTTATGCCCTATAAGTAGTCCAGCAGGGGCACAGGAACAGTGCCAGCTCTGGACATTCAGCTCAAGCCTTGAGCTGAGAAAAACATGGGGACCTCCAGGGGCCTTTGGGCATCAATATGTGCCCTTCTCATAATAAATGCCTGCCTTCAGGCACAAGGTAAGTTCATTTTCAAATACAGCTGATGTGCAATGATTGAAATATATTTCTCGCAATGTTAGCAATAAGTAATTTTTAGGAATTTCACCTATCTATAGAAGAGTACACCATATATTTTTCTTTGATTGACGTGATATATTCATGAATCAGTTACCAATGAGTATCTTTGGCCAGCCATTGTGCACATATACATTGACTCTAACATAATGTAGACTGATGGGAAATGGCATGAAGTAATACATCAGGAATGACAAGTGACTGCTGAGGCCATCGATTGGCTTCAGTGACATCACACTTCTGGTCCAGCAGTAACTGGATGCAACAGAGACAGGCGCTTAGCACTGTACTTGGAACAGTTTGATCCTTTTATTTTATTTTATTTAACTCTGCACCTGGCATGATGGAAATAGCACTCCACTCTCAGTTAGAACCTTCAATACACACACTTCTTTTCAAAGTTAAAAACAACAAGAAAACAAGCCAAAAATCAAGTTGGAAAATATTACCTTACAGCTATACCACCCACATATCATTAAATAATGCCAAAATATCTAACTTTAAGCAGGACTGGCAATATACAGTGTACAGAAGTAATCAAGGGTTACAAACCAGTATAATTGTTTATAAGGGATTAACCCCCACCTCAGGCCAATGCATGTCTCACACCATAGCTCCCTTTTATTTCCACCTCAGAAGCCAATGCGCTTTTTGCCCATGGAAGAAGCCATGGGTTGAAACGCATATAAAGGACTGAGGTGTAGATGAAGCCTTTATCTATAATTATGCCCAATACTGGTTGGTAACCCTTTTTTGTATTCGGTGCATTTATATTGCTTGTACAATTAGATATTTTGACATTATTGAATAATATGTGGGTGGTTTATAACATACAGCCTTAGAGGGTGAGGTTTTCCAAGACTTTCATACTGATGACCTATCCACAGGACCCCTGCAGATCAGCTGTTTGAGAAGGCACGTGGCCTATTAGCAGCTCAGCCCCATTCAAGTAATACCAAGCACAGCCACTATACAATGTACAGTACTGTTCTTTGTGAGCTGAAAGAAGGCAATGGCGCTACTGCAAGAGCCTATGAAACAGCTGATCATCTCGGGGGTTCAGAGGACAGGCCATCAATAGGGAACCGAACCTAAGTTCTGAAAATGGTTTTTAATAGTACAAATTAATTTATGAAGTTATTACGCTAAGTCTCGTGAGACTTCGCGAAGCAATAACCGGCACATCAGAGCAAATGCATTCTAATACTAAACGGAGCTCCTGCTCCGTACAGTATTAGAATGAAGTTTTATGTGAATCGACTTCGGGTGTTTCATCCGAAGTCAATTCGTTCATTCCTAGTAATCAGTATAAAAGTCTCAGAAAACCCCTTTAAAATTTGATTTTATACGAATAGCATATTTATTTTAATATTACTTTAGAGATGGGTACAGTGTGACAAATTGAATTTTATGAAGCAGCTGATAATTAGGATGTTTCGGCAGTAATGGCTGACCCTGAAATTTTTGCATTGTCAATATAGTATGAAAAAACTGTATAGAAAAGAAAATCTTATTTACTAGTGCCAAAATTGTTAAATATTTAATTTATTTTCACCAGCATCCCGGAAAATGGCTGCAATGGCAAAAGACTCTGCTTCACAGGGATCCAATAAACTGAACCTAAACAGTGCTGTCTACCAACAGGACTCTGGTGAGATTATAATCCCTTATGTGGAGAATTAAAAAAATGGTGAAGAGGAAGATTTACATGGTGCAACGCTAATTCACTTTGAATTAGACTAACTGTGCTACATAAATAGCAATACATCCATACATTGGAGGTACGGGGTATTACCTGACATATACCTCCAGTGGATGATTCTCTCATATAGGCCACTGTCTAGGCATATAGTTGCATAAATTTGCCATGAACCGCCAATATATTAAAACAATATATGCTGTGTAGTACACATTTTTGCTGTCTATCTCTGCATTGAAAGCATAGCAAACTGAAAAAAGTATATCAACATATGCCATCCCAACTGATGCTGAAAGAGTGAATAGGACCCTATCGATATGTTTGGCGTAGCTACCGAGAGCTTTCGCCGCACATCCACCAAGTAGACTCTTCAAACTCACTTAGGCACCCCCGCTGATCAGATATTGATGGCCAAAGTCAATTCGCTCAAAACTTAGTTTGAATGCTGTATGGAAATTTGGAGTCAGATGAACTTGAAAACTATTTCAAAACTTGGATTCGTAGTTGGCTTCAATACCAAGGTACTAGCCAGTACCAAAGCCGACATAGAAAACCTGTTGAAAATGGTTTTCAAGTTTAATAATCGAATGTCGAAGTTATTCATTAAAGTCTCGTGAGACTACAGTGATCCGAAGTCGCTTTGCTCAAAACTTCGTTTGAATACTGTACGGAGATTCATCTACGTATCACATTCAAATGTATGGGCTCTGGCGAGGGAAATTCATTATCACCGAAGTGTCGCGGGACTTTAGGGAATAACTTTGATATTTGAGTTTTGAAATTGAAAGCCATTTTAAAACTTGGATCCCAAGTCAGCTTTGGTGCTGAGTTACCAGCCGATACTTGAAACTGACTTCGGATTCTTGTTTTTAAATGGTGTTCAAGTTTAAAAATCTAATGCCGAAGTTATTCATCAAAGTCTCGTGTAACCAGATTTTAAGACAATAAATGTACATTTATCGGAATATTTCAACCCATATGGTTTATGGTCACATATCCTCCATGCTGAAAGAAGGCCATGGCGCTACTGCAAGAGTCTATGAAACAGCTGATCAGTGGGGGTCTAAGGGGGTCCAGAGGATAGGTCATCAATAGTGAACTGAAACTGAGTTCGGAAAATGGTTTTTTACAGTACAAATAATTTATGAAGTTATTACGCTAAGTCTCATGAGACTTCGCAAAGCAATAACTTTGGCTCATCGGAGCCAATGCATTCTAGTACTAAACGGAGCTCCTGCTCCGTTCAGTTTTAGAATTAAGTTTTATGTAAATCGACTTCGGGTGTTTCATCCGAAGTTGATTCGCTCATCCCTAGTCATCAGTATAAAAGTCTCAGAAAACCCCTTTAAAATTTGATTTTATACGAATAGCATTTTTGTTTTAACATTACTTTAGAGATGGATACAGTGTAACAAATTGAATTTTATGAAGCAGCTGATAATTAGGATGTTTCGGTAGTAATGGCTGGCGCTGCAATTTTTGCATGGTCAATATAGTATAAAACAACTGTATAGAAAAGAAAATCTTATTTACTAGTGCCAAAATTGTTAAAAACAATATTTAATTTATTTTCACCAGCATTCCAGGAAATGGCTGCAATGGCAAAAGACTCTGCTTCACAGGAATCCAATGAACTGAACGTAAACAGTGCTGTCTACCAACAGGCCTCTGGTGAGATTATAATCCCTTATATGGAGAATTTAAAAAAGGGTGAAGAGGAAGATTTACATGGTGCAACGCTCATTCACTTTGAATTAGACTAGCTGTGCTACGTAAATAGCAATACATCCATACATTGGAGGTACGGGGTATTCCCTGACATATACCTCCAGTGGATGCCTCTCTAATATAGGCTGCTGTCTAGGCATATAGTTGCATAAATTTCCCATAAGCCCCCAATATATTAAAACAATATATGCTGCGTAGTACACATTTTTGCTGTCTATCTCTGCATTGAAAGCATAGCAAACTGAAAAAAGTATATCAACATATACCATCCCAACTGATGCTGAAAGGGTGAATGGGACCCTATTAATATGTTTGGCGTAGCTACCGAGAGCTTTCGCCGCACATCCACCAAGTAGACACTGCAAACTCACTTAGGTACCCCCGCTGATCAGAAATTGATGGCCTATCCTGTGGCTAGGCCATCAATATAAACATCCAGGAAAACCCTGATGCATTTACCACAAAATTTTAAACTGGTTTTAGAAAATGAAAACATAACTGGAAACTATGGTGCACCAAACCCTGTGCTCTTGATGGTGTCCGATAAACTTGAAAACTATTTCAAAACTTGTATCCAAAGTTGGCTTTAGTACCAAGGTACTAGCCAGTACCAAAGCTGACGTAGGAAACCTGTTAAAAATGGTTTTCAAGTAAAAAATTGAATGTCGAAGTTATTCATCAACGTCTCGTGAGACTTCAGTGATCCGAAGCCGTTTTGCTCAAAACTTTGTTGCTGTACGAAGATTCATCTCCGTATCACATTAAAATGTATGGGCTCTGGCGAAGGAAATTCGTTATCACCGAAGTGTCGCGGAACTTTAGGGAATAACTTTGATATTTGAGCTTTGAACTTGAAAACCTTTTAAAAACTTGGATGCCAAGTCAGCTTTGGTACTGAGTTACCAGCCGATACTGAAACTGACTTCGGATTCTTGTTTTTAAATGGTTTTCAAGTTTAAAAATCTAATGACGAAGTTATTCATCGAAGTCTCGTGTAACCAGATTTTAAGACAATGAATGTACATTTATCAAAGTATTTCAACCCATATGGTCACATATCCTCAATGCCAGCACCAGTTCTATATAAAAAATATTGTACAGTGTTTCTAGCAATCAACATACATTTCTACAATGTAACCAGTTTGTTCTATGCAGTAAAGTAAATGTTAACATGTGAAAAGTAATGTCAAGTATCCAAGAGTTGAACCCCATTGCTGCCACAACAGCAAATACATGAACCCTTTATGGATCAATACCAATGATTTTTTTTTATAATTACACAGGATCAGATTCTTCGGATCAAACAGATGGTCAAGCACAAATGAAATCAGGTGAGCCAATAATATACTTCTACCCAATGTGCGTAAGAAACTCTATAAATTTCCCATTTAAACCACAGACATCGTTGCGACGTCATCAATTATTCCCTTCCACTTTCCGTTCTACTCAGTTCCAGTTTACAAAAGCTGGTGACAGCCATGAAGTTCTCAGCCTTAAGTCAATATATGCATGGTACAGTTTAGCTGGTTCTCTGAAAGACTTGCATCAGACAGAAAGGAAATTGTTCGAGTTACTCAACATATCACTGTAAGGTACACAGAAAAAAGTAATGTACGGATACAATAGTCCCTAAGTATGGAAACATATCACTGACCATGTAAATTCAATAACCATATTGGGGGGTAGAGAACATTTCCTCAACACTTGTCTGCATATTAATTCATTGGCATGGTGGAGTTAGTGTAGGCGTCATAGGGTTTGATTGTCACCACTTGTCAGTATATTGGGGTTCCTTACCAGGGATGTAGTTGTTAATAAATACCAATAGAAAAATGCGTTCTAGGCATATTTCCTGCCAGGATTTGTCCAGACCTGATTTCACTCCCTGATTTTGTACCTAGAGATAGCACATTTATTATTATATTTTAATGATGTATACAGTGCAATATAGAGAATTTTATGAAGCAGTGTATAATTTACATTTTTCAAAAGTAATGGTTGGACCTGTCATTTCTGCATTATCACTGCATTATTTCTGTCTTTAAGCCGTGTTTGATGCAATTCTCTAAAAAGATGTAGAAGTGAAGATGTTATTTACTAGTGTGTGGATTTGTCAAAAACTTCTTGCAAATTATATTTCATTTATTTTCACTAGCCTCAAAGCAAAAGTCTTCAATGGCGAAAGGCTCTGCTTCACAGGAATCCAATGAACTGAATGGCAATGGTGCTGTCTATCAACAGGCCTCTGGTGAGATTATATTCCTTGCATAGAAAAGTAACAGAAGGGTGAAGAGGAAGGTTTACACAGCACATTTACTCTGCATTAGAATGGCTTTGCTATGTAAATAGTGGTATGCCGATTGTATAGCGTGCGGACTATTAGCAACTGCTACATCTGTACATTGCAATAAAACCCATATTCAGTTGTAGAAATAAACATGGCCACGGACCAATACGATGCCACGTTGCTCAAAAACATCCAGACAATTACTTACAGCTAGCAGAAGGTCATTGAAGCCAGTGTTCATTTTTGGTTAATGAACCAGTGATTGATGTTCAGATATTTTTCTGGAGGTGACAGTATCAGACAATTCCACTAAATGATTTTTATATTGATGACCTATTCTACCAGTGACTATAAGTTACACTGAAAAACATAATGTACGGACAAAATAGTGCTAAAATTGGAAACATAGAACTGACTATGTAAAGTCAATAACCTGATATTGTGTGGTACAGTACAGGTCCTCAGCAACAACTGCATAACCATGTCCAACTGACCAAGATAAGTATATGGTTCTCCAAACTTAGGGCTTCGTCAGCTACACATTTGATAGAGTTGTGTAGCTCCGGCACTGAGTTTCGGTACTGTAGGTACTCTAAAACAGCTTAATATAGGTGTTCTCGGACCCCCCCCCCCCCCACCACTGATCAGATTTTCATGGCTTATCAAATCTGTTATAAATTATATTTTAATTTATTTTCACCAGCCTCAAAGCAAAAGTCTTCGATGGCGAAAGGCTCTGCTTCACAGGATTCCAATGAACTGAACGGCAATGGTGCTGTCTACCAACAGGCCTCTGGTGAGATTATAATCCTTGCATAAAAAAGTGACAGAAGAGTGTAGAGGAATAGTCACACAACACATTTACTCTGTATTAGAATGGCTTTGCTATGTAAATAGTGGTATGCCGATTGCCTAGAGTGCGGACTATCAGCAACTGCTACATCTGTACATTGCAATAAAACCCATATTCAGTTGTGGAAATAAACATAGCCAAGGACCAATACGATGCCACGTTGCTCAAAAACATCCAGCCAATTTCTTACAGCTAGCAGAAGGTCATTGAAGCCAGTGTTCAATTTTTGTTATTGAACCAGTGATTGATGTTCAGATATTTTTCTGTTTCAATCGTTTTTATTGGTTTAGTATCAATAAATGATAATAGAGGACAATAAAATGCAGTTCCACCTGCTAAACATTGCAGATGGAAGAAACTATATGTTTGTCTTTACAGCATGAGACAATGAATTGCTATGAATGAGGGATGATAAAATTCCCAAGAGGAAAATACAGTATGACAGCGAAAAAATAAAAAAAAATAAAAGAACAGGGTTATATAGTTCCACCCATATTAATAAAAGTTGGAGTTTTAGTTCGGTTGATCTTATGGATCTAGTAGAGTGGCGTAGACTGTAGACCTCCATGGCGCCCAAGTTTTATAGTATTTGGCAGATGTATTATTACTGTTTGCTATCATTTCTTCGAATCTGCAGTTAATATTTACTTTCCTGATTATCTGTGAAATGGGAGGGGTGAGTGTGGATTTCCAGTGTTGTGCGATACTCTGGAGGGAAGCTGTAAGTATATGACAGAGTACAGTTTTTTGAGAGGGAGATAGATTGTCTAAATTTAATCTTAAAATAAATATTTCTGGTCTGAAAGGGAGTTTCACTCCTATGACATTTAGGATTAGGTTGTTGATTTCTTGCCAGAAGTTAGATATGGGTGGGCATTCCCAGAATATGTGGGGGAGAGTGCCTGTCTGGTTGCATCCTCTCCAGCACATACTGGATGTATTCTCATAGATCTTGGATAGTCTGTATGGTGTGTAGTACCATCTATATATTAGTTTAGAGTAGGCTTCATGGTGTTCAGTGGAGGATGAGCTGCAAATTGAAGTCGTGAAAGATTTTTTACATTGGGACAGAGACATTTTTATATTTAAATCTCTCTCCCACTTTTTTATATGTGAGGTGTGAGATTCTAAGTAAGGTTCTGATAGTTGGGAGTAGAATATTTTAATCCCTTTTCCCAATTTGCCTAATCTGTTAGTTGTATATACATGTGTCTGAGGTGGGATCGCTAGATGTGTGTAGGTGGTATTATTTAAAAAAAAGTATGAATTTGCAGTTATATGTATAGATCTGATTTATGTAGGATGTATTTGTTCAGATACTTTTCTGGAGGTGACAGTATCAGACAATGTTTTCTGAACCTGCACCCACTGGTTATGCTGCCTACCTAACTATAGGGTGGCCACACCGACAAGAGTCCCCATTCAACTGTGGATTTACACAAGTCCACTAAATGATTTCAATATTGTTGACCTATTCTACCAGTGACTATAAGTTACACTAAAAAACATATTATACGGACAAAATAGTGCCAAAATTGGAAGCATAGAACTGACCATGTTCAGTCACTAACCTGATATTGTCTGGTACAGTACAGCTCCTCAGCAACAAATGCATAACCATGTCCAACTAACTAAGATAAGTATATGGTTTTCTCCAAACTTAGGGCTTTGTCAGCTACACAATGGATAGAGTTGTGTAGCTCCGGCACTGAGTTTCGGTACTGTAGGTTCTCTAAAACAGCTTAATATTGGTGTTCTTCATGGCTTATCAAAACTGTTATAAATTATATTTTAATTTATTTTCACCAGCCTCAAAGCAAAAGTCTTCAATGGCGAAAGGCTCTGCTTCACAGGATTCCAATGAACTGAACGGCAATGGTGCTGTCTACCAACAGGCCTCTGGTGAGATTATAATCCTTACTACAAATTGGCGTGGTAATGAAAAACATGAAGTGCTCAACCCCATATGCAGTGGTCCATCTATACCGGGGGGGGGGGGGGAGGGGGGGCAGATCCTGCACTTGTGGTCCGCTGCTAATGGCAATCCCCAGCAAAAATACATACAATGGAGGGTGCCTGCAGCGGACCACAAGTGCCACAATGGACATCCTACACAGGATAGCAAATGTGTGGATGTGATAAACAGTAAAAATAATATAACGAAAACAAAGACTGGTGCACTCTGCGGTCTTACTAACCCTCATACTGGTATAAAATTGAGAATTAGCCAACATAACCTGCTTGGAGGACATGTCTGAGCCCAAGCACCGCGCCAAGGTTTCTCAAGTAGCTCGGGACCTAATGCTAAACCTACCTGGGCCATGTGGGCAATACCAGGAGCCAGTGGGCGAATTATAGGAGCGCAAGGTCCGACTTAAAGCAATCTCCCAGTATTAGAATCCTTGGATAGAGAAGTGACAGAGGGGTGAAGAGGAAGATTTACACAGCACATTCACTCTGTATTAGAATGGCTTTGCTATGTAAATAGTGGTATGCCGATTGCATAGCGTGCGGACTATTAGCAACTGCTACATCTGTACATTGCAATAAAACCCATATTCAGTTGTATAAATAAAC
This sequence comes from Bufo gargarizans, assembly GCF_014858855.1. Lineage (NCBI taxonomy): Eukaryota > Metazoa > Chordata > Amphibia > Anura > Bufonidae > Bufo > Bufo gargarizans. The sequence continues at coordinate 27,865,326 of NC_058089.1, forward strand.
ATGGCCACGGACCAATACGATGCCACGTTGCTCAAAAACATCCAGCCAATTACTTACAGCTAGCAGAAGGTCATTGAAGCCAGTGTTCAATTTTTGTTATTGAACCAATGATTGATGTTCAGATATTTTTCTGGAGGTGACAGTATCAGACAATTATTTCTGAACCTGCACCCACTAGTTACGCTGCCTACTTACCTATAGGGTGGTCACACTGACAAAAGAGTCCCCATTCAACTGTGGATTTACAAAAGTCCACTACTATGCCTTTACTAAATGATTTTAATATTGATGACCTCTTCTACTAGTGACTATAGGTTACACTGAAAAACATAATATACGGACAAAATAGTGCCAAAATTTGAAACATAGAACTGACCATGTAAAGTCAATAACCTGATATTGTGTGGTACAGTACAGCTCCTCAGCAACAACTGCATAACCATGTCCAACTGACCAAGATAAGTATATGGTTCTCCAAACTTAGGGCTTCGTCAGCTACACAATGGATAGAGTTGTGTAGCTCCGGCACTGAGTTTCGGTACTGTAGGTACTCTAAAACAGCAGAATTTAGGTATTCTCGGACCCCCCCCACCCCCACCCCCGCTGAATAGATTGTCATGGCTTATTAAAACTGTTATAAATTATATTTTAATTTATTTTCACCAGCCTTAAAGCAAAAGTCTTCAAAGGCGAAAGGCTCTGCTTCACAGGAATCCAATGAACTGAACCAAAACAGTGCTGTCTACCAACAGGCCTCTGGTGAGATTATAATCCTTACTGTACATAGAGAATTTACAAAGGGTGAAGAGGATGATTTACACAGCACACTCACTTTGTATTAGAATGGCTATGTTATGTATATAACGATACGCTGATTGTATGTGCGGACTGTTTGGCAGCTTTTACATCTGTACATCTGTAGATTGGGAGTATTGCCTGACATATGCCTCCAATAGATGACTCTGACATATGACACAAAAAAAATATATGTTGCATAATATATATTATTTACTGTTTGTCTCAGTAGTGAATAGCAAAGTAGACTAAGCTATTCCATAGAACTGAAAAAAGAATACAGACATATACTATGCCAACTGTTACCGAAGGGACACTCTTTTGGTATGAATATATTTGGCTACTGCGAGCCCCGTTGCCTTCTCAAACATCTGATCGGCGGGGTCTCAGGTCTCGGACCTCCACCAATTAGAAACTGAGGACCTATACAGACCATAGGTCATTAGTATAAAAGTCTCAGAAAGCCCATTTAATGGCTCTGACTACAGATCCAAAATTAAAGGAATTGTTCCATTAAAAATAAATTGTACATTTTTTCAAAGCAGCGTTTGGATCTTATTACTTATGTAATTGCATGTAAATAAAAACTTATCATAGCCACTGAGTTATTCAATAAAATGTGTCTGTATAGTGTGACCCGCTATTTGTTTTTTCTCTTTATTTCTCTGTCCACGTTATTAACATCGCTGAGGTGGTCGCACAGGCTCAGTTCCACCAGCTGTTAGTAGCTATGACACCCTCTAAGAAAGGACATAACCTGAGCTGCAAGCTTGAAATAAATGTATTAGAGCAATAGGAAAAGTGAATAGGGAGATTTCTGGATCCACGTGAGGTCCAGGGCTGGTTCTAGCTTTGTTAGTAAGAGATTTAGAAAGAGTTGTCATGTACTATGCAATGTCTGATATTCATTTTTACATGAATCATGGGATAACCTTTTAAACTGATGTGTTTGTCAGCCTAAGGGTCCTATATGACAGAACATGGGGTTCCCATGGTTTAGTATTACAGACCCACAGTTTGCATCTGTGTGCTGCCATCTCATACCTTTATGTGTCTGAATTAAAATACTACCATAACATCATGTACTATAATATGATATGTCTGTTATATCTTAATAACATATTGTGTTCTTTCCTAACAGATGAACGGTACATTAAATATAACCAGAATTTTCAGAACATTGACCTGGATGAGGATTTCTCTGGTGTGTAATATTGGTTTATACAACCATTAAAATATTAAGACAGAGCCAAGGAGGCAGATATATTAATACTATCATAGAGCATTGAAGGGTTTTATGAGAATGTCTAGAATACGATATTGATAAATTCTCTCAAATTGATAAATTCTCTCAAATGGAGACTTTAACAAACCGTAGCTTTTTTTAGTGCCTGTTTTCAAAATACTAAATTCAAAAATGTCTTTGGTCTAATTTTTGGGACATTTTATCCTTTAACATACACACATGCCCCTTTAATTATTCCAATTCTCCAGTTTTATATGATCATCCGTGAGCAGCACTGGTGGACTAGGAGGTGTCAAAAATTCAACTAGCAATTGACTCACTTCTTAAGGTGACAATACACCCTCAGTAGCTGTCCACCCAACCCCCTCTATACATAATAGCAAGAAAGGAGAAAGTCACTGGCAGACACCTTTGGCAACAGCATATCTCCTGGCAGATCAAAAGATGTGGGTCTTGAAATTCAACTCATTGGATCATTCGATGATGCCAGGAGAGAGCTGACAGTAGATAATCTGACTGTCCTCACGAAATCGGCAAGTTCAGCATACAGTAATTTAATGTGTATGGGGGCTGTCGTGATACCCCGGGCCACATTTATAGAATGTTTTTTTAGCCGGCAAAGATGTGCTAAATTCATAAGAGTGTCATGCGGACCTATATGAATATATTGAACTGCCCTTTGAAAAATGTATAGAAAACATTCTAAATTGTGGAACTGGTCTTAAGTGTTGCCAGTTGGCACTTTTTTTTTTTGCATGTACTCTACAAACGTGGCACACATTTGAAACAAATTAGACCTCACTCCTAACCTGGAAAGCAGCTTTTTCCCACCAAACCCATTCATCACATACCATTTTGCACATGGCTGTTTCCATATCTCCCATATAGTTTCAATAGATCAGCAGTGCACACGCTATACTGCTTATTCAGGTGGAGAACTTTTGGTACCCATAGTTTAATAACTACCGGTCTACCAGTGGCTGAACATTTATCCAATTTGTCCAATTGGCTTATATTGGGTAAAGTAAATGTTACCTTATTGCCAATGTATACCAGTGAAAGCCTATATCCTTCTCATGTATCGCTCTGTCCCAAAGCAAAAACTATATAAGAATAGAGCTGAGGAAGCAATTTTATTTTGCCTTCGTTGCAATTTTCTACAGTAAAAAGTAGAAATCCGTCTGCATGTTTGTTATGTTGCCATGTAATACTCAACATCATTTTTATGGGAAGTATATTAGCAAATGTGTAATTTTCATGTAACACATTGCCAAGTATCCTGATAAGATGTTTTTCGCACAGATGAGGGACACAGCACAGAAAATCTAGTCCGTTGGCTTCCAAGAGCAGAGAAATGATAATTCCAAACAGAAGGCTTCCAGTAAGGAATCCAACACATGGTACTACGATCAGAGGGATAGCTATGATAAGAGTAAGTGATTAAACCTATGCTACATCATGTAACCACCACTCTTACAATGAGCCAGAAAAGGCTGAATGCCTGGAGATGTAGTTTCTACATGTTAGACTGTATACAGTGACGGAACCATTTAATACGGGAGATTACATAGGGTGTTTTAGTAGTTTCATCGAGTCATTTGTAAAATTTGCCAAATTGTACCATACCTATAGATTAAAAATAAAGATATAAGAATTAGATTATTATTATTATGTGTTTCCCAGATACATCCTAGAGATATTTGGGTGGCAGATATCCCCAAACAGACCTGCATGGCTTGAGAAAGGGCATGTGGCCGACACATCGACAGATTTTTACGTATTTTGGAGCTTCGATAATGGTTTTGCACTGCAGTATTTACAGTTTGTTTTGCCTTAACTTTTATGCCATGGACTGTTATTGGGTCTGGACAGTGGGACTACTTGGAAGGGCACCACACAAATTGTTATACAGGGTAGTGCTGCCACCCTTGACAAATTGCTCTTAAATGAAATGAGCCAGAAATGGGGAGAAAAGTCATAAGGAACTCCCCATTGGCTTCTCCACACCCAAATCAGCTCGATTGATAGGTCTCCACTATACACTAATAGCAAGAGACCTGCTGAATGAGCCAACTAAAATGCATGAAGTGGCACCTGTGACTCTTCTCCCCATAACTGGCTAATTTCTAAACTAAGTTTTCTCCTAAATACTGCAGTAAAGATAGTTGTTTGTAACCAGAGATCCTGTTGGGTTTCCTTTGAAAGGATGCCACTGATGATCTCCCTTTAAAAGGAATTTCAATACAGTACAATATTGAGAAATATGCTTCATCTTAGCAAAACCACACTTGAAGTCATTATATGTTGCACCAGTTAAGAAGGAACTCTGCATTAGATTTACTTCGTTATTACCTTTGACCTTATAGATATTTTTTCTTACCTCATTCAGGTAGTGAGCAATCTTCAAAACTAACCTTCATTGCTCCAACAACAACTCCAGTTCTGAGAAGTATGTTTTTTAAATTATATAATAAACAAAATGTTGAGCAAAATTGACTATTTGACCTATAAGATGTCTATGAACATGATTGTCTTGTTTCACAGGTGTTGTATCTGCTCACAATAGTCAAGTCTGTAGCACTTGGGGCAACTCTTACTTCAAGACCTTTGATGGAGACATCTTCTACTATCCTGGTACTTGTAACTATGTGTTTGCTTCCAACTGCAAGAGCAATTTTGAAGAGTTTAACATCCAGATCAGACGTTCAGTTGCAAATGGTATGTCCACCATCAGCCGCATAGCTATCAAGATTGAGGGGATTTCAATTGAACTTTCCAGTGAAAATGTTTTATTTAATGGTCAAAAGTAAGTGAATTATTTTCATAATATTTCAATCAACGCTCCACACTTTATTTTATTTTGATGAAATAATAGTTTTTTGACTCAACACTGTTTGTATGTATTTTCATTGCTAGGGTGGATCTACCTTACGGTTTCTCAGGAGTCCAGATAGATAGAAGTGGTATCTACATCAAAGTCTCTTCCAAACTTGGTCTTGGATTCATGTGGAATGAGGATGATGCAATTTTGGTAATTTCATGTGGAAATTGCTACAATAGATTGCTTGTGCACTTAAACTTGTCTTATGAAGACAACATCTATCCATATTCTCTAGTAGGGCTTTTTATCAGAGCGGTTTCATCTCTTGGGAGCCTCTCTTGGAGTCAGAATGGAGAGTTGCTCCAGAGGAGTGATTCATTCTCTGGCAAACTTGACTCCTTATATTATATGAATGGCCATTAAACTAAATGGTTGCCATTTAATATTACATTTCCCCTGCAGTGACTGCTGTTGAAGAAATGCCTGGATGGCCATGACTTCCAAAATCATGCAAATAAACTCATACAAGGCAAACCAGAGACATACAGTGTCTGTAGACAGCACTGTTTCATGGTTCATAGTGCAGAGTAGAACAGTGCTGTCTACAGATGGTTAGCTCTGGTTTGACTAGTATGAGTTAATTAGCAGAAAATAAGCCTCCATACACCACTGTGTCTCTTCATTATGAAACTAAACCCCCTCACTTTGCATAGTCACAAGCTACTGTGTCCATGCACGTTGTAAAGCAGTACACATTGACCATTATATTGTAGGTGACAATTGCAACCCAGCAAGAACTCCATTAACAGCCCTATGGCTCCTCCTTGAGGCACCATGTTCTCCTATAGAAGAAATATATAGTATTTAGCTGAAAATACCTCTGGCATTAGTATGTCTATGGTAAAAGCATAGGTTCAGGATGGGAACCTAGAAGACAATGGGCGCTGTATTATGGATTTGTACAATGAGGATCCTTAACACCATGGGACTTAGACATCCAAACTTATTATGACACATGTGTACAAGATAGACAATTTGCATTTTGAAGGATTTTTGAGTAGAAAGAGATATTAGCTATAAGCTGCCATAAGATTTATAAAGGCTAGTTAAGGGGAGCTTTGGAGTAGTTGCCCACAGCTAATAATTAAGTTCATTGTTTTAAAGGCCTTTGAGAAATCATTGCTAAAATTAGATGTAGTGCTCTCTGATTTCCTCACAACAGTTTCATAAATGCCCCATGTTGTGTTGAATATTCTTCGTTTCAGTCATTTCATCCATTAGCACACACTATTTTGGGATGATGCCTTACGTTTCACTCATTTCTCTTCTTTTATTAGTTGGAGCTTGACAACAAATTTAACAACAAGACTTGTGGTCTATGTGGGGACTTCAATGGCATTCCCGTTTACAATGAGTTTATTTCAAACAGTAAGACACCTTTATAATGGTACTGGAAGAGTTATACTAGATTTTGATCATGTACTAGACTTATTACATTTTTTCTTTTTCTACCTAGATGCTAAACTGACCCCGATTCAATATGGAAACATGCAGAAATTAAATGGACCTACAGAAATGTGTCAGGACCTAACCATCCAGCCTCAAAACAACTGCACTGATTCTGTAAGTTCTAGATACAACAAACAAACACCAGCTGATCAGACATGATAGGTCATAGACGTTGATTGCTGCACCACCATCCATCTGTATTTTACCAAAAATTCCTTAAGGCCCTTTTACATTAGCCATTAAGAATGCTCCAGATAATTGGCTGTTTTTTGGCTGATATATTATGCGGACCTACATATAATTTCTGTTGGCAGCACAAATCCCCATGAAAAGAAAGGATGGGCTACCAACAATAGGCAAACTATACTAATACTAATGATCATTCATCTCCTATACAGTTTGCATTGGCCATCTGTAAAAGAAAAACTGTTGAGTTGTTAGGCTCCATTCAGACGTCCGTATGAATGATCCGGATCCATTCTGCAATTATGCGGAACAGGTGCGGACCCATTCATTTTCAACAAGGCCGTAAAAGATGCATCCGCACTTCCGTTCTGCGGCTGTCCTATAGGCATTTTCTATTAAAGTGTGAATGGACCCTTATATTGTCAATCAGTGCTCATTCCAGGCTGAAATTGGTTATGTAAAAGGACCTTTACCCTATAATGATACTGTGCATGTGCAATACTACAACACATTTTGCATCCCATAGACATAGGAAGATATAGATTATCACTAATGACCATTGTTTGCTTTATTATTATTATTATTATTTTTCTTGCAGAGGAGACTTTGTGAAGTGATCTTGACCAGCTCTGCATTTTCCTCCTGCAACCGTCTAGTGGACCCTACATTATACATTGATGTTTGCGTACAAGATTTGTGCCGGTGTGCACAAAAAGATACTGGCTTCTGCCTTTGTAACACCTTTACTGAATATTCCCGGCAGTGTGCTCACGCTGGAGGGCAACCCAAGAACTGGAGAACTCCCAAGCTGTGCCGTGAGTTCACCCACATTACCTACTGAATATTGATGGAGAAGACCATAAGCTAAATACAAAGTATAATTAACATGCAGGACAAATAATTCTGAATCACTATTTTTTATCAAGTAGAAAATAATCGGATGGAAACAACAAATCCTCAAGTGAAGATTTATTCCAGATGCAACGTTTCGGCTGTTAGAGACTTGAAAAAGGCTCTAACATCTGAAATGTTGCATCTGGAATACATTTTCACTTGAGGATGTGCTGTCTCCATCCAATTTTATTCTAAGTTTTTTGATCATTTGATCCCTGTGAGGGAACTTGCCACCCCCCCCCCCCCCCCCCGGAGACATACACCGATTGCTTACCAAACTAGGCGTGCTGTGCTCCCTTCATTTTTCTATTTCATATCAAGAAGATTTGTCTTGTGGTTCTAAAGCAATGGCTTGTGTGCTAAATTTGCAGATGCCTTAATATTTTATATGCAAATGATTTGATTCGTGATCTAGCAGCTACTTGCACACAACAAAAATAGCTGTATGATAGATATACAAATACATGAGCTGTGGTTTTCTGTAGGACTTATCTTTTAAGACCATGTTTTTCAATTACAGCTCTTCAATGTAACTTCAATCTTGAATACAAGGAATGTGGAAATCCATGCCCCAACACTTGTTCCAACCCTGACCGCTCATCAGTCTGTGACAACCACTGTATTGATGGATGCTTTTGCCCTGCAGGTATGTCTTAAGAAAAAACTATTAATAAAGGCAGTGATAAAAAAGATATTCATGTAACTGCTGAATATTTATCAGAAAAAGATTCCTTAAAGCATTTATGAGTTTTCAAAACAAGTTTGAATAATGGCTGTGCATATCTATACAATTATAACTGTGATAGAACAGGTCTTTTTTGGGCTTCCTAATATTTTCGACTGCACAGCTAGATGCAGTTCTCTCACAAGCAGGGGGCGCCCTTACTTCCTACTATGTTTGTTGTCAGCTCCATAGAATAGATAAGGAGGGGGAAATCATACTTACAGAAAGGCATAATGCTCCTGTGATCTTCAGAAATAGTGTAGAATCAGTTCTTTTCTTTTGTGCTTCCTTGGCCTCTGCAGGCATACATAGCCACCTATCAGTCACTGGGGAAGAGATAAGAATTTAGTGGAGATGCAGTTATTTCATGAATACTGTACATAAGGGCACATTTTATTTCCGTGCTAATAGGAGAGTGGACCTTTCTGTGTACTATGCTGCCAGATCTGATTTAATTGTGGTATTTATCAATCATCTATCATATCTATCTGCTGAAATTGGTATTCAAGGAACCAGTGGGCCCCACAAACCTACCTTAAATAGTCATATATTGCCTGTGGAAAAAAAATTCTAATATACTTATCATCTTGAGGTTGCATGGATTGGCCACTTGAGAATCCCTTCATGTGACGCTCCTCTTCCGAAATTCTGCTTCCGTCAAGGTTACTTTATCAGGAATCCAGTCTTGATGGATAGGGACATCACTTTTGCTGACAAGGTGGATTTAGAGGTTTGTGCATGCAAAAGTAAAAGGGCTAGTTCTGGTCCCATCAATAAGAATGTGATGTCCCACTCCATTGATCATACTGGAAAAAAACTGGTAAAGGACATGATATCAGCAGAAGCAGGTTTTCAGAAGAAGAGAATTATGTGACCAGAATCTTGTAAAATGTAGTGTAAAATCCAGGCACTTTGAGACTGTTAGTATATTAGAATTATTTTTTCCACAGGCAAGTTGTGACTAAATAAGGTGCTAGAAAACCCCTTTGAACCATATATACTTATTGATTTTCAAGGCGCCATGCTGAAGCACCATCCAGATAATCAAACCCTATTACTACAGTACAGTATATTGACTAATTCTTCTCTGTATTAAGTTGTTTCTATTTCTCTTTTAAGGAACCGTTTTCGATGACATCAATAACACCGGCTGTATTCCCAAGCAGCAGTGTTCGTGTACTTACAATGGACAGATCTATACATCAGGCACTGGATATTCAGTTCAATGTCAATCTTGGTAAATGCTCTTTGCCATCATATTGTCTCAAAATGAATCAGTCATATTGTTATTGCACCTGTCGGTACAAACATTTCCTGATACAAAGTATTTTGAGAATCTAGCAGAGCAACTGGAGCAATGAAATGGATATCTCTGGATCCATGTGTGGTACATGGCTGGTTCTAGCTTAGCTAGGGAGAGTTCACATCTCTGTTTTAGTTATTCTGATCTGTCAGAAGAACAGAAAAAAAGCAGTATCCTTTTAAAAAATGCATCCTATGCATCAGTTATACACATTTGGCATCCATTTGAGCCATTTCCATCAGAAGGCATTATTTTAGAATGGAAAAAGTACAGAGAGAAGAGCAGGACTTCTATGAGGCCAGGACATGTACAGGGGAAACTCAAAAAATTAGAATATTATGCAAAGTTCATTTATTTCAGTAATGCAACTTAAAAGGTAAAAAACTAACATATGAGATAGACCCATTACATGCAAATCGAGATATTTCAAGCCTTTATTTGTCATAATTTGGATGATTATGGCTTACAGCTTATGAAACCCCAAAGTCTTCATTTTGAGGTCCCCTTTGCTCAGGGGATATGGATTAATTAGCTGACTCGAGTGTGACACTTTGAGCCTAGAATATTGAACCTTTTCACAAAATTCTAATTTTAAGCTGCATTAATGCAATTCCTTTTAATTTGCATTACTGAAATCAATGGACTTTTGCACGATATTCAAATTTTCCGAGTTTCACCTGTAATAGATGAGTAAAGGAAGACACAAGGACACACATGGGTTTCAGGAAAAGGAGCAGCCATTTTTTGTCCACACACTCTAGGGCTAAATGTTTCCTGGGTGAAGTCTACTAGTAGTGTTCGCCGAAGCTTGTATGCCGCTTCTGTACAGAGCCTCATGGCAGCTGCCAACCACCTCTGAAGATCTAATCTGGGCTGTATTATTAGATCTCTATTTAGAACCCAGATGAACTGTGGTGTGGGCCCTCAGGTAGTGTGATCAGTTTGCAGAAGCTCCTTCCACCAGTCATTTTAATCAGCTGACTAGTTAAAAGAGGCTTCTAAGGGATTTTTTTTTCAGGAATTTTATTTTGATGGCTTATCTTCAGGATATATACCACTAAATACCAGATTGGTGGGGGGTCCAACTTACAGACGATCAACTGTTTGAAAAAGCTGCTGCAGCCACCAGGGCTCCTGTCAGCTCTGCAGTCTCTTCATAGTTTACCAAACACAGTGCTGTACATTGTATAGTGGCAGTGCTTGGTATTGCAGCTCAGCCACATTCACTTGAATGGGACTGAAGTTGTGGTGCAATTCCACGTCTACTTCAGTCCCTGCTACTTTCCAGTTTCTGGTCACAGGCACGACAGACAAGAAATGGCTTGGCCTACTGCTTATCCAGTTACTGGTAGAGATGGGCCACAACTGTGGTCAGTGATGGGATGAGCAGTCCAAGCCATATCATGTGTGCCAAGCCCAGGACCAGAAAGTGGAGAGCAGCATTCCATATAAAACCCATTTAAAACATCTGTTTGTCACACAGCCATGAGCTATCCATTTGTAAATAGAGCTTCTTTCTGGCTTCTTCTGCTTCCCTTAGCGCAGACACAGCGCTCAGACAGAGTCTTAAAACATTTTTGATGTCTGCATTCTATTAACATTTGGCTACATCTATCACAACAGTTCCTCACCTCTCTCCACTCAAAACTGCACATACAGTAATGAGGTCTGTATTATGATGATGGGCCTGGGAGAAAAGCCATAATAAATGAATCTCTTTGTTTCAGCGATGCATGTAAAAGGCATTTATTAAGAAATTGCTAAAATTTCAATTTTGTAAAATATTTGCGAAACCATGTGGTCCCCCCAAAAAAGGCAATAGGGCAAATGTTACAAAAAACTTACACAAACTTGTTGTCACTTTTTTCTAGCACTTGTAATGAAGGAAAATGGAAATGTACAGAAAACAGCTGCCCTGCATCTTGTTCTATTGAAGGAGGATCTCATATCACATCTTTTGATAGCACCCTTTACACAATCAATGGCGACTGCTCCTATGTTATTTCTAAGGTAGGTTACATTTCTAACAAAGAAGATGATGTGGTTTAAACTGTGCATCCGTTTAAAGGGATCTGTGGCCCCCGACATCCCTAGGATTCTGCTGCTAGCCTCTACCAGTATGGTATCCCTAGAAGTAGTTATGGCAGCATGTATCACCTTAAATTTACTGCGTGCCTTCAGTAGCAATATGCAACAAAACTGTAATCTTAGCAAGGCATTGATAAGAGAGGACCTTGTCCGTGAGGCCTTGCTATCTAGACAGGAAAGAGAGAGGATACAGTAGGTGATGGTTGTGTAATGGCAGATTGGTAGATGGGCCCGACATGCATTTGATCAAAAATGTGCGCAAAGAGCTTCTATTTTTCCATTTATAGTAGGTATAATACTACTTTTATTTAGAATCCCCATTTCTCAGCTCTATTGTTTGTATGTAAAATGTTGTGCAGCCATTTTTTTCTTCAACCATGTTTGATGGATATGCACCTGTGACTATGAATATGAATGTGCTAGTCTAAATTTTCTTGTAGTGTGTAATGGCAGATGGGGTTATTGTAGGTTGTAGGTTTTGCTGAAAAGGTGGATATTCAGGTTGGTTTTGAAAGTTTGGATGGTGGAATGTGGGAAATTTTAATGTGCTGGGAAGGTGAGTTCCACTGAATGGGGTATGCACCAAAGATATCTTGGAGACGGCTGTTTGAAGAACAGACAAGAGGCCAGTAAAGAAGGAGGTCTTGGGACAATCAGAGATTACATGTGAAGAGGCAGAGGGCGATTGGGTCAGAAATGTATGAAGGAGACAAGCCGTGGATGGCTTTGTATGTCGTTTTTAATATTTTGAACTGAATTCATTGGATAAAGGGACTGGCAGGGGGAAGAAGCAGAGGAGAAAGGAGAGGAGAGGTGGATTAACTGGACAACAGAAATAAGGATAGCTAATATAGAGGCTTGAATGCTAGATGAGAAGCCACAGAGAGGGATGTTGTGCAAGTCTAGGTGAAAGATGATGATTATGTATTTTTAACCTTAACTTTTTGAAAAGTAATTTACTATAAACTAGAGCATTTCAATGAATTTCAAAAAGTTTTATGATTATGAAGCCCATTTGCTCAGTTTCAGGCAATATTTTGCCTCCGTTACTATATTTGAGAACTAAGCATATTTTACATGTCCTAATCATTCTTTGACACTCTCATTTTAGACATGTAACAAGAACACTTTCAGTGTGCTGGCAGAAATTCTTACATGTGGTCTGACCAGTACTGAGACATGCTTGAAGAGTGTAACCATTAGTCTTGCTGATGGAAAAGATGTAAGTTACATAGGCTGATGTGGTTATTGTATCTATAGTTGACATGGCCATCTATTCATTTTTTTATTATGTATTTTTTCTGTTTGACAGTTCATTTACGTTAAATCATGTGGCAGTGTCTATGTGAATTCGATATACACTCAATTACCCGTCTCATCAGGTAAGTTGCATATTCTAGCAGCAATTAAAATTAAGATACTGCATGCTCACTGCAATGCACTTGACCAAATATAAATATTCCCCTATTTAAGGGTACTTTCACACTATCGTTATTCTTTTCCGGTATTGAAATTCTGTAAAGGGTCTCGATACCAGAAAAAAATGCATACGTTTTGTCCTAATGCATTCTGAATGGAAAGCAATCCGTTCAGTATGCATCAGGATCCGTTCCGCCACTTGCTGCGGTATTTATTCCGGCCAAAATCCCGGAACGATACTGCACTTGCCGGATCCGGCATTAATTTCCATAGAGTTGTATTAATGCTGGATCCAGTACCAAGTCTTCTGGAAATTGCCGCATTGCCAGACCCAGTTTTCCGGTCTGCGTATGTTCCGGGACATAGGAGGAGCAAGATAGTTATTTTGACAAATTGCCCACCATCTAGGGTCTTTTCTGTTAAAGTTTATATGTGTGTATCTTGTAATAAGGTGATAAGCTGTAGATTTTTACACATATGTATGTTCTTGCTCCACAGCCAGTGTTACCATTTTCAAACCATCAACATTTTACATCATTGTGCAAACTAAGATTGGAATTCAACTCCAGATCCAACTTATACCCACTATGCAGCTGTACATCAGTCTTGACCCATCCTACAAAAGTCAAGTGTGTGGTAAGTAATGGCGGTGCAAAAAAATACCAAGATGAAAACCACTATATGTTTAAAGTAGTGATGAGCGGCATAGGCAATATTCAAATTCGCAATATTTCGTGAATTTTTGGCCGAATATTTGCCATAAATTAGAAAATTCGAGAATTCATGATCTCCAGTCATTATTTACTTGATTGTGAAAATCAGCAATGTAATATATTTGCGATAAAAATTCCCGATTAGAATTTTCGCACTCAACACTAGTTTAAAGGATGGCAGTTATATGTTTTCAAGTCATAATAGGAAAAGACAGGAATATTCTATTAACATACATATACTATATTGATAAACCCAGTCACTTGATCTGTCACCCCATCTTCTTAACTGTATACTTGAAGTCTCCAGGACTATGAAGTCACCATAGGAAAAAGGGAAGGGGCACTGAGCTTGGAGATACACACTGTAGAATTTTGTGATGTGATTACATTTTTTCATATAAAAAACTGCATAAATGCAGCCAGGTCTCATAGAGAAAACTCATGATGAGTCATGCTTTTCCCATCAAGAAAGAGTGATTGATAGCTTTGTCTGCTTGCATAATCATACAAGCTGCAAACCTCTTGGCTGGGAAAGAATAACTCATAGGGGCAATGTATCAAACTTCTACACCAGTTTTTTTTATGCAAGTCCTGTTTTGAACACCTTCCGATTAAAGAAAAATAATCCACATGAACTGGGGAATGAACCGAGCATTTGACCGGTGAGCTCCTTTCCAGCTGCAGATCGTTCAGATCTTTTCTGGATTTCTCTTCTTCTATCGAAGATGGTTGCACTGCTACTCCAGACCACATAATGCATACTATGCATCAAAAGGTCAAGACACTTCCTGCTTGTCCAGCCCTATCTTGGTTTGGCCACCACTGCTCACATAGTCCAAGCAAGTGTCTTGGACTTCCAGATGCACAGTTTGCCTCGGGTAATCTATGAATCAATGTGGCCATCTTGAATCTCTGAAGAGGAACCCAAGAATTGTAAAGTTGAAGAGTGAAGAAGTATGCTTTACTTTAAAAGCTATAAAAATGTCATCCTAATGGTTAGTTTTACCTGAAGGGGTTAATATGAAAAATATACATTCTGCTTCGTTAGCAGCAGTCTCGATGGAATGACACTAGAGGTCACTAGACAACTATTAGATGTGACTAATGCTTAAAACCTACTGGATAAAATGAATAGATTTTGCTTAACATTGGAAGGGATTTGGACAAAATTTAAGCAACAGTTATAAAAATCTTTTATATGAACTACTGTCTAGAAAAACATCCATTCCATTCCTCATCAATTAAATAAAATAACCATTTGATTAAATACAGGTCTTTGTGGCAACTATAACAGCATTCAAGCTGATGATTTCCAAGTGCTGAGTGGGGTCATTGAAGGAAGTGGCTCATCGTTTGCCAACACTTGGAAGACCCAGGCCAGCTGTCCTAATGTCGTCTCAAGCTTTGAAAATCCATGCTCCCTCAGCATTGAAAATGGTAGGTCAAACTATATATTAGCTATTAAACAGCCAAGCAGGCAAAAAAGCAAGGAATTAGTCAAGTAATTCCTCAACCCTTCAATCAGTAGGATAATTTTTAGATCTGTTTGATGCTGGCTACAAATCAACATTTCCATTAATATCAAATACTTATTTCTTCCAGAGCAATACGCTACGCACTGGTGCTCAATGTTAAGCGATCCTAATGGACCTTTTGCAGAATGCCAGGCAACAGTTAATCCAGCCACCTTCAAGTCGGTATGCAATTTGATTTACTGTACTTTAAAAGGGGTTTTCTGGTTTAGGAAACTCATTTCCAAAAACGGTGTTAGTTGGCTGGTAGGGTGGATTCAGAAACGTCAACTCTTTACCATGGTAGAGAGCAGCTAATTAGAATGCACTGAGAAGCACCTAACATTGCCCTCCTTTATATCTTTTTAGCTGCCTATCTGTCAATTTCTGTATTCCTCTTCTAGCATCCAAGATGGTTGGACCACTTCTCAAACTGCCTGATGCACACTGTGCATTTAGTAGCCCAAGACGCTTCCTACTTGTCCGGCCCTTCTCATAGATTTGCCGCAAATGCTCACATGAGCAGTGCTGGCCGATTCAAGGGCAGCAGGAAGTGTATTGGGCCAAAAACACAATATGCATCAGGCAGTCTGAGAAGTGCTGAGGCCATCTTGGATAGCAGAAGACGAGTCCAGGACTTGACAGATCTGCAACTAAAAAAATGAAAAGGAGCTCACCATGCAAGTGTTCTGTTTGTTCTCCAGTTAATGTGATTTTTGTTTTCTTAAATCGATCGGTTTAATTCCACAGTATAAATCTCTAATATTGCATCTGTTCTACAGAACTGCATGTTTGACTCATGCAACTGTGCCAAGAGTGAGGAGTGCATGTGTGCCGCTCTGTCCTCCTATGTACATGCTTGTGCCAAAGCAGGAATTTACCTGAAGGGATGGAGAAACAACGTCTGCCGTAAGTTTATTTTTAATGAAACATTGTTTTATACCAATTTCAGTTATAGGAGAGGCAAATTTGGTAAATGACATTGACATGGTATTGTTTTACAAGTTTAAACGTATGAACAGAAAAGGAGAGAAATAAACTCCACTTTCTACAGATTAACTAAATAGCACAGATATATTTCATTTTTCAAGTTTTTCTTTTTCATCCATAGAACTGTACACAACTACATGTCCCAAGACCTTATCCTACAGCTATGTCGTCAACACATGCCAACCTACTTGTCGCTCACTCAGCGAGCGTGACATTACTTGTGACATCTCCTTTGTCCCGGTTGATGGCTGTGTTTGCCAGAATGGAACCTACCTGGATGATAAGGGTGCCTGTGTGCTCCAGTCTGCTTGTCCTTGCTACTACAAGGGTTCTGCAGTGCCACCAGGAGAGGTGGTTCATGACAATGGAGCTATGTGGTAAGAAAATAACTACTGAACCTGTCAATGATGACAGTGAATGAAGACTCCCTTTGCTTGCTCTATTGGGAGGCTTTTCTTATCAGCTACTAATATAAAACTTGTATTCTTATTTTACTAGCACATGCACAAATGGAAAACTAGACTGTATTGGACAGACAACCTCACAGAAAGGTAAGAAGTCTAAAGCCAGCATGAGATCTACAAACTTCTAGCATTTTTAGTAAACATAACATTTAAGTAACAGAGATGGGTTGTCATTTGCAAATATGTTCCCCCAAAAAGTCTGTAAGGAAATTGAAAGATGGTAAATACCTAGGTTTTTGAGGTGAGGGTAAATTGTATCCATGCATGCATTGTATCATTAGCTTGTTTGCTGTTCTTAAAAACAAACTTTTAGCAAACCTTGACAGATGTATTAATACGACTTTATATTTAGGCAGCTTAGAGCTGACTAGATGCACCAAAGTTATCACAATGGATTTATGTCCCATTCTCATGAATAGTGGGGATCCCCACTGATCTAATAGTTATGGTGATCATATATATATATATATTATATATATATATATATGAGAGAAACATTGACTGATCCTACTGTTTTCAGCAGGACTCAACAACAGGAGATGTTAGGGAAAGAATGATGAGCATGCCCTATCCTTTGTTCTCTTCCGAGGTCTCGCAACAGTTTACTCCGTTCCCTCTGTTGACAACACATGTGTATAGGGGTGTTCATGCTCTAATATACTAATACTGATAACGTTAAGCACATTTTATTGAATCCTTTACTCCATAGCCTGTGTTGCCCCCATGGTGTATTTTGACTGTACTAAGAAACCTGCAGGCACAAAGGGATCTGAGTGCCAGAAGAGTTGCCAAACCCTTGACATGAACTGCGTAAGTAGTCCTTATGAAAGCTCACATACATACCATTTGTGAATGTAGCAGTCTGTGAATGGTTTTATCAGTTCCTTAAAGTGTGTCATTTCATTTTATTTATGTGTAGAGACAGTGAAGAGTATGTTTTGTAATACACTTGTTTAGGCAAATATGCTATTTTTTATTTATTCTATTACATTTGCCTCACTATTACAATATGTCAAAATAGACAAGTCAAGATACATACAGATATCATCAGTAAAAAAATATTGTCATACAAAATACTATAAACCCTTCAAAACCACATAGATGGCAGGACAGAGCCCAAGTGCAAAAAAATGTGGAGAGGGAGGATTCGTTCCAATCTTCATTGTAGATGGTAAGAATCCTGAGGCCAGACCTCGATTATTAACTTGAAATAGTTGCATTAAAAGAAGATAGCCATACCCCCAATATATTTCATATGGAAAGCCATCAGAACCCATTGAGGAGTTTTCAGCTATTTCATAAAGGGCCTGACTTACCCCAGAGAAAGTAATAGGGGCATTAAGCATTAACCTCTCTCTGCTCCTTCTCTAAATGTCACAGATGTAAATAATATGCATAAAATTCCCCTCCCCTTTATTATCCTCTTTTTATTACTATTTTGACCATCACTTTTAAGAGTTTTTTTTTTTTTTTTGCCCAAGAGTCTCCCAAAGTATTCTGGACCAGAGAAGAAAAAAAGACAATGTGGAGCCTTATCAATAAGAAAATCCTTATATATTTTTTTGGGCTTGTTCACATTCTTCATACTGTATATTAGTAGAATTATTAACATACTGACTCCATTTAATTAATTATTCTAACTCTGCTAATCATTCTTCCCCCTTGTTCAGGCTTTAATACAGGCATGGGACTGTGATCTGACACTCCTCTAAGTTCATATTTTATTTGACTAATTGTTGAAAAAAGGCTAAGTTTAGAAAACTATATCCAGTCTAGAGAAAGTCTGTTGTGAGCTGTTATAATAAGAGAAAAACTTAGTATGAAAATTCAGAGCCCTCCATGTATCCATCAGTCTTTTTCACAGGAGAGGAAACATATTTGTTATCACACATCCCTTCCAATCTCGCCCAATGCTTAGACTTACGTTCCAATTCTCTTCTTAAATTGTTTTTGGTTTTTATATTACAGTACAGTGCACAGTGTGTCTCTGGCTGCGTGTGCCAAGATGGACTGATAGCTGATGGAAAGGGGGGATGTGTGACAGAGAGCCAATGTCCATGTATACACAACAACAAAGCCTACATGCCAGGAGAAAATATCAAGGTCTCTTGTAACACTTGGTGAGTGAAAAACACAATACATACACTTGAGGGTCACGGTGTCTGGATAACTTCTTAACTATTGATTGATTTTGCCATCAGCACGTGCAAAAACAGAGCATGGGAATGCAGTGGTGATATTTGTATGGGCACCTGCGCTGTATATGGAGATGGTCACTATCTTACCTTTGACAGTAAATCATATGTTTTTAATGGAGATTGTGAATATACCCTGGCTCAGGTAAGTAGCACACTTTAAGTCCTTAATCTATGTATATATTTTTCCCAGGACAGCCTGAATTTGTCAGGACTGTCTTTGAAAGTTTAGTACTATTGGCAACTACGACCACTGATTTTTGATTTTTTTGAAACCTAGGATTACTGCACTGGTAACTCCAGTAATGGAACTTTCCGTGTTATAACGGAGAACATCCCATGCGGTACCACAGGAACTGCTTGTTCTAAATCCATCAAAGTTTTCCTCGGGGTGAGTTTTAAAAATGGCACACAATATTATCTGAAAGTAATGTGCACATTATTACAACAACACACAACTGCTATGAAATGTGATTTACATTCTCTTTGTGCAGAACTATGAACTAATACTTGCTGAAGATAAATTTGAGGTTGTACAACGGAATTTAGGAACATATATACCATATAAAGTGCGCCAGATGGGTATCTACATGGTGATTGAGGCCCTCAATGGACTGGTTCTGGTATGGGACAAGAAAACCAGCATATATATTAAGCTTGAACCTAGTTTCCAGGTAAGTTAAATAAAGCTCATGAAAGTCTGTGGTTATTGTTTTTTTCTAGGAAACTAGTGTTGCTTTGAATGATTGACCAGGAAATTTGAATTCTGTATTTTAGACAAACAATCAGTACATGTGGTCCCCCGCTTTACAATATTAATTGGTTCTGGGCAACAACTGTAAGGTGAAAACATTGCTAAAGCCATAACTCTATGGAAAACTAGTAATGGGTTCTGAAAGCTCCATTATGTCATCAAAAGTTTCAAGTGATGGCCTAGCCTTCAGTATACTCCATCACTATCTGTTTAGCGGTGGTCCGGCAACCACTCCCTGCCCATCACCTGTTTGGGTGTAGCTCCAGCACCAGAATGCAGTGCTGGAACTACAGTCCTCCATCCATTCTGTATTGGATGCCAAGTTCCGGTGCTGAAGTTAGACCCAAGCAGCTAATAGGCAAGAGTGTGGGGTGTCAGATTCCCATCGATTAGGTAGTGATGAATATAAGTCAGAAACAGCTCCTGTAAAAATAAAAAATAAAATAAACTGCAGCTCTAAATCACATTTTGCAGTGGACTGGAGATTCTTCATGGTCCTGCACAGCATAGCATGCCCTCACCTGGTGTCCAAAAAAGCAGGCTTATCCAGGCATAGGCAAATATTAGAGGACATGTAATACTGCACTGTACTAGAGAGAGGTGCAACATAGCCGCCAATCAGTGCATGCACTGCAGTAATACAGATGTTTTTCCAGTGATATACTCTTCCAAATTTGCTGGATCTTCCAGGCAATCATAAGTGTTGGAGATTAATTATGTCCATGCGATTATATGCTGAAAGTGAGAGCATTGTAATTTGGTGGACCACTGTGTATCAAATTACTAAGGCCTAAGCAAAGTCAGGGGTTATAAAATGTTTAAGCTGCACACTACACGTGTAGCTTATTCTGCTTCTTACAGATATCTATATCTTTCTTTACAGGGCAAAGTTTGTGGTCTTTGTGGTAATTACGATGGAAATTTTGTCAATGACTATACAACCAGAAGCTTGGCTGTGGTCGGAAATGTTATGGAATTTGGTAACAACTGGAAAATGTCTCCCAGCTGCCTAGATGCTGTAGACTTGGGAGACTCCTGTTCTTTAAATCCCTACAGGAAGGCATGGTCTCAGAAGCAGTGTAGTGTCATCACCAGTGACACTTTCTCAAACTGTCACTCACTCGTAAGTTCAATTATTTAGGATAATTTTATGTTTGAATCTTTAAAGAACTTTTATTCAACCCAACGGCAGCAAAAAAAATGTAAACAATTATAACAATAAAAAGGTAGAATCGGGACCAACAAGGGGTCTATGTTTCATTTTGGTCTTCCTCTGACTTGTCTACCACTGCTAATATATTATTTCAAACTTGTCAGTTGTCACTTTCATCTCATGCAAATGTATGCATTTTTGTAACTCCACTTTGACAACCAGTACCATGAAGTTGCAGTGAAAATGTTAAATTAATGTCCCATTCCAATAGTTACCTTAAATTAATTTGTATTTTTGCATTTAACTTAGTAGGACCTGACGCATAGCTCTGACTTTTGTAGGTTAACCCGCTCAAGTATTATGATGCTTGTGTCAGCGATTCTTGTGCCTGTGATACCGGTGGAGATTGTGAGTGTTTCTGTACAGCAGTAGCCGCTTATGCCCAAGCTTGTAGTGAAGCTGGTGTGTGTGTTCGCTGGAGAACTCCAACAATGTGCCGTGAGTATATTATACACTATAAATCAATGCCAAAGATACTTTACATTACTTTCTTATATTTGATTATTCTTACTAAATAATACCATCAAAAGTCCATCAATCCTAAAATCACATAATTCTAAAATATTTCACACACTTTTGTCCACCATAGCTATTTTCTGTGATTATTACAATCGTGAAGGACACTGCGAGTGGCATTACAAAGCATGTGGTGCCCCCTGCATGAAGACCTGTAGGAACCCAAGTGGAACTTGTTACCACAACTTACCAGGCCTGGAAGGTAAATATTTAGTAATGGTTGGTGGATTATCTGGTTTTCAGGGTAAGATGGGCCTCCAAAGACTAGTTTTCTGTATAAATAAGGCAATATAGAAATATGTGATTAGCCCATGGCAATAGAAGAAAGAACATAAGATCTAATCAGCTAATGATGTATGTATTTCAGGATGCTACCCCAACTGTCCACCTGAATCACCATATTTTGATGAGGACAAAATGGAATGTGTAGAATCATGTCCTTGCTATTCACTCAATGGAACAGAGTATTATATTGGTCAGGAGATGCCTCCAGAGGATAATAACAACATCTGCACAACTTGGTAAGAAGAGTACAAGTCATTCCTGCTGACTAGTGGGTGTATGATGCTCCATTGAACATACTGCAGAGATGCAGTTTAGTATGCAATAATCCATATCCCTGAGGCTTTAAAGAGGTTTTCTGAGATATTGGTTTTCAATATCAGATCACCAGGGATCTGACACCTGGGATCCCTGCCAATCAGCGTTTTAAGAAAGCCTCGGTGCTCGCTGCAGCCTCCTCACAACTTACCAAGCTCAGCGCCAACCATTGCATAGCATCTGTGCTCGGTATTACAGCTCAGCCCCATTCACTTCAATAGGACTATGCTACACCTAGGCCATGTGACCGATAAACGCGTCGTCACTGGCCGAGGTGAGCACCACAGTCTCTTCAACCAGCTAATTGGTGGGGGTGTCGGTAGTCAGAACCTCACTGATCAAATATTAATGACCCAAGCAGAAAGCCTAGAGCTACTGTATCTTTAGCGTACCCACAAACGGCAGATTTTGTTGCAGAAAGAAAAACCTTCATTCTTGCAGAAAACAGGAGAATATAGAAGCAACTTTCAGTTGCAGAACTTTCTGCAACCAAACTTGCCGTGTGAAAGCATCCCTAATGTTCTTACGACAATGCTTTTGGCATGCCTGCTTTATGTAGCCTTGAACACACATATCCAATGCAGTTAGGCTGTTAATATTGTTAATAAAACACAGAACGGTGATTGTTAACAGTACATGAACTTTTCATTTGCAAATGCGTTCATTTTCCAGTAATTGCCGCTATCAGTATGCCTATATATGTGAATAGTGATCTCAATATTTACCTGTAAAAATGATTCAAAATTTCCAGTGACACGAATTGTCCTAATGTAAATATTGGTTGATTTGTCTCATTCTGAGCCTAAAGCACACTAGAACGTTAGATGAAGTACCTACTGGCCTGGTAATGGCTAAGAAAGAAAGGTGACTGGTAACCAGTTCCGGTATCTCTGACGCTGATTATTATCTAGTAGAGCATTGAACTAGCACATGTCAAATGTAGCAAAAAATTCTAAGAATGAAAAAAAAACAACAAATAAAATAGATGCTTGTTCTTTTCTTTTTCAGCAAGTGTACTCTAAAAGGCAGAAAATGTACTTATGAAGGTAAATTCATTCATGTACTTATTAACTGTTAAAGGGAATCTGTCACCAGCGACCTTCCCGCCCAACTGTTTCCATAGACACATAACTGTGGTTCACTGGATTGAAACATTGTTTTTCTTTTATTAATCCGAGATTCAGTTCCCAAGTTATGACACTTTTTCTTAAAATGCAATTTAGACCTTTGGTGCAAAGAGGGTGTCACATTTGCTCTTGTTACACACAAGCTCCACCCATTTCTCTGGCCAGCTCCTCCCTCCCTGCTTTGGCACTGCCTGGTCCTGCCAATCAAAACAGCAAGGGAGGGGCTGGCAACAGAAAGGAGCAAAGCTTGGGTGCAACAATAGCAATGGTGACACCTTTGCCGCACTAAAGGACTTGGGACTTCTCACTACGAGCCACTGCAAAGTGCAAACAGTCAGTGTAACACATGGTGGGCCATTCATATGGTCAGATGTGACTTCACTCACTGACCCATATTCAATCACCTGATAAAAAGTACACAAAAGTGCCCATACATTTCTAACGGCTCACCAGATGATGCCTCCATAATTAGATCTAGTTCATTTTCATTGTCATGCCCAGCTCTGTGATGCCAGGTGTTTAGAGAATAGGCCATACAAGCAGGAGATGAACACCAGGAGCATGGTCACGTCACTGCATCTGAGATTGGCTAACAAGGGCATCTCAGCTACAGAGGCTGGATTAGGGACTACTCAGAAACTTGGAACTTCATTGTAATGGGACCCTGACTTTTTGCTATTTTTGTAGTCAGAAGTGAAAGGAGGAGCTGCAGATTGGAAATACTTTTACTAAACACTCATCCTCTAATTGTTGCAGTACAAAAGTTACAAACCAATCACAAAGGTTCATAGTGTCCTGACGTAGTGTAGGGAAAGGGATGTTAAAGGTTCTTGTTATATACTTTATTAGTGAAAAATGTTTCTTTTTTCTAGAAGTCAGGATGTAAAGACTTTCCTTAGCAAAGCTGTAATTGAGCACTGCTTCTCAGTGTCTCTCTTAATGCTGGGAATATAGAGAGAGGAGTGGGCCTGTATAGTTGTGCTCTGACAGTAAGTGTGCTGTGTTCTTGTACACTTACTGTCAGTGCTAGCAGTCCTGCTCCCTACTTTCTTGCACCTAATAAAATAGAAGTACAAGGAAAAGAGAGATAAACTGGTAGAGCTGCCAGTGGTTAGCACGGGTAGGAAGTCAGTTAACCAGGTACAAGTCAATTATTGGCTGGGGTAGTGACAAGTGGTGACTGGAAGCCTCTGTATGTTACAATAAAGCATCCCCATTATTTAGTAGAACCCTGTAGATAGGCTCTCCTTAGTAAAGTTCAGTTAGAGCATTGCTAGGGAGACACTTGACACCCTGATTTGTAGTATAAAGAAACTTCTTTCCAAAATAAAGTACAACCCTAAATTACATTGACAATTAACTGAAACGGCAGTTACACTTTGAGCAGAGAAGTGCAACGTAAGGTTAGGTTTACATCTATGCTTGTGCCAGATCTGTCACATGATGTACACTAACGGCGCCTGATATGCCCTATTAGATATATTGGGTTCTG
This sequence comes from Bufo gargarizans, assembly GCF_014858855.1. Taxonomy (NCBI): domain Eukaryota; kingdom Metazoa; phylum Chordata; class Amphibia; order Anura; family Bufonidae; genus Bufo; species Bufo gargarizans. Next base: position 27,889,886 of record NC_058089.1, read on the forward strand.
TCCAGTTTCTGTCATGGTGTCAGCAATTTTACCAGAAAAAAATAGTGCAGTCTTGACATACAATCACAAACCTTTTTAGGCATTCTAAAGAGTGGAGAAAGTTCTCCATCCTTTTCTAAGATATTTATATAAATGTATATGGTTGTTGGATAATCTAGAACAGTGATGGTGAACTGTTTAGAGGACAAGTGCCCAAACTGCAACCCAAAACCCACTTATTTATTGCAAAGTGCCAACACCGCAATTTACCCTGAATACTACAGTCCAATATAGTATATATTCCATGTACTTTATCATTTATCTATAATATCCTGCCTACATTCAGTGCGCTGTCTGTTCTGTTCATAGTGCGCCCTTTAAGGCATATTGGTCCACTATTGGTACACCATTGACTTTTTCCAGGGTGCGGATGCCTACATAGAAGGCTCTGAGTGCCACCTCTGGCAGCCGTGCCACAGGTTCGCCACTACTGATCTAGAACATTGGCACTTTTACTTTCTGTGTTTAAATTTTCTATTGTCTATCTATGCTAACTGTATGGCATTACTGACAATGAAAACAAACTGTACCTAATGAACTAAAGGCATATAGCTGAGAACAGTACATAATGTCACCTCAGCTTTTTTTCTCATGGTGTCCGTTACTCTGTTAGTAATATATTGCCTTCTCTTTTGCAGAATGTTGTGTGTATGAAGGAAAGATATACAGGACACCAGACCTCATTTACAATACAACTGATGGCATGGGGGGATGCATTGTAGCATACTGTATTAAGGGAGTGATCGAAGGAAACAACACAGCTTGCAGTTCACCTACAACTACACCTACAACTGTTTTCAGCTTTTCTACTACAACTCCTATAACAACACCAACAACGGGAACACCAACAACTGAAACATCAAAAACACCACCAACATCAACACCAACAACTGGAACATCAAAAACACCAACAACAGGAACAAAAACAACACCAACAACTGGAACAACAACAGCGCCAACAACTGGAACAACAAAAACACCAACAACAGTAACACCAACAACTGGAACATCAAAAACACCAACAACAGGACCAACAACTGAAACACCAAAAACACCGACTACCACCACTACCACTGTCAGCAGCACTATTAAAGGTAAAATTTCTTTCTACCTTAGTATTATTAAAATTAATTTGTCACCAGGTTTTTGCTACCCTATCTGAGGTGATGACAAGAGTCCCTGATTCAAGCATTAGGTTACTTGCTTGATGTCATGCTGTGCTTTTCATAAAATCACACTTTATCAGCAGTAGCCAAGCCCAGCATCAGAGTCCTCCTATTCATACACAGCAGGCTCTCTTCGAACTGCTGCCTCTGATTGACAACTTTCTCCCTGTCAATTAGTAGCTTGTTGACAGGGTTAGCACAAAGATCATAAATATCAAGGACACTGGACATACAAACATCTGGACTGATTGTTTGCTTTTTGGTTTAGTGCAACTTGCTACAGTCCTGTTATCATTTTTATGATTAAAGGTAGAAACATAAAAGGGACACTTATAATTCTAATGCAGGTGCAGAAGCTAAAGGTGGGGGCTGCAGTAGGCAAGGCACACTTTAACCCAGAATTTAAAGCCAATATAAATGAATATTTAAGGGGTGTTCCATTTTCAGTACATGAATATAATGTTTTGCATAATAAAAGGCATTCAAATGTTCTAATATACTTTCTATATTAAAGGGAGCTTCAAGCATTGGCATAATAGTAGGGAATGTAATGAAATAAAAAAAGAAAACTGTTAAATCACCTGCCACTCCATTGCGTGCACTCTGGTGGTCTTCGCTGGTCTTTTTTTCTTATTCTGCAGTGAAGACATTGAATGCATCCATGTGATCGCAGCATCCAATTACTAGAATCAATTGGTAGATGTCACAAGGATGCTCTTCATGATTCTCCTGCAGCACAGTAAACAAAGAGTATCAACTGTGAAGTGATGGGAATTCAACATACAGATATAGTAGAGCTACAACTGACTCTGATAACACATGTCACAGTGTTATCTCGATTATCTCGTGACAAAAAACATTGAAATTCACTGAAAGTCAGTAAACATTTTCTTGCCATTCTTTACCTAACACTTTAACCATCAGGTTTAGCTCGGCTGCATCTGTATGAAGATTAGTTATTTTTTATTACATTCCATAGCGTTTTGCTAATTTTAAAATGTCCAAATGTCCAGTAAACCTCTTAAATGCCTCAGGATCTCTGCTTGCTGTCATTCAGTTGGATCTCTTTTTTTTTTTTAGCAAATACAAATCTATCCTGGTCATGTGATTGACACATGAATGCTCAGTTCATTGCAAGACATGGCTCTGATACACCTACAAATGTGTCCAGCCTTACCTTTAAATTAGGGAAGGAATACAATTTCACATATAGACAATTCAATATTAATATTTGTTATAAAAACCCTTGACAGGGAATTCGCAATGCAACATCTGGGTCGCTTTACATAGAAAAATATAGCATTGATGTCTCCACACAACATTGTGAAATTATATTGCTTTGAAAAACAATTTTGCTTCAGTTTGCGTTGGTGTAGTTTATGCCACATTTATCAAATCTCACAAGTTGTTTGATAAATTTGTCTTATCTTTAAACCTAACACAATTGTTTGGAAAAGCTACCCCAGTTTTCCTACCCCACCCTCCAACTGCAGTGACATTGCAAATTATTTTGAGACTTTTAAAAAAGCCTCAATGATAAATCTCGAATAAAGCTTATTAACCCTTAAAATACCGGAGGTTTTTTCATTTTTGCGTTTTCATTTTTCTTCCCTATATTACTTGAGCCATAACTTTTTAATATTTCCGGTCATATAGCTGTATGAGGGTTTATTTCTTCCGGGACAAGTTGTATTTTCTAATGCCACCATTAATGATGGCTTAAAATATAGTGGGAAGCGGTTAAAAAATTCCCAATGAGGTGGAATTTGAAAAAAAAAAAAAATAATAATCCTCCACCGGTCTTGTTCCCACAGAATTTAGTTTCCGGCAAAACTGACCCATGCCCTTCATTCTCTGGGTCAGTACAATTACAATGATACCCCATATGTATAGGTTTTTTATGTCTAAATAGTGTAAAAATAAATGTTAACTTTGCTAAAAAAAATATATATGAGCTTATAAATAATGCTACACTATAAATTGCTAATTTCTTAGCCTGGCCTGCCATAAGAATTGCAACATGAACACTATAAGCTTTATCAGCGAGGCTTAAAGTGTTCAGCGCAACTACTGATGCCCACATTAGCCGCACTGTGCATCTGTAAGAAGCCCAGAAGCGTGAGTGTCTGTGTTTTTCGCATTTAGATGCCGTGATCTCACTTGATCACGGCATCTAAAGACTTTAATTACCACAATCGGCATTATTGCCGGTCATGGTAATTAGCTGCAGGTCTCTGATGTTTGAAACAGCACAGACCTGCAGACCATGGCACCCGCTGCACGTGCAAGCGGGCGCCATGTTTACACATCGCTCCAGCGAACAGGTTAACATAGCTAACCACACCAACTTTCCCACCCATATAACAAAACTGGAGAGAGTGGTGTAAAAATGCAAAAATTCCAAACATTTTTGCACAAGTGAGTGCAAAAAGACACAAAAGCCCAAATTTTTTACTTTTTGAAGACAGAATTCTGGAGTGATGGTATGATAAATGAGGTTTACAAAATATACACACTTTTTTAACTTTATTTATGTTCTTTTCATTCTAGTATGTTCTGTAACTCCAGAGGATGCAGGATGCACTTGGTCAAGATGGTTTGACGTAAGTTACCCTTCTTACGGCAAGGACAATGGAGATTTCGAAACCTTAGGAGACATAAGGAAAGCAGGATTTGAAATTTGTGATGCACCTCAAAATGTTGAATGCAGAGCAAAGTTTTTCCCTGAAAATGCAATAGAAGACCTACATCAAATAGTGACATGTAGCAAATATGTGGGTCTGATTTGTATTAACAGCCAACAACCACAGAGAATTTGTTACAATTACGAAATCAGAGTGCAATGTTGTTCCCCAATAGCAGATTGCACGAAACAAGTAACATCATCAACTGTTAAAACAACAGGTATATCTAGTTCAACCGCATCAACTTCAAAATCTACCATAACTAAAACACCATATTCATCTGTTTCTGTTACTCCGACATTGACAAGTGAAACGAAAACAACCTCTAGCACAAGCACATCATCCTCAAAAACTACCATAAGTACAACAAACCGTTCTACCTCTGTTTTTACCGTATCCACAACTGGAACATTAACAACTAGTTCAATCAAACCATCTTCAACAATAACAACAACACCATACTCAGTTATCTCTACTACATCAACATCTACGAGCAGAACATCCACAGGTACAACAAAATTCACTTCATCTGAAACATCAACCAAGACAACGCCAACATCTACTTCTGTTTCTACAAGTAAGAGTACAAGTGGAACAACAGTTTCATCAACACCGCCTACTCATTTATCAACCAGTGTTTCAACTACTTCTTCAACAACTTGTCCATACGCATATTCCATGAAATGCTATTGGTCATCATTCATGGAAGGTAACGATACACCAACAAAGTCTGTTAAAGAAGGAGAAAGTTTATCAGGAAGTGATTCCAGTGAAGAGCCTCGTCAACCCTCTAAGGGCTCCCCCAATAAAAAAGATAGCAGCTCTGCAAAGGGTTCTAAGGAAAAAGTTACACCTCCCAATAAAGGATACTTCAATGAAGTGCTGAAAAAGCTTTTCAAGGGCTCCTCAAGTGAAGAAGACCAAAGCCGTAACTTAGGAAGAAAAGATTCCAAACAGAATGACAGCAAGCCCAGTAAAGGATATTTCAATGAATTCATCAAAAGAATTTTCAAAAGTTCTTCAAGCGAAGAAAACCAAAACGGCAACTCTGGAAGAAGTGATTCTCAAGAAAAAGTCAGCAAAACAGATAAAGGATTCTTAAATGAAATAATCAACAAGGTTTTTAAAGACTTTTCAAGCGAGGAAGCCGATTTACCCACAATCTTCCAGTCTGGTAAAGATGTCGATAGCTCAGAGCTACTAAAGGTCGTTGGTTATGGAATATGTTCAACACAGCAAATGGCCAGTGAAATTGAGTGTAACGTAAGATCAGACTTGAGCATCAAGAAGAAAAATTCTGTATTACAGTGTAACAGGGACACTGCTATTGCTTGCCTACTGGCCAGACAGGAAGGAATCGATGCACTAGTATGTGACTATTATAGTATAAGGGTACTATGCTGTTCTAAAGTCTGTGGTGAAACAACAGCACTTACCGAATCTACAAGTGAAACACCAACCACCTCTATCTCAACTAAAACATCTACATCACCATATTATCATTCTACAACTATAAGTGAGAAAACAACCAGCCCCATTTCAACTATAAGCACAACCAAGACAACCCCAACATCAACCTCTCATTCTACTACACCAGCAAGCCAAACCACAACCACTTCACCATCAACCTCAATAAGGTCAACCCCCACATCTACCTCTGTTTCTACACCAACCACCTCTATCTCAACTAAAACATCTACACCACCATATTATGATTCTACAACTACAAGTGAGAGAACAACCAGCCCCATTTCAACTATAAGCACAACCAAGACAACCCCAATATCAACCTCTTATTCTACTACAACAACAAGCAAAACCACAACTACTTCACCATCAACCTCAACGAGGTCAACCCCCACATCTACCCCTGTTTCTACAAGTAGGAGTACAAGTGGAACGACAGTTTCATCAACACCGCCCACTCATTCATCAACCAGTGTTTCAACTACTTCTTCAACAACTTGTCCATACGCATATTCCATGAAATGCTATTGGTCATCATTTATGGAAGGTAACGATACACCAACAAAGTCTGTTAAAGAAGGAGAAAGTTTATCAGGAAGTGATTCCAGTGAAGAGCCTCGTCAACCCTCTAAGGGCTCCCCCAATAAAAAAGATAGCAGCTCTGCAAAGGGTTCTAAGGAAAAAGTTACACCTCCCAATAAAGGATACTTCAATGAAGTGCTGAAAAAGCTTTTCAAGGGCTCCTCAAGTGAAGAAGACCAAAGCCGTAACTCAGGAAGAAAAGATTCTAAACAGAATGACAGCAAGCCCAGTAAAGGATATTTCAATGAATTCATCAAAAGAATTTTCAAAAGTTCTTCAAGCGAAGAAAACCAAAACGGTAACTCTGGAAGAAGTGATTCTCAAGAAAAAGTCAGCAAAACAGATAAAGAATTCTTAAATGAAATAATCAACAAGGTTTTTAAAGACTTTTCAAGCGAGGAAGCCGATTTACCCACAATCTTCCAGTCTGGTAAAGATGTCGATAGCTCAGAGCTACTAAAGGTCGTTGGTTATGGAATATGTTCAACACAGCAAATGGCCAGTGAAATTGAGTGTAACGTAAGATCAGACTTGAGCATCAAGAAGAAAAATTCAGTATCACAGTGTAACAGGGACACTGCTATTGCTTGCCTACTGGCCAGACAGGAAGGAATCGATGCACCAGTATGTGACTATTATAGTATTAGGGTACTATGCTGTTCTAAAGTCTGTGGTGAAACAACAGCACTTACCGAATCTACAAGTGAAACACCAACCACCTCTATCTCAACTAAAACATCTACATCACCATATTATCATTCTACAACTATAAGTGAGAAAACAACCAGCCCCATTTCAACTATAAGCACAACCAAGACAACCCCAACATCAACCTCTCATTCTACTACACCAACAAGCCAAACCACAACCACTTCACCATCAACCTCAATAAGGTCAACCCCCACATCTACCTCTGTTTCTACACCAACCACCTCTATCTCAACTAAAACATCTACACCACCATATTATGATTCTACAACTACAAGTGAGAGAACAACCAGCCCCATTTCAACTATAAGCACAACCAAGACAACCCCAATATCAACCTCTTATTCTACTACAACAACAAGCAAAACCACAACTACTTCACCATCAACCTCAACGAGGTCAACCCCCACATCTACCCCTGTTTCTACAAGTAGGAGTACAAGTGGAACGACAGTTTCATCAACACCGCCCACTCATTCATCAACCAGTGTTTCAACTACTTCTTCAACAACTTGTCCATACGCATATTCCATGAAATGCTATTGGTCATCATTTATGGAAGGTAACGATACACCAACAAAGTCTGTTAAAGAAGGAGAAAGTTTATCAGGTAGTGATTCCAGTGAAGAGCCGCGTCAACCCTCTAAGGGCTCCCCCAATAAAAAAGATAGCAGCTCTGCAAAGGGTTCTAAGGAAAAAGTTACACCTCCCAATAAAGGATACTTCAATGAAGTGCTGAAAAAGCTTTTCAAGGGCTCCTCAAGTGAAGAAGACCAAAGCCGTAACTCAGGAAGAAAAGATTCTAAACAGAATGACAGCAAGCCCAGTAAAGGATATTTCAATGAATTCATCAAAAGAATTTTCAAAAGTTCTTCAAGCGAAGAAAACCAAAACGGCAACTCTGGAAGAAGTGATTCTCAAGAAAAAGTCAGCAAAACAGATAAAGGATTCTTAAATGAAATAATCAACAAGGTTTTTAAAGACTTTTCAAGCGAGGAAGCCGATTTACCCACAATCTTCCAGTCTGGTAAAGATGTCGATAGCTCAGAGCTACTAAAGGTCGTTGGTTATGGAATATGTTCAACACAGCAAATGGCCAGTGAAATTGAGTGTAACGTAAGATCAGACTTGAGCATCAAGAATAAAAATTCAGTATCACAGTGTAACAGGGACACTGCTATTGCTTGCCTACTGGCCAGACAGGAAGGAATCGATGCACCAGTATGTGACTATTATAGTATTAGGGTACTATGCTGTTCTAAAGTCTGTGGTGAAACAAGAGTTTATACCGAATCTACAAGTGAAACACCAACCACCTCTATCTCAACTAAAACATCTACACCACCATATTATCATTCTACAACTATAAGTGAGAAAACAACCAGCCCCATTTCAACTATAAGCACAACCAAGACAACCCCAACATCAACCTCTCATTCTACTACACCAACAAGCCAAACCACAACCACTTCACCATCAACCTCAATAAGGTCAACCCCCACATCTACCTCTGTTTCTACACCAACCACCTCTATCTCAACTAAAACATCTACACCACCATATTATGATTCTACAACTACAAGTGAGAGAACAACCAGCCCCATTTCAACTATAAGCACAACCAAGACAACCCCAATATCAACCTCTTATTCTACTACACCAACAAGCCAAACCACAACCACTTCACCATCAACCTCAATAAGGTCAACCCCCACATCTACCTCTGTTTCTACACCAACCACCTCTATCTCAACTAAAACATCTACACCACCATATTATGATTCTACAACTACAAGTGAGAGAACAACCAGCCCCATTTCAACTATAAGCACAACCAAGACAACCCCAATATCAACCTCTTATTCTACTACAACAACAAGCAAAACCACAACTACTTCACCATCAACCTCAACGAGGTCAACCCCCACATCTACCCCTGTTTCTACAAGTAGGAGTACAAGTGGAACGACAGTTTCATCAACACCGCCCACTCATTCATCAACCAGTGTTTCAACTACTTCTTCAACAACTTGTCCATACGCATATTCCATGAAATGCTATTGGTCATCATTTATGGAAGGTAACGATACACCAACAAAGTCTGTTAAAGAAGGAGAAAGTTTATCAGGAAGTGATTCCAGTGAAGAGCCTCGTCAACCCTCTAAGGGCTCCCCAATAAAAAAGATAGCAGCTCTGCAAAGGGTTCTAAGGAAAAAGTTACACCTCCCAATAAAGGATACTTCAATGAAGTGCTGAAAAAGCTTTTCAAGGGCTCCTCAAGTGAAGAAGACCATAGCCGTAACTCAGGAAGAAAAGATTCTAAACAGAATGACAGCAAGCCCAGTAAAGGATATTTCAATGAATTCATCAAAAGAATTTTCAAAAGTTCTTCAAGCGAAGAAAACCAAAACGGTAACTCTGGAAGAAGTGATTCTCAAGAAAAAGTCAGCAAAACAGATAAAGGATTCTTAAATGAAATAATCAACAAGGTTTTTAAAGACTTTTCAAGCGAGGAAGCCGATTTACCCACAATCTTCCAGTCTGGTAAAGATGTTGATAGCTCAGAGCTACTAAAGGTCGTTGGTTATGGAATATGTTCAACACAGCAAATGGCCAGTGAAATTGAGTGTAACGTAAGATCAGACTTGAGCATCAAGAAGAAAAATTCAGTATCACAGTGTAACAGGGACACTGCTATTGCTTGCCTACTGGCCAGACAGGAAGGAATCGATGCACCAGTATGTGACTATTATAGTATTAGGGTACTATGCTGTTCTAAAGTCTGTGGTGAAACAACAGCACTTACCGAATCTACAAGTGAAACACCAACCACCTCTATCTCAACTAAAACATCTACATCACCATATTATCATTCTACAACTATAAGTGAGAAAACAACCAGCCCCATTTCAACTATAAGCACAACCAAGACAACCCCAACATCAACCTCTCATTCTACTACACCAACAAGCCAAACCACAACCACTTCACCATCAACCTCAATAAGGTCAACCCCCACATCTACCTCTGTTTCTACACCAACCACCTCTATCTCAACTAAAACATCTACACCACCATATTATGATTCTACAACTACAAGTGAGAGAACAACCAGCCCCATTTCAACTATAAGCACAACCAAGACAACCCCAATATCAACCTCTTATTCTACTACAACAACAAGCAAAACCACAACTACTTCACCATCAACCTCAACGAGGTCAACCCCCACATCTACCCCTGTTTCTACAAGTAGGAGTACAAGTGGAACGACAGTTTCATCAACACCGCCCACTCATTCATCAACCAGTGTTTCAACTACTTCTTCAACAACTTGTCCATACGCATATTCCATGAAATGCTATTGGTCATCATTTATGGAAGGTAACGATACACCAACAAAGTCTGTTAAAGAAGGAGAAAGTTTATCAGGTAGTGATTCCAGTGAAGAGCCGCGTCAACCCTCTAAGGGCTCCCCCAATAAAAAAGATAGCAGCTCTGCAAAGGGTTCTAAGGAAAAAGTTACACCTCCCAATAAAGGATACTTCAATGAAGTGCTGAAAAAGCTTTTCAAGGGCTCCTCAAGTGAAGAAGACCAAAGCCGTAACTCAGGAAGAAAAGATTCTAAACAGAATGACAGCAAGCCCAGTAAAGGATATTTCAATGAATTCATCAAAAGAATTTTCAAAAGTTCTTCAAGCGAAGAAAACCAAAACGGCAACTCTGGAAGAAGTGATTCTCAAGAAAAAGTCAGCAAAACAGATAAAGGATTCTTAAATGAAATAATCAACAAGGTTTTTAAAGACTTTTCAAGCGAGGAAGCCGATTTACCCACAATCTTCCAGTCTGGTAAAGATGTCGATAGCTCAGAGCTACTAAAGGTCGTTGGTTATGGAATATGTTCAACACAGCAAATGGCCAGTGAAATTGAGTGTAACGTAAGATCAGACTTGAGCATCAAGAATAAAAATTCAGTATCACAGTGTAACAGGGACACTGCTATTGCTTGCCTACTGGCCAGACAGGAAGGAATTGATGCACCAGTATGTGACTATTATAGTATTAGGGTACTATGCTGTTCTAAAGTCTGTGGTGAAACAAGAGTTTATACCGAATCTACAAGTGAAACACCAACCACCTCTATCTCAACTAAAACATCTACACCACCATATTATCATTCTACAACTATAAGTGAGAAAACAACCAGCCCCATTTCAACTATAAGCACAACCAAGACAACCCCAACATCAACCTCTCATTCTACTACACCAACAAGCCAAACCACAACCACTTCACCATCAACCTCAATAAGGTCAACCCCCACATCTACCTCTGTTTCTACACCAACCACCTCTATCTCAACTAAAACATCTACACCACCATATTATGATTCTACAACTACAAGTGAGAGAACAACCAGCCCCATTTCAACTATAAGCACAACCAAGACAACCCCAATATCAACCTCTTATTCTACTACACCAACAAGCCAAACCACAACCACTTCACCATCAACCTCAATAAGGTCAACCCCCACATCTACCTCTGTTTCTACACCAACCACCTCTATCTCAACTAAAACATCTACACCACCATATTATGATTCTACAACTACAAGTGAGAGAACAACCAGCCCCATTTCAACTATAAGCACAACCAAGACAACCCCAATATCAACCTCTTATTCTACTACAACAACAAGCAAAACCACAACTACTTCACCATCAACCTCAACGAGGTCAACCCCCACATCTACCCCTGTTTCTACAAGTAGGAGTACAAGTGGAACGACAGTTTCATCAACACCGCCCACTCATTCATCAACCAGTGTTTCAACTACTTCTTCAACAACTTGTCCATACGCATATTCCATGAAATGCTATTGGTCATCATTTATGGAAGGTAACGATACACCAACAAAGTCTGTTAAAGAAGGAGAAAGTTTATCAGGAAGTGATTCCAGTGAAGAGCCTCGTCAACCCTCTAAGGGCTCCCCCAATAAAAAAGATAGCAGCTCTGCAAAGGGTTCTAAGGAAAAAGTTACACCTCCCAATAAAGGATACTTCAATGAAGTGCTGAAAAAGCTTTTCAAGGGCTCCTCAAGTGAAGAAGACCAAAGCCGTAACTCAGGAAGAAAAGATTCTAAACAGAATGACAGCAAGCCCAGTAAAGGATATTTCAATGAATTCATCAAAAGAATTTTCAAAAGTTCTTCAAGCGAAGAAAACCAAAACGGTAACTCTGGAAGAAGTGATTCTCAAGAAAAAGTCAGCAAAACAGATAAAGGATTCTTAAATGAAATAATCAACAAGGTTTTTAAAGACTTTTCAAGCGAGGAAGCCGATTTACCCACAATCTTCCAGTCTGGTAAAGATGTTGATAGCTCAGAGCTACTAAAGGTCGTTGGTTATGGAATATGTTCAACACAGCAAATGGCCAGTGAAATTGAGTGTAACGTAAGATCAGACTTGAGCATCAAGAAGAAAAATTCAGTATCACAGTGTAACAGGGACACTGCTATTGCTTGCCTACTGGCCAGACAGGAAGGAATCGATGCACCAGTATGTGACTATTATAGTATTAGGGTACTATGCTGTTCTAAAGTCTGTGGTGAAACAACAGCACTTACCGAATCTACAAGTGAAACACCAACCACCTCTATCTCAACTAAAACATCTACATCACCATATTATCATTCTACAACTATAAGTGAGAAAACAACCAGCCCCATTTCAACTATAAGCACAACCAAGACAACCCCAACATCAACCTCTCATTCTACTACACCAACAAGCCAAACCACAACCACTTCACCATCAACCTCAATAAGGTCAACCCCCACATCTACCTCTGTTTCTACACCAACCACCTCTATCTCAACTAAAACATCTACACCACCATATTATGATTCTACAACTACAAGTGAGAGAACAACCAGCCCCATTTCAACTATAAGCACAACCAAGACAACCCCAATATCAACCTCTTATTCTACTACAACAACAAGCAAAACCACAACTACTTCACCATCAACCTCAACGAGGTCAACCCCCACATCTACCCCTGTTTCTACAAGTAGGAGTACAAGTGGAACGACAGTTTCATCAACACCGCCCACTCATTCATCAACCAGTGTTTCAACTACTTCTTCAACAACTTGTCCATACGCATATTCCATGAAATGCTATTGGTCATCATTTATGGAAGGTAACGATACACCAACAAAGTCTGTTAAAGAAGGAGAAAGTTTATCAGGAAGTGATTCCAGTGAAGAGCCTCGTCAACCCTCTAAGGGCTCCCCCAATAAAAAAGATAGCAGCTCTGCAAAGGGTTCTAAGGAAAAAGTTACACCTCCCAATAAAGGATACTTCAATGAAGTGCTGAAAAAGCTTTTCAAGGGCTCCTCAAGTGAAGAAGACCAAAGCCGTAACTCAGGAAGAAAAGATTCTAAACAGAATGACAGCAAGCCCAGTAAAGGATATTTCAATGAATTCATCAAAAGAATTTTCAAAAGTTCTTCAAGCGAAGAAAACCAAAACGGTAACTCTGGAAGAAGTGATTCTCAAGAAAAAGTCAGCAAAACAGATAAAGGATTCTTAAATGAAATAATCAACAAGGTTTTTAAAGACTTTTCAAGCGAGGAAGCCGATTTACCCACAATCTTCCAGTCTGGTAAAGATGTTGATAGCTCAGAGCTACTAAAGGTCGTTGGTTATGGAATATGTTCAACACAGCAAATGGCCAGTGAAATTGAGTGTAACGTAAGATCAGACTTGAGCATCAAGAAGAAAAATTCAGTATCACAGTGTAACAGGGACACTGCTATTGCTTGCCTACTGGCCAGACAGGAAGGAATCGATGCACCAGTATGTGAACTATTATAGTATTAGGGTACTATGCTGTTCTAAAGTCTGTGGTGAAACAACAGCACTTACCGAATCTACAAGTGAAACACCAACCACCTCTATCTCAACTAAAACATCTACATCACCATATTATCATTCTACAACTATAAGTGAGAAAACAACCAGCCCCATTTCAACTATAAGCACAACCAAGACAACCCCAACATCAACCTCTCATTCTACTACACCAACAAGCCAAACCACAACCACTTCACCATCAACCTCAATAAGGTCAACCCCCACATCTACCTCTGTTTCTACACCAACCACCTCTATCTCAACTAAAACATCTACACCACCATATTATGATTCTACAACTACAAGTGAGAGAACAACCAGCCCCATTTCAACTATAAGCACAACCAAGACAACCCCAATATCAACCTCTTATTCTACTACAACAACAAGCAAAACCACAACTACTTCACCATCAACCTCAACGAGGTCAACCCCCACATCTACCCCTGTTTCTACAAGTAGGAGTACAAGTGGAACGACAGTTTCATCAACACCGCCCACTCATTCATCAACCAGTGTTTCAACTACTTCTTCAACAACTTGTCCATACGCATATTCCATGAAATGCTATTGGTCATCATTTATGGAAGGTAACGATACACCAACAAAGTCTGTTAAAGAAGGAGAAAGTTTATCAGGAAGTGATTCCAGTGAAGAGCCTCGTCAACCCTCTAAGGGCTCCCCCAATAAAAAAGATAGCAGCTCTGCAAAGGGTTCTAAGGAAAAAGTTACACCTCCCAATAAAGGATACTTCAATGAAGTGCTGAAAAAGCTTTTCAAGGGCTCCTCAAGTGAAGAAGACCATAGCCGTAACTCAGGAAGAAAAGATTCTAAACAGAATGACAGCAAGCCCAGTAAAGGATATTTCAATGAATTCATCAAAAGAATTTTCAAAAGTTCTTCAAGCGAAGAAAACCAAAACGGTAACTCTGGAAGAAGTGATTCTCAAGAAAAAGTCAGCAAAACAGATAAAGGATTCTTAAATGAAATAATCAACAAGGTTTTTAAAGACTTTTCAAGCGAGGAAGCCGATTTACCCACAATCTTCCAGTCTGGTAAAGATGTTGATAGCTCAGAGCTACTAAAGGTCGTTGGTTATGGAATATGTTCAACACAGCAAATGGCCAGTGAAATTGAGTGTAACGTAAGATCAGACTTGAGCATCAAGAAGAAAAATTCAGTATCACAGTGTAACAGGGACACTGCTATTGCTTGCCTACTGGCCAGACAGGAAGGAATCGATGCACCAGTATGTAACTATTATAGTATTAGGGTACTATGCTGTTCTAAAGTCTGTGGTGAAACAACAGCACTTACCGAATCTACAAGTGAAACACCAACCACCTCTATCTCAACTAAAACATCTACATCACCATATTATCATTCTACAACTATAAGTGAGAAAACAACCAGCCCCATTTCAACTATAAGCACAACCAAGACAACCCCAACATCAACCTCTCATTCTACTACACCAACAAGCCAAACCACAACCACTTCACCATCAACCTCAATAAGGTCAACCCCCACATCTACCTCTGTTTCTACACCAACCACCTCTATCTCAACTAAAACATCTACACCACCATATTATGATTCTACAACTACAAGTGAGAGAACAACCAGCCCCATTTCAACTATAAGCACAACCAAGACAACCCCAATATCAACCTCTTATTCTACTACAACAACAAGCAAAACCACAACTACTTCACCATCAACCTCAACGAGGTCAACCCCCACATCTACCCCTGTTTCTACAAGTAGGAGTACAAGTGGAACGACAGTTTCATCAACACCGCCCACTCATTCATCAACCAGTGTTTCAACTACTTCTTCAACAACTTGTCCATACGCATATTCCATGAAATGCTATTGGTCATCATTTATGGAAGGTAACGATACACCAACAAAGTCTGTTAAAGAAGGAGAAAGTTTATCAGGTAGTGATTCCAGTGAAGAGCCGCGTCAACCCTCTAAGGGCTCCCCCAATAAAAAAGATAGCAGCTCTGCAAAGGGTTCTAAGGAAAAAGTTACACCTCCCAATAAAGGATACTTCAATGAAGTGCTGAAAAAGCTTTTCAAGGGCTCCTCAAGTGAAGAAGACCAAAGCCGTAACTCAGGAAGAAAAGATTCTAAACAGAATGACAGCAAGCCCAGTAAAGGATATTTCAATGAATTCATCAAAAGAATTTTCAAAAGTTCTTCAAGCGAAGAAAACCAAAACGGCAACTCTGGAAGAAGTGATTCTCAAGAAAAAGTCAGCAAAACAGATAAAGGATTCTTAAATGAAATAATCAACAAGGTTTTTAAAGACTTTTCAAGCGAGGAAGCCGATTTACCCACAATCTTCCAGTCTGGTAAAGATGTCGATAGCTCAGAGCTACTAAAGGTCGTTGGTTATGGAATATGTTCAACACAGCAAATGGCCAGTGAAATTGAGTGTAACGTAAGATCAGACTTGAGCATCAAGAATAAAAATTCAGTATCACAGTGTAACAGGGACACTGCTATTGCTTGCCTACTGGCCAGACAGGAAGGAATTGATGCACCAGTATGTGACTATTATAGTATTAGGGTACTATGCTGTTCTAAAGTCTGTGGTGAAACAAGAGTTTATACCGAATCTACAAGTGAAACACCAACCACCTCTATCTCAACTAAAACATCTACACCACCATATTATCATTCTACAACTATAAGTGAGAAAACAACCAGCCCCATTTCAACTATAAGCACAACCAAGACAACCCCAACATCAACCTCTCATTCTACTACACCAACAAGCCAAACCACAACCACTTCACCATCAACCTCAATAAGGTCAACCCCCACATCTACCTCTGTTTCTACACCAACCACCTCTATCTCAACTAAAACATCTACACCACCATATTATGATTCTACAACTACAAGTGAGAGAACAACCAGCCCCATTTCAACTATAAGCACAACCAAGACAACCCCAATATCAACCTCTTATTCTACTACACCAACAAGCCAAACCACAACCACTTCACCATCAACCTCAATAAGGTCAACCCCCACATCTACCTCTGTTTCTACACCAACCACCTCTATCTCAACTAAAACATCTACACCACCATATTATGATTCTACAACTACAAGTGAGAGAACAACCAGCCCCATTTCAACTATAAGCACAACCAAGACAACCCCAATATCAACCTCTTATTCTACTACAACAACAAGCAAAACCACAACTACTTCACCATCAACCTCAACGAGGTCAACCCCCACATCTACCCCTGTTTCTACAAGTAGGAGTACAAGTGGAACGACAGTTTCATCAACACCGCCCACTCATTCATCAACCAGTGTTTCAACTACTTCTTCAACAACTTGTCCATACGCATATTCCATGAAATGCTATTGGTCATCATTTATGGAAGGTAACGATACACCAACAAAGTCTGTTAAAGAAGGAGAAAGTTTATCAGGAAGTGATTCCAGTGAAGAGCCTCGTCAACCCTCTAAGGGCTCCCCCAATAAAAAAGATAGCACCTCTGCAAAGGGTTCTAAGGAAAAAGTTACACCTCCCAATAAAGGATACTTCAATGAAGTGCTGAAAAAGCTTTTCAAGGGCTCCTCAAGTGAAGAAGACCATAGCCGTAACTCAGGAAGAAAAGATTCTAAACAGAATGACAGCAAGCCCAGTAAAGGATATTTCAATGAATTCATCAAAAGAATTTTCAAAAGTTCTTCAAGCGAAGAAAACCAAAACGGTAACTCTGGAAGAAGTGATTCTCAAGAAAAAGTCAGCAAAACAGATAAAGGATTCTTAAATGAAATAATAAACAAGGTTTTTAAAGACTTTTCAAGCGAGGAAGCCGATTTACCCACAATCTTCCAGTCTGGTAAAGATGTTGATAGCTCAGAGCTACTAAAGGTCGTTGGTTATGGAATATGTTCAACACAGCAAATGGCCAGTGAAATTGAGTGTAACGTAAGATCAGACTTGAGCATCAAGAAGAAAAATTCAGTATCACAGTGTAACAGGGACACTGCTATTGCTTGCCTACTGGCCAGACAGGAAGGAATCGATGCACCAGTATGTGACTATTATAGTATTAGGGTACTATGCTGTTCTAAAGTCTGTGGTGAAACAACAGCACTTACCGAATCTACAAGTGAAACACCAACCACCTCTATCTCAACTAAAACATCTACATCACCATATTATCATTCTACAACTATAAGTGAGAAAACAACCAGCCCCATTTCAACTATAAGCACAACCAAGACAACCCCAACATCAACCTCTCATTCTACTACACCAACAAGCCAAACCACAACCACTTCACCATCAACCTCAATAAGGTCAACCCCCACATCTACCTCTGTTTCTACACCAACCACCTCTATCTCAACTAAAACATCTACACCACCATATTATGATTCTACAACTACAAGTGAGAGAACAACCAGCCCCATTTCAACTATAAGCACAACCAAGACAACCCCAATATCAACCTCTTATTCTACTACAACAACAAGCAAAACCACAACTACTTCACCATCAACCTCAACGAGGTCAACCCCCACATCTACCCCTGTTTCTACAAGTAGGAGTACAAGTGGAACGACAGTTTCATCAACACCGCCCACTCATTCATCAACCAGTGTTTCAACTACTTCTTCAACAACTTGTCCATACGCATATTCCATGAAATGCTATTGGTCATCATTTATGGAAGGTAACGATACACCAACAAAGTCTGTTAAAGAAGGAGAAAGTTTATCAGGAAGTGATTCCAGTGAAGAGCCTCGTCAACCCTCTAAGGGCTCCCCCAATAAAAAAGATAGCAGCTCTGCAAAGGGTTCTAAGGAAAAAGTTACACCTCCCAATAAAGGATACTTCAATGAAGTGCTGAAAAAGCTTTTCAAGGGCTCCTCAAGTGAAGAAGACCAAAGCCGTAACTCAGGAAGAAAAGATTCTAAACAGAATGACAGCAAGCCCAGTAAAGGATATTTCAATGAATTCATCAAAAGAATTTTCAAAAGTTCTTCAAGCGAAGAAAACCAAAACGGTAACTCTGGAAGAAGTGATTCTCAAGAAAAAGTCAGCAAAACAGATAAAGGATTCTTAAATGAAATAATCAACAAGGTTTTTAAAGACTTTTCAAGCGAGGAAGCCGATTTACCCACAATCTTCCAGTCTGGTAAAGATGTTGATAGCTCAGAGCTACTAAAGGTCGTTGGTTATGGAATATGTTCAACACAGCAAATGGCCAGTGAAATTGAGTGTAACGTAAGATCAGACTTGAGCATCAAGAAGAAAAATTCAGTATCACAGTGTAACAGGGACACTGCTATTGCTTGCCTACTGGCCAGACAGGAAGGAATCGATGCACCAGTATGTAACTATTATAGTATTAGGGTACTATGCTGTTCTAAAGTCTGTGGTGAAACAACAGCACTTACCGAATCTACAAGTGAAACACCAACCACCTCTATCTCAACTAAAACATCTACATCACCATATTATCATTCTACAACTATAAGTGAGAAAACAACCAGCCCCATTTCAACTATAAGCACAACCAAGACAACCCCAACATCAACCTCTCATTCTACTACACCAACAAGCCAAACCACAACCACTTCACCATCAACCTCAATAAGGTCAACCCCCACATCTACCTCTGTTTCTACACCAACCACCTCTATCTCAACTAAAACATCTACACCACCATATTATGATTCTACAACTACAAGTGAGAGAACAACCAGCCCCATTTCAACTATAAGCACAACCAAGACAACCCCAATATCAACCTCTTATTCTACTACAACAACAAGCAAAACCACAACTACTTCACCATCAACCTCAACGAGGTCAACCCCCACATCTACCCCTGTTTCTACAAGTAGGAGTACAAGTGGAACGACAGTTTCATCAACACCGCCCACTCATTCATCAACCAGTGTTTCAACTACTTCTTCAACAACTTGTCCATACGCATATTCCATGAAATGCTATTGGTCATCATTTATGGAAGGTAACGATACACCAACAAAGTCTGTTAAAGAAGGAGAAAGTTTATCAGGTAGTGATTCCAGTGAAGAGCCGCGTCAACCCTCTAAGGGCTCCCCCAATAAAAAAGATAGCAGCTCTGCAAAGGGTTCTAAGGAAAAAGTTACACCTCCCAATAAAGGATACTTCAATGAAGTGCTGAAAAAGCTTTTCAAGGGCTCCTCAAGTGAAGAAGACCAAAGCCGTAACTCAGGAAGAAAAGATTCTAAACAGAATGACAGCAAGCCCAGTAAAGGATATTTCAATGAATTCATCAAAAGAATTTTCAAAAGTTCTTCAAGCGAAGAAAACCAAAACGGCAACTCTGGAAGAAGTGATTCTCAAGAAAAAGTCAGCAAAACAGATAAAGGATTCTTAAATGAAATAATCAACAAGGTTTTTAAAGACTTTTCAAGCGAGGAAGCCGATTTACCCACAATCTTCCAGTCTGGTAAAGATGTCGATAGCTCAGAGCTACTAAAGGTCGTTGGTTATGGAATATGTTCAACACAGCAAATGGCCAGTGAAATTGAGTGTAACGTAAGATCAGACTTGAGCATCAAGAATAAAAATTCAGTATCACAGTGTAACAGGGACACTGCTATTGCTTGCCTACTGGCCAGACAGGAAGGAATTGATGCACCAGTATGTGACTATTATAGTATTAGGGTACTATGCTGTTCTAAAGTCTGTGGTGAAACAAGAGTTTATACCGAATCTACAAGTGAAACACCAACCACCTCTATCTCAACTAAAACATCTACACCACCATATTATCATTCTACAACTATAAGTGAGAAAACAACCAGCCCCATTTCAACTATAAGCACAACCAAGACAACCCCAACATCAACCTCTCATTCTACTACACCAACAAGCCAAACCACAACCACTTCACCATCAACCTCAATAAGGTCAACCCCCACATCTACCTCTGTTTCTACACCAACCACCTCTATCTCAACTAAAACATCTACACCACCATATTATG
Source organism: Bufo gargarizans (assembly GCF_014858855.1). Lineage (NCBI taxonomy): Eukaryota > Metazoa > Chordata > Amphibia > Anura > Bufonidae > Bufo > Bufo gargarizans. The sequence continues at coordinate 27,910,483 of NC_058089.1, forward strand.
ATTCTACAACTACAAGTGAGAGAACAACCAGCCCCATTTCAACTATAAGCACAACCAAGACAACCCCAATATCAACCTCTTATTCTACTACAACAACAAGCAAAACCACAACTACTTCACCATCAACCTCAACGAGGTCAACCCCCACATCTACCCCTGTTTCTACAAGTAGGAGTACAAGTGGAACGACAGTTTCATCAACACCGCCCACTCATTCATCAACCAGTGTTTCAACTACTTCTTCAACAACTTGTCCATACGCATATTCCATGAAATGCTATTGGTCATCATTTATGGAAGGTAACGATACACCAACAAAGTCTGTTAAAGAAGGAGAAAGTTTATCAGGAAGTGATTCCAGTGAAGAGCCTCGTCAACCCTCTAAGGGCTCCCCCAATAAAAAAGATAGCACCTCTGCAAAGGGTTCTAAGGAAAAAGTTACACCTCCCAATAAAGGATACTTCAATGAAGTGCTGAAAAAGCTTTTCAAGGGCTCCTCAAGTGAAGAAGACCATAGCCGTAACTCAGGAAGAAAAGATTCTAAACAGAATGACAGCAAGCCCAGTAAAGGATATTTCAATGAATTCATCAAAAGAATTTTCAAAAGTTCTTCAAGCGAAGAAAACCAAAACGGTAACTCTGGAAGAAGTGATTCTCAAGAAAAAGTCAGCAAAACAGATAAAGGATTCTTAAATGAAATAATAAACAAGGTTTTTAAAGACTTTTCAAGCGAGGAAGCCGATTTACCCACAATCTTCCAGTCTGGTAAAGATGTTGATAGCTCAGAGCTACTAAAGGTCGTTGGTTATGGAATATGTTCAACACAGCAAATGGCCAGTGAAATTGAGTGTAACGTAAGATCAGACTTGAGCATCAAGAAGAAAAATTCAGTATCACAGTGTAACAGGGACACTGCTATTGCTTGCCTACTGGCCAGACAGGAAGGAATCGATGCACCAGTATGTGACTATTATAGTATTAGGGTACTATGCTGTTCTAAAGTCTGTGGTGAAACAACAGCACTTACCGAATCTACAAGTGAAACACCAACCACCTCTATCTCAACTAAAACATCTACATCACCATATTATCATTCTACAACTATAAGTGAGAAAACAACCAGCCCCATTTCAACTATAAGCACAACCAAGACAACCCCAACATCAACCTCTCATTCTACTACACCAACAAGCCAAACCACAACCACTTCACCATCAACCTCAACGAGGTCAACCCCCACATCCACCTTTGTTTCTTTTACATCCACAAGCAGTACAGCCACCTCTAGTTCAACCACATCAACATTAAGCACAACTAAGACAATCCCAACGTCATCTTCTTATTTAACTATTTCAACAAGTGGAACTACGACTACTACAAAATCAACCTTCTCATCATCACCATCCTCATCACCTCCTACAAGTTCAACATCTCAATCTACAACATTAACAACTGTTACATCTCATACCCCTTATACGTTTACTTCTACTTCTGGAACAACAACTTCACCAACATCTACTTCATCTTTTACTACATCATCAGTGTCATCTACTTCTTATACTACTCCTTTATCTACAAGTGTTTTATCTTCTAGTAGCACAAAGATTACATCAGGAACTAGCACAATCTATTCTCAGACGTCGCCAACATCCACATCAATCTCAACAATGAGCACACCACCAATTTGTTTCTGTCAAGTAAATAACTCACTTTTCTCACCTGGTAAGTATGGTATGAAGTTTGTAGTCAGTTATTCTTCTATTGCTTCTACTACTACTTTTACTACTTATTTTAATATTATAGTGCAATTTTATTTTTTACATACTGCTAAACTATTTTTGAGAACTTTACAATCAGAGGGTACATTTGCAGACAAAATCAGACATTGCAGTTTAATAAACAAAATAACTATACAAACAAGGTGTAGATTATCCTACTTGCCATACCTCACAGTTTCTGAGGAAATATGGTGACCAAAGTCTTAAGTATGTCTTTTTCAAGCAGTGGTCTAATCATCTTACAGTAACTAAATTGCTGAGCTTGAGCCATAGACTCTACAGGGAAATTTCCCAGTTTGCCAATGCCCAGGGGCTTCTCGAGCCCTAATCATATCCGCCAGCCAGATACATAATCTAATGCACTCTCTTTAGTACGTTGACACAGTAGAAGATTGCAGCAAGGGCAGCAGTATTATGTGCTGCACTGTTCTATTTGATTCTGCTGAGGCAGTATTTAGTGCTGCAGGAGCCGTATCTTGTACTGCGCTATGATTTCACTGCCCCTTCTACTTCTGTTCTCCCTTTTGTCAATTTGAAACAGCTTACAACATGGGGCCACTTTAACTTTTTTTTATTTCCGGTGCCACTTTAACATCCTATTACGTCTCTGTAGGGAAGCATTAAGCTGCACGAGTCAAGGAACAGCCAATTTCTGTAAAGTTTTTGAGTGCATGGTGTATGGTTGGTTCAGTTGCAAGAAAATATGTCTAAGGAGGTGAATGGAGAAGAGTTAGATTAAGGAATGTGATAGGCCACTCATAAAAGATGTGTTTTCAAGGAGCACCTAAAGCTTTTGGTGTTGGGAATTAACTTTGCTATCAGAGAGTTGTCTAGGGTAGTACATATAAATCAGCATAAGTCAATCAACATTCAGTATCTGTGTATGTACAGATATGAGGCACATTTGAGTGCATGGAGTGTTAGGGGTACTATTTAATGAAGGTATACGGTTCTGAAGAATAATATAAGGAGTCTACAGTAGTTTTGATCGCAAATATTCTAATCGCAAATATCGCCACTTCGAGAATTCGCGAATATCTAGAATATAGTGCTATATCTTCGTAATCGCAAATATTCTCGATTGTTTTCATCGGTACCCATGATCCCTCACTGCTTCTTGCTTGTGGGCCAATCAGAATACTGCAACATCTTTCACTTTAGGAGTAGTGTGGATCGCAAATTTTTGTATTGCAAATTTTTATCGCAGGTTTTCCGATTGCCGATTTTCACATTCATGAAAATAATTATTGGATATCACAAATTCTCGAATTCGCTAATATATGAAGAATATTTGCCGAAATATTCGCGAAATATCGTGAATTTGAATATTGCCCCTGACACTCATCACTGGTTTACAGAGAACAATTAGAATAAGTAATATAATAGGTTACCCTAAATATATATGATTTAGGTTACACTTAAAGGGGTTATCCAAGTTATTTTTTGTTCCTTCTATGTTCCTAACTGGGCAAATGTAACAGCTTTCCAATTAACTTACTTTATCTCCAGTGGCTGGTTTCTCAGATTTCACTGAGGGTCACATGACCTGTGATGTCAGCTTCTCTCCCTGCTCTGATAAAGGTCGTTTACAAGCCTGTAAACGAGACGTCATTGTGCTAGCCACGCCCCCTTCACTGCCGTTTACTCTCTGCTAGGATTCTTAACCCCTTCAGCTGCACAGCTCTGCAGGCAGTGAGGAGACAATTCTGGGCACTGGAGCTAACATACTAGAGAGAGCATTACACAAGAAGGTAGGGGGAAGATCCTGTGTGTATTAGCAGTGTCATTTTACAGGTGGGACATGTAGTCCTACACATACAACATGCTGCAGAGTCTCCCAGCACTCAGGGCAGCTTTTGTATCCACTCCCTTATTATACAGCTAGAACTTGTAGTCCTACACATACAACATGCTGCAGAGTGCAGAGTCACCCAGCAGGCAGACATGTCACTCAGGGCAGCTTTTGTATTCACTCCCTTTGCAGAGCAGGGGGAGGGGCACAGATTGTTTTTATTGCATGTAAACAAAGGGCCAGAAAAGAACTAGGGAAATAAGGAAAAATATATTTTTGCATAAAACTTGCTTACCTCGGTTATATATCAGTTTTCAGTGCTATATTTAGTTTTTCATAACTCGGACAACCCCTTTAAAGGGGTTATCCCATGACTAATGTAAAAAAAAATCAAAACCAGTCTTAACACCATATATTGACATATACATGACAATCTTGTTATACCAAAGCAAAAACCAGTCGTTTAACTCACATGGATCCAAAGAATCTCCCAATCATAATTCCAATTACTCTGCTACATTTATATCAAGCTGGCGGTTCAGGAAGGGTGTCTATTCTTCTTCAACTCAGGAAGTGTGTCTTTTCTGCTGCTGCTCTATCCCTATTACAGCTTAGGAGGAAGTTGAAGGATGAAACTGAGCAAGTGTGTCCACCTCAGTGAGGTAGAAATAGAAAAAAGAGAAGATGGTGTCATACAGATACATTTTATTAAACAACTCAGTGGATCTACTAAATTTTTCATTACATGCAATTTAAAAAGTATTTAAATTCAGCATCTGGTTTGAAAACTACAGAATATTTTTCGTTTGACAACCTCTTTAAAGCTGTAAACTGTATTTCTGGGGGAGTGCATCTAGAGAACTGGTGTAGCTCAAGAAAATTCTTGGAGATGAGACTGGCAAGTTCCAGTTATGGAGGAATTTAATCTTTGATCATTGACAGAACAGAGCACAGGTAGAGTGGTAGAGAGTGCCAGTACTATGGAGAGCTTTGTGGGTAAGAGTGATGTTCAACCAGTGTAGTAAACGGCACAAGGTAAAGACATCGGAGTAGCAGCTAAACAGAAAGATGAGCCTGTCTTCTGCATTTAGGATAGATTGGAGTGGGGAGAGTAATGGTCCATTCACACATCCGTGTGTGTTTTGCGGATCCGCAAAACACGGAAACCGGCAATGTGCGTTCCGCATTTTGCGGACCGCACATCGCCGTTACTAATAGAATATGCCTATTCTTGTCCGCTATTGCGGACAAGAATAGGACATGTTCTATTTTTTTTTCGGGATCGGAATTGTGGACCCGGAAGTGCAGGTCCGCTATTCCGGATCCGGGCCACACACCGTGCGGCCCCATAGAAATGAATAGGTAAACAATTGCGGATGTGTGAATGGAGATTTAACGTTACAGTGATGAAGACAAGAATGAATCAGAATAACAATGAGTGTTTGTTTTTGTACAGTAACAAAAGGGGCAGATTTTGGAAATATTTTTGAAGTGGAAATGTTTAGTTGCATCACAATTGTTTAAAGGCAGCTTGCTTTTTGAACAGTTTATTTTTTAATGTGACAATTTAAGTTACATTTGCACATGATTATAATTTAGATTAGATCGGATAAACTTTTAAAAAGTGGTGAACAAAAAAATATACTCCCAAAAATGTTTCTGTGTTTTTTTGTTTTCAATTCACCAAACAATAAACATTTTCTACTTTGCAAGCCATCATTTTTATTAAACTGCAGATTTAAGAGGTATTTCTGATCTCCACGTAGACACATCTTTCAGCTGAGATGTCTGCTTATAATTGTTTAAATTGTTTACTGTACAATAAGTTTAGCTTTGCCTACGGCTACACCTAATACAGTATCCGTAATTAGACCTGCAGCTGGATGTTGACAAATATTATTTGTTTATATATGCATGACAGCTTTTGGTTGATCACATTGATATGTATATATATATATATATATATATATATATATTTATTTTAATTTTATTTTTTTACCATTTGGCAATGCATTTACTGGCAATGCAAATTTTTTCATTTCTTACTAATGTTTGATTGTTATATTTAATATTTAAATAGGTGAGACCATCTATAAAATAGCTGATAAGAGTGGTTGTGAATACTCTGCAAAATGTAGCAGGGGCTGCCAACTGGAAAGATTTGGTGCGGATTGCCCCACAACAACAACTAGTGGATCAACAACACCTATTGGATCAACAACACCTGGTGGACCAACAACACCTGGCACAACAGGATCAAAGTTCACAACTCCTACATCAACTTCAACATCTACAACCCCTATATCTTCAACAACATACTCTGTTAAATCAACATCCGTGACTACATCAACTCTATCAAGTTCATCACCATTTATATCGACATCTACCAACGTGTCATCCACAACTGGATCAACCGCTGTATCATTAACAACCTTATTCAGTTCTACAGCACCCTCAACTGCTAACAGTAAGTGCAGTGATATTGAATACGTTTCAAGTCTGTTAGCAATGAAAAATAGACATAAAAAAATCTTCAAAATGTTTGTCGTAGTAATATTCCATGATGCTGCTCTTAGAATTTAACGCTAGTAAGACAACATGTTTCCATCCGTTAAACGTATCCATTTTTTTCAGAAATCTGTCACCCGGATAATTGCTATTGAAATAAAGACATAGCCTAATAGCACTTAGTACCTTATTTCCAGATGTGCTTTTGTTTCAGTAATAGATGTTTTCTGTCGTCTGAATTTTTATTTTATTTTGTAGGCAAATTAGCCAGTTAGGTGCCCAGAGGGTCGTTATTCTTGCAGGAAGGAGCCCAGGCAAGCCTCCTGCTAGTGCCCAAGCCCACCCTCTGCCAACAATGTATCCACCCATCCCCTACTACATCATATTCAAAGCATAACTCTGCCCCCTTATCCCTGCTGTATCAATTTTAAATCTTGTGCATGGCAGTGCAAAACACAGGCTGCGCACTGCTTGTCCCACTGAGGGCATCAGACTCCACTTTACAACTGCTCATGCGCCAAGCCCAGTGATGTATTCAGCCTGTGCTTGAAAGAAAAAGAGGAGGAGTGCATCACTTACGTCACTGGGTTCGGCGCATGCCCAGTTGTAGAGTGGAGGCTGATGCCCTCAGTGGGACAGGCAGTACACAGGCACAAGATTTAAATGTAATATAGCAGTGAAAAGGGGGTGGAGTTATGGCTTGAATGTGATGTAGGAGGGGTGGGTGGACACATTGTGGCAGGAGGCGTGCCTGGACTCCTTCCTGCAAGAATAACACCCCTTTGGGCACCTTACTGGCTTATTTGCATACCAAATAAACTGGATTTTTAGAAGATAGAAAACATCATCTTGCTGAAACAAAGGCAAATCTTGAAATAAGGTACTAAGTGCTAAAAGGCTAAGGCTTTACTTCAATAGCGATTATCCTGGTGACAGATTTCCTTTAATGTCTTCAAATTTTTATTTTAAAAATAAGTTGTATACATGTTGTGTACGTTTATTATTGTGGGTCTAAGCGCATCCTTCTGACGTACAGCAAAAAGGACATGTGAACAGCCCCTAACACCGAAGGTAAAAATCTTTGAAAATTATCAATGATAGTAAACTATTGCATCTATGGTATAAGGAAACAAGTGATCAACTGTCCAAGTCCCCTGGAGTACTAAAATGAAAGTAGAAAAAAGTTTAAAAATAATGTTTTTGAAAATATAAAAAACTAAAGCATTAAAAATTTTAATACCCCCTTTCCCAATTTTACATATGAAAATAATAAAAAAAAAATCATAATTGGTATTGCTGTGTCTGAAAATGTCCAAACTATTGAAATATAGAAGTATTTATGCTGCCTGGTAAACACTGCAATGGGGGGGGGGGGGGGATCAATATGCTGTTTTTGGTCAGCTTGCCCAGATAATGAATTAAGGAAAAAGTGATCAAAAAGTCATATGCACACCAAAATGGTATCAATAATGACTACAGCTCATACTCCAAAAAAAGGGCCCAACACAGCTTTGTAGATGGCAGTATAAGAAAGTTATGGGTGTCAGAGTTTATTATTGTGGTTAAAAGTAGTAAAGCATAAAAAAAATAAAAGCAATAATACAAATAATATACAGTTTTATCCCACAACGAGGGCATTAAAAACAAAAACAAAAAAAAACCAATGGCAAATTAGCATATTTTTCAGTCCACAAAATTAAGGCCAGTTTCGCATACATCTGGCAATCCTGCTCAGTTCCCCTCTAGAATTGTGCAGAGAACACCAGAGGGAAACTGAAGAAACTGAAGGCATAACTGATCCCATGCTGGGATTGTTTATATTCATCTGGCACATCACTGAATATGCTGGATGTGCAAATATAAACTAAGAAAAGTGTTTGCTGCTAGATATCTGTTTAATAAAGAGTTGATGGAGGAGTAAGGTTAGGTCTAAAGTTGATCAAAATGTATGATTTCAACCAAAACGAAACTTCATGTGGTGAAATTTAACAACAAACAATCATTTTAGCCAACCGATAATAGACTATTATAGTTTCAAAAGAAGTTGGCCAAACAAAAGAATTTCCATTCAAACATCAGACAAAAGAAGTTGGTTGAATGAAAGCTCTTTTGTTCAAAGAAAGATATTTTGTTCACAAAATATCTTTCTTTGAAAGAAGTTTCTCCAAAAGATCTTATCGTCTGGTTTCCTTGAACGTGTATGGGCAGTATGAATAACTGTAACAGACAATACGGACTAAAATGTGTATGGCTGCATCAGTGGCGGATCCAGAGCCTGGTCTCGGGAGGGGCACTTTCAGATTATTTTCTGTCCGCCGCCACAAAACAATGGTGCTTATAGAGCAGACGCCACAGTGTAGCGGTATACTGTATATTTTGTTGCACAGTGTACGCTATATGTGTATAACAAACATATTTCACATGAAAACTTACAGTTACTTGGCTTGGCCATCTCGGACGCCACTACCACACTTTGGCCGGGGGCTCGGTGGAGCTGATGATGCGTTTTATTCTAGTGAGAAAAATTTCATAATAAGGATTTAGAGAAGGGGCAGAGGGATAGCAGAGCAGGGAGAGGCTGGTGCTGCTACTAGGGGGTCATACCATGAGGAAGTAATAAAGCCCACCATAATGCCCCCCCCAGTAGTAATAATTCTCCTTATAATGTGACAGTGCAAAAAATACCCCCTTGTAATGCCCCATTTGAGCTAATGTCCCCATAGTGCCTCCATAATATGCCAGTATAAAATACCCCTATATAGTGCCTCTAGTAAATGACCCCATAGTGCTCCACACCCTCCTTCCTCCTAGTGCCCCCCATAATGTACCAGTATAAAATGCTCCAGTAGATGCCCTCAGTGTCACCCATAATTTGCAAGTATTAAATACCCCTTCTTAGTGCCCCCCGTAGATGGCCCCATAGTACTCCTCTCCCCCCTTCCCCATAGTACCCACCATGTGTCCCAGTATAAAATTGTACTGTACAGAGAGCCCATATAAAATACCCCTTCTTTGTGGCCTCAGTAGATGCCCCTATAGTGCCCTCAATCATATGCCAGTATTAACAGCCCCCCCATGTGCCAGTAATAATAGCCCCTATGCCAGTAATAGCAGCCCCCCTGTGCCAGTAATAGCAGCCCCCAGTAATAACAGCCCCCCTGTGCCAGTAATAACAGCCCCCAGTAATAACAGCCCCCAGTATTAACAGCCCCCAGTAATAACAGCCCCTCTGTGCCAGTAATAACAGCCCCCAGTAATAACAGCCCCCTTTGCCAGTAATAACAGCCCCTGCCAGTAATAACAGCCCCCCCTTTGCCAGTAATAACAGCCCCCATCAGTAATAACAGCCCCCCTTTGCCAGTAATAGCAGCCCCCCCTTTGCCAGGAACAACAGCCCCCGCCAGTAATAACAGCCCCCCTTTGCCAGTAATAACAGCCCCCCTTTGCCAGTAATAACAGCCCCCGTCAGTAATAACAGCCCCCCCTTTGCCAGTAATAACAGCCCCCGTCAGTAATAACAGCCCCCCCTTTGCCAGTAATAACAGCCCCCCCTTTGCCAGTAATAACAGCCCCCCTTTGCCAGTAATAACAGCCCCCCCTTTGCCAGTAATAACAGCCCCCCCTTTGCCAGTAATAGTAGCCCCCCCTTTGCCAGTAATAACAGCCCCCCCTTTGCCAGTAATAACAGCCTCCCCTTTGCCAGTAATAACAGCCCCCCCTTTACCAGTAATAACAGCCCCCGCCAGTAAAAGTATTGTATATAATAAAAAACAAACAAAAAAAACACATACTTACCTCCATGTCAGTGATGCGATGCAGGCCTCTTCTGGCCTGTGTCCCACGCTGTATGGCTCAGGCGGCGCGATAACGTCATCGCGCTGCCTGCGCCGGCCTCTGAGAGGAAGCCTATCAGAGGAAGGGAAAGGGACACGCCTCTCCCTCCCCTACTGCAGCACAGGCAGGCATCTGTATCACTGTCCTGAGGACGGCGATACAGATGACTGGAGATGAGCGCATGCACAGTGGAAGCGCTCATCTCCCTGTGCCCAGCCGCCCGCCGCCAGCTCGGGGGGGGGGGGGGGGCCGTTGCCCCCCCCCCTGGATCCGCCACTGGGCTGCATCTGCGAAACAAGCATTTACCAGATCATTGTTTGTTCTACTACTGTTCGACTGTCAACTAACTGCTGTTCAATGTGTATGGCCACCTTTAGCACATTAGATAGCTAATAGCCGAACACTCATTGGGCCTACTAGTTTCCCTGATACCCCATACAAACGCTTAGTCTAGAGCACATCTGTCTTTCTGGTCTATTTTGCCACAATTATAGTTTCAATACTGGTGACATGGGGTGCTCACAATATTTTAATACTATAAAAAATATAAATAAATTTAATATTTTAAATATTTAAACATTTTTTTGAATGATTTCTTTACACAGAGAAATTAATCACTAAGTTCATCTATTTGCTTTGCAGCTTGTGGTGAATGCGTATGTCTAATGCCAAAATGTGGATCTGGCTACAAAGTCGTTTCTTTCCTGCCACCTGGTGCCTGTTGTGTTAATATTACATGTGGTATGTATATGAATGTTGTCCTGTTTTCTTTCAGTATGATATATTTACAACTGAATTAGTTTAATAGAAACTTTATTATTAAAATTATTACAGCAGAAATTAATCAAATATCAAAATGACACACTGTATGTTACACCATGTATTATATAATCTCAGATTTTTTTTATGAGAAGTAAATCACAACCCTTCTTTTTTTCAATTTTTCAGTTCCTGATTCTGTCTGTGTACATGGAACTGATGTATATCAGGTAAAATGTCTTGAAATCCATACTATGAAAAAAAAAAATACCTTTATGTATCTTTCCAATTTAAAGGGTTTGGCCCATCCCAGACTTTGATAGCATATTGTTAGTATATGTGATCTATACCTCTGAGACCTGCCCCTCTCTTCTGGACAGAGCCCCTAAAGTGAAGGGGAGCACAATGCGCATGTGCAGCTTTCTCTATTAATTTCTATGGGAGTTCTAAAAAATAGCTGAGCAAGTGCATGCTCACCTCTTGGTTCACCTCTATGGTACTGCTGGAAATATCTTAGCCAGTGCTTGACTATATTCAGAATTCCCATAATGGAGAATGAAGGGTGGTAGTCAGGGGTGGACTGGGAACTTAAAGTGGCCTTGGAAAAAATACTAAAATCGGCCCCATTTTGTAGTCGGGTCCAAATTGATGGAAGGCAGGGCTAGCAATACCAAATACCACAGTCCATCACAAAATACTGCTAGCAGCACAAAATACATCCCCAAAAAACTTCCCCTGGCTGGCCATAAGGAGGGCTCAGGTGGCCTCCTGGGCATCGGCCCACCGGGAAATTTCCCTGTAAGGTCTAGGGCCAATCTGCCTCTGGTGGTAGTGCTTGTGTAGTGAGCTTTTCTTCACTTCAAGGGCCCTGTTCTGGAGATAGGTGTTGGGTCCCAGGGGTAGGACCTGCACTTACCTAACATTGATGGCATATTCTAGTGATATGCCATTAATGTCTGAGATGCGACAACCCCTTCAACACTAAAATATCTGCCACGTTTAAGCGACCCTCTGGTTGAAGACAAAAAAAAAATCACATTAATGAATTGGACACTTACCTAGTGACCTCCTTTTAATCTTTTAAACTGCAGCAAATTCCCAGGTTTCTCTTCTGCCATCCAAGATGACCACAATGCTTCTTAGACTACCTAATGCATCAGATGTTCATTTGGTACCCCAAGACTTCCTATTTGTCCAGCTCTGCTTTTGGATTGGCCAGCACTTGAACAATGTTGGCCAATCCAAGGGCAGCAGCAAGTATCTTGCTCTACCAAGTGCACAGTATGAATCTGAAAGTCCTGATAAATGGTGTGGTGAGGCCATCTTGTATGGCAGAAGAGGACCTGGAGATTTGTGTATCTGCAGCTGAAAAGATGAAAAGGAAGGCACCAGTTGATGTAATTTTTTTAACAAAGCATTTTTATTTTTAACCTACAGCTTAAGTGAATCTGTTAGTTGCATCTCTTTTCTGTATTCTTCCAATTTAATTGCAAAAGGATAGTTATGTAATATAATAATCAGTTATTACTATAGGTATTTTAAATGCTGTTTGGGAAACATAATTTTATCAAAAGAGGAAAACAGCTTACAAAGCCATTGGAAAGACATATTAAGCAACAAGCAACAAAAGTTTGCCTCAAAGAACATCATAACATTTACTTCAACTGTTTCAAAAATGTCTAGAAAAGGGACATGGCTAAGAGGATTTGTAAATTCACAGAATTTTAGTGCACAACATTAGTTCATCTGTACGCCAGCCATTAGCTGGGATAAAGAAGAGACATTTGAGAAATGTATCCAATAGGTCTAAGAAGTTGCACCAAGTTTATAATGCAACTGATTGCATGATATGATGGCACAAATGCTTATTGATACTGTAAATGTACACAATTATGCTAGTGTCATTGAAAATATTAACTATAATGCTTTTTTTTCTCTCCCCCCCCCCCCCCAGAGAGGATCTATCATTCCACAGCCAAAAGATGCATGCCAAAAATGTGAATGTTCTCAAGAGATGGACAGTGATTCAGGATTCTATGCTATAAAATGTTCACCTATTGTTTGTGACACTACTTGCAGTCCTTGTAAGAATTCTTCATTTTTCCCTGTCATTTACATTACTTTGGCTATAGCCTTATTTATTGAGTAATGTCTTGTAGGGAGCTACGCATAGATAGGGAAACTCCTTTGAAACTTAAAAGGGTTGTCCGGGTTCAGAGCTGAACCCAGACATACCCAGAAATTTACCCAGGCAGACCCCCTGACAAGAGCATTGGAGAAGTTCATGCTCCAGTGCTCTCCTTTGCCCTGCGCTGAATCGCACAGGGCAAAGTCATTTTGTGGAGTTCCAGTGACTTACCGGGCTCTCCTTCAGGCTGCCAGGCAAAGGCTTCCACCTGGCAGTGAGCCCGGTGACTCCACCAGTACTGATGGGCGTCTTTAGCGCTGCCCTAACCTGTAAAATGGCGAGGGAAGCCCTAAAGCCTGCCCATTAGAGCCGGTAAAGTGACCGAACACACTGCTGGCTGGAAACTTCCGCCCAGCAGTGTGTTATTGTAAATAAAAAAAACTTGCCCTGCGCAATCCTGCGCAGGGCAAGGAAGAGCATTGGAGCATGAACTGCTCTGATGCTCAATTCAGGGGGGCTGCCTGGGTGAAATTATGGCTCTGAACTCTGACAACCCCTTTAAATATATAATGCTAGGAATATTTAAATTGTTATTTGCCTGGGAATGTGACAAATCACATTCATAGTTTACAGCACAGAATAGGGTGTCGCCAATTCAATATGTGATTGGAACTTAAAAAGATGTCTGGTTTTAGCTGGCTGGCAAAATTTGAAGTCATTTCAGACCATGTTCAATCGTAATTTGCATAACATACTGAAATAGCAACATATAAGCTCATAATAATAATAATAATCATCATTTTTATTTATATAGCTCCAGCATATTCTGTAGTCCTTAACAATCAGAGAGTAGAATTGTCTAAGCCATTGCACAGTATTATTAACTTCACTCATTAGCTGTAAAAATGATTCATTCTATGAATTTCAGTATCTTTACATTTCATATGCTTTTCGACCTTGAGTTTTTTTTGTTTTTTTACTTCTGAAGCCTCATCTCCCACAGCATTTGTATATTCAACCAAATACCTTAAAGTTAATTATCAATCATTAAGTTGTCCTTTATTGTACACTAGGGCTATGAGTACAAAATGAAGAGTGGACAGTGTTGTGGAGAATGTGTGGCAAAACAATGTGCTATGAAGGACGATAACAGCACTGATGTTTACATTGAGGTAACCAACAATAATTTTCAAACAATTACTACACAGCTTTTTATCATCTGCCAATTGTGACATTGCTGCCAACTGGCATAACTGTGTATGTATGCCCACTCAGAGCAATATATCTTACCACTCTGAAGTATGGCAGCTCATAGCTGGTGTTGCTCAAGTACTTTGTAGAAGAAAGTCTGAATATGCAACTGAAAATGGTAAAATACTTCAGCCCCATTACCTCTCTATGCAGAAATTTAAAAAGTAATTAAGGCCAGTAAGAATTTTTTTGCCCTGTTTAAAAAAGACGTGTTCTTCCTTACCACTTCCTCTTGACTCAAGATGCAGTATCTCAAGATGTTTGGTGGAAAAACAAAGCATTTAATTTCATGGTATGCTGTCACGAGATGTCTAATATATATATATATATATATATATATATATATATATATATATATACACTTGAATTCTTAACAAAATATCTTTTATTTGTACTTCAGGTTGGGGAGAAGTACCGTAATGCAAATAGTAAATGCAGCTACTACGAATGTAATGAAGAAAATGGTCAGCCCGTCCTTACCAGAGTGAAGAAGGTTTGCCAGGAGTTAGACATCAGCAGATGTGACCTGGTAGGTTAACAAAATTATAGAGTCCAAAATTATTTGATAGTTTACTTTTGGTTTTATATAGGTTTTTGTAATCATATTAAAAGTTTAGAAGAGCTGCCAAAAAACCTTACGAGAAATGTTGGAATAATGCATTCTCTCGGTAGAAGAGTGATACTCTATGGATCTTTTAACACCCAGCATGCAAAAGATTGATCTGTTATGTTGCTGAATGAATGTGCATACCTTTTAGTACAAATGTTTGTCCGCTACACAGGTTGGGTGCCAAAAGATCCATATCAGGGTCAATGATTTGTCACAAGAGAACTACAGATTATTTGAAAACATTAATGACAAATCAAAAGTTTTGTCAAATGCAATAACATTAACATGATAGGGTATCTAACTTCAATGTGAGTCAGTTTTTGGATTGTAGAAATTAAAGGCAGATGGTACTTAATATGCAAGTAAATTTCCATATATCAGTTTCTGTAAAAATGTTTCTCTTAAAAAGTAACATTTTTGTATTTTAGAACTCAATAACATATGATGAAGATGGTTGCTGTAGAACATGTCAACCTCGGCAAGATAATGGTATTATAAAGCTTTTTTTGGACATTCATATAAACATGAAGCAATAACTATAGAAATGCGTCTATAACACTATTTATGAGGAACATAACCAAGAATAATACAGGTGGGGGTCCATCTAACAGAGTACATCGCATAGAGGCAGACTGCGTTATGTGGCTGCCAAGGGGCATTTGGAAGGGTTGATGTAATCACCATGCCTATTAGGTGCAGGGTATCCTCAATGTTAGCAAATTAAGTTGTTCCATGGTTTATGGGAAAGGTGTGCGGGGGGGGGGGGGGGGATAATCACTAGTAAGCCACTAAATCCATCAGTGTAAAATGTAAAAATCAACATGATTGACAGGTATGGTTTTACCAATGTATACTTTTTTTCAACAGTCTTAACTACAGCTATTCCAGGATCAGACTTAAGCACTCTTCCTCCAGGATCAGACTTAAGCACAGTTCCTCCAGAATCAGGTTCAAGCACAGTTCCTCCAGGATCAGGTTCAAGCACAGTTCCTCCAGGATCAGACTTAAGCACTCTTCCTCCAGGATCAGACTTAAGCACTCTTCCTCCAGGATCAGACTTAAGCACTCTTCCTCCAGGATCAGACTTAAGCACTCTTCCTCCAGGATCAGGTTTGAGCACTCTTCCTCCAGGATCAGGTTCAAGCACAGTTCCTCCAGGATCAGGTTCAAGCACAGTTCCTCCAGGATCAGACTTAAGCACTCTTTCTCCAGGATCAGACTTAAGCACTCTTCCTCCAGGATCAGACTTAAGCACTCTTCCTCCAGGATCAGACTTAAGCACTCTTCCTCCAGGATCAGGTTTGAGCACTCTTCCTCCAGGATCAGGTTCAAGCACAGTTCCTCCAGAATCAGGTTCAAGCACAGTTCCTCCAGGATCAAATGTTACTAGCACTACTCAAGGAGCATCAGTCACCAAATCATCAAGGGTTCCAGAAGACTGTGGTGTTCGTACAAATATTACTGTCCTGCAAGAAGATGACTGTGTGGCAACAGTAGAGCTCACATTCTGTGGAGGCCCCTGCATGGGAACTTCTGTGTAAGTATTTACCTATCGCAAATTTCTTTAACCCCTTAATGCTATATGATTTATCTGTATGTTATAAGCGATAAGGGGAAGTATGGATCGGGCTCACGACTCCATATACAGCGAGGGTTGGTTTTGTAAGACAACTGACTTTTGCTGGCAGATAACTCAGATCCGGGTCACTTAACCCGTCAAATGACACTATCAATAGTGACCCTGGCATCTGTGAATTTAGGCAGAGGGAGGGTACCCACACAGAATAATCGCAGGGCTCAATCGGTTGCTTTGACAGCCTGGGTCTTTGTGAAGGCTTCCAGGCCTGTCATAGCAATTTGCCTGCAAAGCAGAGTCTGAGGCATAGCCTGACGGGCAGCCTATGAAAATCCCATAGACAGCAATAGTATTCTATTGCAGTCTATGGTGCAATCAATCAGAAGATGTAAATGCAGCTCTCACCTCCTCTCACAAGCAGGCAATAATTGGGAAGGAACAGTACCTTCCCAATCATTGCCTTTTCATTGCTTTTTCTTTCAAAATGATTTTTATTGAGGTTTTTCAGGATATTTTACAAATATAGACATTAGTATGTTTTTATTTATTAAACAGTAATAATTGATTACAAATTTATTTTATATGCATGAATAAATGCAAATAACATTTAAAACAAAACAGTCACTAGTAGAGTCATTATTCCAAGGCGAACTTAAAATTTTTAAAATATAGGGAAATAACTTACTTTATAGGCTGCTACTGCACTACAAGAGATTCTTGCTTACAAATTACTTATCTCTATTGGTATGGATTTTTGAAAAGTCATTTTTTGTTTTGTTCATTCCATAGGTTCTCTATGGCTACCAAGAGCATGATGCACACATGTTCATGCTGCTCAGAACTTGAAGTAGGCAAGAAGAGTGTCCAGCTTCTTTGCGCTAATGGAACACGCAGAGTCTACACTTACACAGATGTTCTCCGATGCGGTTGTGTTAGTGCCTTCTGTACACCTGACAACAAATTTAATGTACTAAATAAATACTCTAAAAGAAGCCAGGCTATCCCAGGCAGCAACAGTAATGAATCTTAGACGTGACCTACTGACATCAGAATTAGCACTGTTCACTAATCTGAGCCTTTATTGTTTTGTAGAAAAAATTTAGCTGTAGAAAATACATGTGAAATGACTGATATATTCTTATTACTGTTTGTATCACTAAACAAAAAGGCTAGATTCTTTTTGTGCTATTCTTTATGTAAATTGTAACTTTTCAGTGCAAAAATAATTAAAAAAAAGCATACAAATAAATATGTTTGTTCTTTAGTTATTAAGCTTAGTTACCAAGATTGCAGGATACAAGTGAAAAAAAAATAAAAGGAGAAAATTGAGTGTACATTGCTGGGTCAGGTACTGTAATGAAGGAGCTGTTCCGCTCCTAACCATTGGATATGCCATCACTATTTGATTTTGGGGGTTCTGACTGCTGGGACCCTGACGATCAGCAAAATAAAGAAACCAAAGCTTTCCTGTGGGAGCCATGTATCCGTCATCATTTGCTCAGGCTTTACAAACAGTAGGTAGCACATAAATACAGTATATTAGTCCTGCAGATAGGGACTGACTGGACAATAAATCTCTATGATGCAGTTAGCTCGGGTTAGGGGAGCCGTGGCCAGTTCAAGAGATGCAGCCAACACATGGTCCTTATTTCCCGGACTGATCACAGTAGTGTGAATCAGCCCTAAGGTGGATGTAACATAGGGAGGACAGGGACTAGGTGGTGCTACAATAATTTTAAATATTGTAAAAGGGTACTTTTACATTAGCGGCAGGGGACTGCATGCAGTATTTATAGTCCAGCTGCCTCTCGCCGCGCACTGCCGCGCCACCGCCGGGACTATAGACAATGGGGACGGCGCGGCAGTCTGGGGGCACACGTGAAGTACCGGCAGGACGGATCCGACAGGCTGTTCATCTGCCGAAACAGCCTGCCGGAGTCCCCTGCCGCTAGTGTGAAACTAGCCAAAGAAAGGTCTTTTTTAATATAAATACCAATCATATTTAGAAATAGCTCTTTATAAAAACAAACAAACAAAAAAATAATGCCAGTGATGCCAACACAGAGAGGCTGGGATCGCCACATAAGCGCAGGCAGATAAGTATATGGCATGATCTTTCATGATGGCTGACCGCAGGCTGCTCTCTGTTGAAAATGTAATTGGCCACTCTGTAAAATTTTGGAAGACGGTCGTCCTTTGGTGCAAAGAACACCGGTGTGAATGGATTGTACATCCGGATGTAGGGGACGGAAGTGCCCCTAAACAAGTTTTATCCTGGAATATTTATACATTCTACAATAAAGAATAATTGTTGCTTTACAATGTGTTTGCACCGGTGTTCTTTGCGCCAAAGTCAGGACGACCGTCTTCTATTACAATTCCTTGAGGGACTGGGCTTCTCTTCACCAATTTATATCAAACCCCCAAGGTGAGCCTCTATTTTACAGGGAGTGCAGAATTATTAGGCAAGTTGTATTTTTGAGAATTAATTTTATTATTGAACAACAACCATGTCGTCAATGAACCCAAAAAACTAATTAATATCAAAGCTGAATATTTTTGGAAGTAGTTTTTAGTTTGTTTTTAGTTTTAGCTATTTTAGGGGGATATCTGTGTGTGCAGGTGCATAATTATTAGGCAACTTAACAAAAAACAAATATATACCCATTTCAATTTTTACCAGTGAAACCAATATAACATCTCAACATTCACAAATATACATTTCTGACATTCAAAAACAAAACAAAAACAAATCAGTGACCAATATAGCCACCTTTCTTTGCAAGGACACTCAAAAGCCTGTCATCCATGGATTCTGTCAGTGTTTTGATTTGTTCACCATCAACATTGCGTGCAGCAGCAACCACAGCCTCCCAAACACTGTTCAGAAAGGTGTACTGTTTTCCCTCCTTGTAAATCTCACATTTGATGATGGACCACAGGTTCTCAATGGGATTCAGATCAGGTGAACAAGGAGGCCATGTCATTAGATTTTCTTCTTTTATACCCTTTCTTGCCAGCCACGCTATAGAGTACTTGGACGCGTGTGATGGAGCATTGTCCTGCATGAAAATCATGTTTTTCTTGAAGGATGCAGACTTCTTCCTGTACCACTGCTTGAAGAAGGTGTCTTCCAGAAACTGGCAGTAGGACTGGGAGTTGAGCTTGACTCCATCCTCAACCCGAAAAGGCCCCACAAGCTCATCTTTGATGATACCAGCCCAAACCAGTACTCCACCTCCACCTTGCTGGCGTCTGAGTCGGACTGGAGCTCTCTGCCCTTTACGAATCCAGCCACGGGCCCATCCATCTGGCCCATCAAGACTCACTCTCATTTCATCAGTCCATAAAACCTTAGAAAAATCAGTCTTGAGATATTTCTTGGCCCAGTCTTGACGTTTCAGCTTGTGTGTCTTGTTCAGTGGTGGTCGTCTTTCAGCCTTTCTTACCTTGGCCATGTCTCTGAGTATTGCACACCTTGTGCTTTTGGGCACTCCAGTGATGTTGCAGCTCTGAAATATGGCCAAACTGGTGGCAAGTGGCATCTTGGCAGCTGCACGCTTGACTTTTCTCAGTTCATGGGCAGTTATTTTGCGCCTTGGTTTTTCCACACGCTTCTTGCGACCCTGTTGACTATTTTGAATGAAACGCTTGATTGTTCGATGATCACGCTTCAGAAGCTTTGCAATTTTAAGAGTGCTGCATCCCTCTGCAAGATATCTCACTATTTTTGACTTTTCTGAGCCTGTCAAGTCCTTCTTTTGACCCATTTTGCCAAAGGAAAGGAAGTTGCCTAATAATTATGCACACCTGATATAGGGTATTGATGTCATTAGACCACACCCCTTCTCATTACAGAGATGCACATCACCTAATATGCTTAATTGGTAGTAGGCTTTCGAGCCTATACAGCTTGGAGTAAGACAACATGCATAAAGAGGATGATGTGGTCAAAATACTCATTTGCCTAATAATTCTGCACTCCCTGTATACTAAGTTACCTATAGTATAATCTAGGACATACTAACCTATTGTGCACTTCTTTTTGTGTTCGAAACCGCTTGGACACGCCTACATTTATTCGTACTTATCCAAAACTGCATGTTTGTGGTATGATTGGCTGAATTCAGATGATCATATGCCAATTTGTTCAAGGACCAGGATGTCCAGTTTTTTAAAAATGGACTCGCTGGTCATGTTGTTGTTGGAATCGTTCATACAAACTATTCTGTCCTCCTTATGTGTGAAGGTACATAGCTTGACAGACAGCTAAACCTTATCCCGGCAATGAATTGACAATGGAGTAACGTCCAACTTTATCTTTATTGCAAGGATGTAGATGCGCAGTAAAAATGGGGAACAGAAAAAACAGTGCACTTATTAATGGGGTCTGACATATAGTAATGCATATAATACACTTCTGTACGTAGCAATGCACATACAAACACAGATGCATATCTAAACCAGGGTATGTTTCCTATCTGTATAACAAGCATGGTCCCTAGCTGCTAACTGTAAGCAGAGGAAAAGGATATGCAAATAAATATAAAAACAGGCTGTAATGTGGCTATGTGACATACCAACGATGCTACCGTGAGCTTAGATGTAGAGGATGACTCAAGAGACATCCAAGCCATGTGCTATCCTCAGGCAGTGATGACGGTGAATGAAGAAAATGGCTGCTATGTGCAGGGATGATGATGTCACTAAGATATCGAAGCTGAAGTCGACCAAACATTTAATGTGAATATCTGAAATTGTATGTAAAATGGCCACTAGATGGAACTGTTGCACAATCAACAGAGAATGATATAGAAAACGTATTGACTATGTATGAAAACTATGCATAAATTAACAATAAACTTGCTGAAGGCATGAAACTCCCCGCCTGGTATCTATAGGATACCACATTAAGTCACTTCTGGAGAGAGCAACAAAATCAGTTCAGTAACGGGTCTGAGGACGAGTTTAGGCTCATGTTGCCTGCAGACTTTAACTTCCACCTTTCTGACATTCCCATCTTCACTTGAGAACACCTTGGTTATCAGTCCCAAAGGCCAGTCATTTCTTTTCGACTGAAGGTCTTTGACAAGGACAACATTTCCAACCTTCATGTTGGGTTTGCTGGTTTGCCATTTATTCCGGACATGTAGTGTGGAGAGGTATTGTTTCGTCCATTTATTCCAGAAGGCATCTGCTAGGGTTTGCACTTGTCTTTACTTACATTTGTACAAGTCTTTAGTACCAAACTTACCAAGAGGAGCTGATGTTGTACTGACCTTTTGGGTGAGAAGAGTGGAAGGGGTGAGCAAGAAAGGATCCTCTGGGTTGTTGGATATTGAGGTCAAAGGTCTGGCGTTTATGATCGCCACTACTTCGGCCATGAAAGTTGAGAGGGTCTCATGAGTGAGCTTTGAAGTTCCCAGCTGTAGAAAGACAGAATCAAGGATCCAGCGGACTAAGCCAATCATACGCTCCCAAGAGCCTCCCATGTGATAAGAGTGTGGGGGATTGAATGACCATTTGCAGTCTTGGTTAGCAAGATATCTCTCTACATAATCACAGTCAATGTTTGAGGGGATATACAGTTCTTTGCAGGCTCCAACGAATTTGGTACCCCTATCAGAGCGGATAAGTTTAACTGGGCCTCTAATGGAAATGAAACGTCTGAGAGCATTTATTAATTTGGATTTATCCAAAGACTCGATAACTTCTATATGCACAGCCCTGATACTCATGCACATAAATATGACAACCCAGCGTTTACTGTTTGCATGGCCTCCTCTAGTGTGTCGTGTGGTGACAGACCAGGAACCAAATATATTTCAAAATGACCCACTGACCCAGGAGTTCAAAATAATGGTTCAATAGTCAAGGACTATGAATTCCTGCTTCTGGTCTTTTATTTAAAACATAACTTTTATTTCTTATTTTCAAAAACCAAGACAAAAACCACAGATGAGAATCTTTAAAAATACATATGGAGGGGTACTTAATAGGGGTGCAGGTGTGTGACGTACTGTCACTTGATACAGGGAAATGTGGAGGATATTATTGTCATATCCACCTAGAGGTGGTGTGTAGTAGTCTTATGTGATTATTGATTTTTATTATCTGCAATGTCAACTGGCACCTGACTTCCTATAGACTGAACTACACACTAATAGCAGATCGACCGTGAGGGGGTACTTCTCGCTACTTGAGATTGTTGTCCTGCCTAGGATTGTGTTATCTCCCCGGTCGATTACTGCTAAATCCTCTGACTAAATATCTGTGCTGCCCCTATCATATGAGCTTGTGCGCACAGCGTCTGCAGATCGCTGTGCTAATGCTCAATTTTTAGCCCTACCATAATCTTTAAAATTGATTAAGACGCAGCTCCGCCGACATGTGGGGAAATGGAGCCACAGCCAAGCCGAGTGTTTACTATGGGAAGTCCTATATACCCATGGGGCAGGTCTTTACAATCCCTAACCTATGAGTGTTCCCATCTCGCGTTGGCAATCATCTTTTAGGGCCAATCATATCTATGTCTTAAAACGTGATGTCAGTATTCTAAACCAATCCGAAGACTGGTTATGCGCATGCATTAGAGACTTAGAAAATTTCAAGTTCCGACTTGTTAGATGCGCATGCACTGAAACTTAGAAGTTCGAGTTCCGACTATTATGCACATGCGCTAAAACTTAAAGGTTCAAACCCTCAGCTCCCATGGTCTATACGCATGCGTCAGGAACTTGGAATAATTCCAAGTTCCAATGTATCAAGGGCGCATGCGTTACAACTTAGGGGAATCAAGATCTTCACTTGTTCCTATGCGCACGCGCAATAACTTAGTCCACTTTACAGCTTGCAAAGATTTAAAGTGCATGCGCTGAGACTTAGGCCTCTTTCACACTTGCGTTGTCCGGATCCGGCGCGTACTCCACTTGCCGGAATTACAGGCCGGATCCGGAAAAACGCAAGTGTACTGAAAGCATTTGAAGACGGATCCGTCTTCAAAATGCTTTCAGTGTTACTATGGCACCCAGGACGCTATTAAAGTCCTGGTTGCCATAGTAGGAGCGGGGAGCGGAGGAGCCGTATACTTACAGTCCGCGCGGCTCCCGGGGCGCTCCAGAGTGAAGTCAGAGCGTCCCATGCGCATGGATGACGTGCCATGCGATCACGTCATTCCGTGTGCGTGGGGCGCCCTGACGTCACTCTGGAGCGCCCTGGGAGCCGCACGGACGGTAAGTATGCTGCTCCCCCGCTCCCCGCTACACTTTACCATGGCTGCCAGGACTTTAGCGTCCCGGCAGCCATGGTAACCATTCAGAAAAAGCTAAACGTCGGATCCGGCAATGCGCCGAAACGACGTTTAGCTTAAGGCCGGATCCGGATCAATGCCTTTCAATGGGCATTAATTCCGGATCCGGCCTTGCGGCAAGTCTTCAGGATTTTTGTCCGGAGCAAAAAGCGCAGCATGCTGCGGTATTTTCTCCGGCCAAAAAATGTTCCGTTCCGGAACTGAAGACATCCTGATGCATCCTGAACGGATTTCACTCCATTCAGAATGCATTAGGATAAAACTGATCAGGAATCTTCCGGCATAGAGCCCCGACGACGGAACTCTATGCCGGAAGAAAAGAACGCAAGTGTGAAAGAGCCCTTAGAGGTTCCACTCATCCTCTCTACATAGTCAATACATCTATGTTGGGGACTTAGAATTAATCCCCATTTGAGATGCTAGGAACGCATGCGCTGGGACTCAGAATACTTGTATGCAAAGAATCCATCTAAAAAGGTAAGGTTTTACCCAGCGCATGCACCAAAACATAGGGAGTTTTAACATATATAAATAATACTATGCAGATGTGTAGAGTTATAATCTTTACGTGTGTATTAGAACTTTCTCCAGATGTTTTAAATATACACATCGTATTGCATAAGTGTATAAACCTATAAATCTCAACGCATGTGTTGGAACTTTCTTCAAATTTCTCTATTATCATCGTCATAAGTTGTATACTACACTCATCATTAGTGATGAGCGGGAGGTGCCATATTCGATTTTGCGATATTTCGCGAATATTCGATTGAATATTCGTGTTATATTCGTCGAAGTCGAATATTCGTAATTATTCCAATTATCGCGAATAATATGCGATTTAATTAATCGCGTATTGCGATTTATTTTTATTTTTTTCTTAGGCAACGTTCCTATGACTAATTGACTATGGCTAGGCTATATGTGTATTTTACAAATATTCTTAATATTGCTCTAACTTCGTCTTTTAGAATATTCGTAATATTCTAAAAGACGAAGTTAGAGCAATATTACGAATTTTCGTAAAATACACATATAGATTGTAATTTAGCTAATATAGTGCTATAATCCTTTTTTTTTCTCGATTTTTTTTTTGCCTCTTATGAACTTAAGTTTTGTAAAATATGTACACTATTAAAAAAAATACTATAGCAGTATATTAGCAAAATTACAATCTATATGTGTATTTTACGAATATTCTTAATATTGCTCTAACTTCGTCTTTTAGAATATTCGTTATATTGCTCTAACTACGTCTTTTAGAATATTCGTTATATTGCTCTAACTTCGTCTTTTAGAATATTACGAATATTCTAAAAGACGAAGTTAGAGCATTAAAAATATACGTAAAAAGTTGAAATCGCAATTCGATTATTATAACTTGAATTAATCGAATTGCGATTTCAACTTAGCACTGCTATATTCCATATTAGACTAGAAGTAACGAATATGGAATATAGCAGTGTTAAGTTGAAATCGCAATTCGATTATTATAACCTAAATTAATCGAACTGCGATTTCAACTTATGCAGTCTACCATGTTTGGTTTGTTATCGCGATAATACGTCATTTAAATAATCGTTTTTGTGCGTCCGTACGTGCGTGCGTGCCTGTCTTTGTCTTTGGATCGCAAGGGGAGTGGAGAGAGACAGAGATAAGTTTATTCGAAAATGGCAAAGAGCAATTTCAATCAAGAAGAGCTGGAAGCTTTGATCACTGTAAGTAATTCTACCGAAAAAAGTATGTAACAGTTAAAGGGGCGGCCACAGTTCTAGTCACTGTTAAAGGGGCGGTCACTATTCAAGTCACTCTTAAAGGGGCGGCCACAGTTCTAGTCACTTCTAAAGGGGCGGTCACTATTCAAGTCACTCTTAAAGGGGCGGCCACAGTTCTAGTCACTTTTAAAGAAGCGGTCACTATTCAAGTCACTCTTTAAGAGGCGGCCACAGTTCTAGTCACTGTTAAAGGGGCGGTCACTATTCAAGTCACTCCTAAAGGGGCGGCCACAGTTCTAGTCACTGTTAAAGGGGGCGGTCACTATTCAAGTCACTCTTAAAGGGGCGTCCACAGTTCTAGTCACTGTTAACCACTTCAACCCCGCTAGCTGAAACCCCCTTCATGACCAGGCCACTTTTTACACTTCTGCACTACACTACTTTCACCGTTTATCGCTCGGTCATGCAACTTACCACCCAAATGAATTTTACCTCCTTTTCTTCTCACTAATAGAGCTTTCATTTGGTGGTATTTTATTGCTGCTGACATTTTAACTTTTTTTGTTATTAATCAAAATGTTTTTTTTCACTTTCAGCTGTAAAATTTTGCAAAAAAAACAACATCCATATATAAATTTTTCGCTAAATTTATTGTTCTACATGTCTTTGATAAAAAAAAAATGTTTGGGCAAAAAAAAATTGGTTTGGGTAAAAGTTATAGCGTTTACAAACTATGGTACAAAAATGTGAATTTCCGCTTTTTGAAGCAGCTCTGACTTTCTGAGCACCTGTCATGATTCCTGAGGTTCTACAATGCCCAGACAGTAGAAAAACCCCACAAATGACCCCATTTCGGAAAGTAGACACCCTAAGGTATTCGCTGATGGGCATAGTGAGTTCATAGAACTTTTTTTTTTTTGTCACAAGTTAGCGGAAAATTATGATTTTTATTAAAAAAAATATTTTCCACTAACTTGCGACAAAAAAAAAAAATTCTAGGAACTCGCCGTGCCCCTCACGGAATACCTTGGGGTGTCTTCTTTCCAAAATGGGGTCACTTGTGGCGTAGTTATACTGCCCTGGCAATTTAGGGGCCCAAATGTGTGAGAAGTACCTTGCAATCAAAATCTGTAAAAAATGGCCTGCGAAATCCGAAAGGTGCACTTTGGAATGTGTGCCCCTTTGCCCACCTTGGCTGCAAAAAAGTGTCACACATCTGGTATCGCCGTACTCAGGAGAAGTTGGGGAATGTGTTTTGGGGTGTCATTTTACATATACCCATGCTGGGTGAGAGAAATATCTTGGCAAAAGACAACTTTTCCCATTTTTTTATACAAAGTTGGCATTTGACCATGATATTTTTCTCACCCAGCATGGGTATATGTAAAATGACACCCCAAAACACATTCCCCAGCTTCTCCTGAGTACGGCGATACCAGATGTGTGACACTTTTTTGCAGCCTAGATGCGCAAAGGTGCCCAAATTCCTTTTAGGAGGGCATTTTTAGACATTTGGATCCCAGACTTCTTCTCACACTTTCGGGCCCCTAAAAAGCCAGGGCAGTATAAATACCCCACATGTGACCCCAATTTGGAAAGAAGACACCCCAAGGTATTCAATGAGGGGCATGGCGAGTTCATCTAAATTATTCTTTTTTGCA
Source organism: Bufo gargarizans (assembly GCF_014858855.1). Lineage (NCBI taxonomy): Eukaryota > Metazoa > Chordata > Amphibia > Anura > Bufonidae > Bufo > Bufo gargarizans. The sequence continues at coordinate 27,937,404 of NC_058089.1, forward strand.
TAAGTTAGCGGAAATAGATTTTGTTTTGGTTTTTTTCTAACAAAGTCTCACTTTCCGCTAAATTAGGACAAAAATTTCAATCTTTCATGGACTCAATATGCCCCTCACGGAATACCTTGGGGTGTCTTCTTTCCGAAATGGGGTCACATGTGGGGTATTTATACTGCCCTGGCTTTTTAGGGGCCCTAAAGCGTGAGAAGAAGTCTGGAATATAAATGTCTAAAAATGTTTACACATTTGGATTCCGTGAGGGGTATGGTGAGTTCATGTGAGATTTTATTTTTTGACACAAGTTAGTGGAATATGAGACTTTGTAAGAAAAAACAAACAAAAAATATATATATTTCCGCTAACTTGGGCCAAAAAAATGTCTGAATGGAGCCTTACAGGGGGGGTGATCAATGACAGGGGGGTGATCAATGACAGGGGGGTGATCACCCATATAGACTCCCTGATCACCCCCCTGTCATTGATCACCCCCCTGGTAAGGCTCCATTCAGACGTCCGTATGAATTTTACGGATCCATGGATACATGAATCGGATCCGCAAAACACATGCGGACGTCTGAATGGAGCCTTACAGGGGGGTGATCAATGACAGGGGGTGATCAGGGAGTGTATATGGGTGATCACCCCCCTGTCATTGATCACCCCCCTGTAAGGCTCCATTCAGACGTCCGTATGATTTTTACGGATCCATGGATACATGGATCGGATCCGCAAAACACATGCGGACGTCTGAATGGAGCCTTACAGGGGGGTGATCAATGGCAGGGGGTGATCAGGGAGTGTATATGGGTGATCAACCCCCTGTCATTGATCACCCCCCTGTAAGGCTCCATTCAGACGTCCGTATGATTTTTATGGATCCATGGATACATGGATCGGATCCACAAAACACATGCGGACGTCTGAATGGAGCCTTACAGGGGGGTGATCAATGACAGGGGGGTGATCAGGGAGTGTATATGGGTGATCACCCGCCTGTCATTGATCACCCCCCTGTAAGGCTCCATTCAGACGTCCGCATGTGTTTTGCGGATCCGATCCATGTATCCATGGATCCGTAAAAATCATACGGACGTCTGAATGGAGCCTTACAGGGGGGTGATCAATGACAGGGGGGTGATCAATGACAGGGAATTGATCAGGGAATCTATATGGGTGATCACCCGCCTGTCATTGATCATCCCCCTGTAAGGCTCCATTCAGACGTCCGCATGTGTTTTGCGGATCCGATCCATGTATCCATGGATCCGTAAAAATCATACGGACGTCTGAATGGAGCCTTACAGAGGGATGATCAATGACAGGGGGGTGATCAATGACAGGGAAGTGATCAGGGAATCTATATGGGTGATCACCCGCCTGTCATTGATCACCCCCCTGTAAGGCTCCATTCAGACGTCCGTATGTGTTTTGCGGATCCGATCCATGTATCCGTGGATCCGTAAAAATCATACGGACGCCTGACAGGGGGGTGATCAATGACAGGGGGGTGATTAATGACAGGGGGGTGATCAGGGAGTTTATATGGGGTGATCATGGGTGATCAGGGGTTCATAAGGGGTTAATAAGTGACGGGGGGGGGGTGTAATGTAGTGTGGTGTTTGGTGCGACTTTACTGACCTACCTGTGTCCTCTGGTGGTCGATCCTAACAAAAGGGACCACCAGAGGACCAGGTAGCAGGTATATTAGACGCTGTTATCCAAACAGCGTCTAATATACCTGTTAGGGGTTAAAAAAATCAGATCTCCAGCCTGCCAGCGAGCGATCGCCGCTGGCAGGCTGGAGATCCACTCGCTTACCTTCCGTTCCTGTGAGCGCGCGCGCCTGTGTGCGCGCGTTCACAGGAAATCTCGCGTCTCGCGAGATGACGCATATATGCGTTACTGTGCGCAGGGCTGCCGCCTCCGGACCGCACATCTGCGTTAGGCGGTCCGGAGGCGGTTAAAGGGGCGGTCACTATTCAAGTCACTCTTAAAGGGGCGGCCACAGTTCTAGTCACTTTTAAAGGGGCGGTCACTATTCAAGTCACTCTTAAAGGGGCGGACACAGTTCTAGTCACTGTTAAAGTGGCGGTCACTATTCAAGTCTGTCTTAAAGGGGCGGCCACAGTTCTAGTCACTGTTAAAGGGGGCGGTCACTATTCAAGTCACTCTTAAAGGGTAGTGTTGCGCGCGAATATTCGAAAAGCGATTTTTTTTCGCGAATATCGCAACTTCGCGATTTCGCGAATATTTCGAATATAGTGCTATATATTCGTAAAAACAAATATTCTTTTTTTTTTTTTTCACAAAATTACAGTACACATATAATTGATTGTTTCCCAAAGGTCCAAAAGCTCAGATCTTACTCACATTGCCTAGAAAGTGATTGAGGCGCGAATCTTCGTAAGGCGATTTTATTAGCGCACATGCGAATATCGGCACTTGTCCCAGAACAGAGGCAAAGGGCTTTGCATTCATACATTAGTGATTGAATTGAGTTGCGAATCTTCGTAAGGCGATTTTATTAGCGCACATGCGAATATCTACACTTGTCCCCAGAACAGAGGCAAAGGCCTGTGCATGTGCATACATATAGTATAGCACCATATTCGTGAATATTTCGAACTTCGTAAAATTCGATTTACGAATATTCGTATTTTTTATTTTAGTTTCCACCTTACAGATTACATTGATCTGTACTCTGTCAACTACTGTCATCACCCCCCACTGTATCTCGATTGATTCACAAAAGTCCAAAAGCTCAGATCTTACTCACATTGCCTAGAAAGTGATTGAGGCGCGAATCTTTGTAAGGCGATTTTATTAGCGCACAGGCGAATATCGGCACTTGTCCCAGAACAGAGGCAAAGGGCTTTGCATTCATACATTAGTGATTTAATTGAGTTGCGAATCTTCGTAAGGCGATTTTATTAGCGCACATGCGAATATCTACACTTGTCCCCAGAACAGAGAGGCAAAGGCCTGTGCATTCATATAGTATAGCACCATATTCGCGAATACTTCGAACTTCGTAAAATTCGATTTACGAATATTCGTATTTTTTAGTTTAGTTTCCACCTTACAGATTACATTGATCTGTACTCTGTCAACTACAGTCATCACCCCCCACTGTATCTCGATTGATTCCCAAAAGTCCAAAAGCTCAGATCTTACTCACATTGCCTAGAAAGTGATTGAGGCGCGAATCTTTGTAAGGCGATTTTATTAGCGCACAGGCGAATATCGGCACTTGTCCCAGAACAGAGGCAAAGGGCTTTGCATTCTTACATTAGTGATTGAATTGAGTTGCGAATCTTCGTAAGGCGATTTCATTAGCGCACATGCGAATTTTGCATCTCATAATATGTATTATGCGATGCGAAAATTCGAATTATCGCATATGCGAAATAATAACGAATTCGAATATTCGCGAATATTTTACGAATATTCTTTCGAATATTCGCGAAATTTTGCGAATTTGAATATGGGACATGCCGCTCAACACTATTAAAGGGGCATCCACAGTTCTAGTCACTTTTAAAGGGGTGGCCACAGTTCTAGTCACTGTTAAAGGGGCGGTTACTATTCAAGTCACTCTTAATGCGGTGGCCACAGTTCCAGTCACTTTTAAAGGGGCGGTCACTATTCAAGTCACTCTTAAAGGGGCGGCCACAGTTCTAGTCACCGTTAAAGGGGCGGTCACTATTCAAGTCACTTTTAAAGGGGCATCCACAGTTCTAGTCACTGTTAAAGGGGCGGTCACTATTCAAGTCACTCTTAAAGGGGCGGCCACAGTTCTAGTCACTGTTAAAGGGGCGGTCACTATTCAAGTCACTCTTAAAGGGGTGGCCACAGTTCTAGTCACTGTTAAAGCGGCGGTCACTATTCAAATCACTCTTAAAGGGGCGGCCACAGTTCTAGTCACTGTTAAAGGGGCGGTCACTATTCAAGTCACTCTTAAAGGGGCGTCCACAGTTTTAGTCACTGTTAAAGGGGCAGTCACTATTCAAGTCACTCTTAAAGGGGCATCCACAGTTTTAGTCACTGTTAAAGGGGCGGGTCACTATTCAAGTCACTCTTAACCACTTCAACCCCGCTAGCTGAAACCCCCTTAATGACCAGGCCACTTTTTACACTTCTGCACTACACTACTTTCACCGTTTATTGCTCGGTCATGCAACTTACCACCCAAATGAATTTTACCTCCTTTTCTTCTCACTAATAGAGCTTTCATTTGGTGGTATTTCATTGCTGCTGCCATTTTTACTTTTTTGTTATTATTCGAAATTTAACATTTTTTTTGCAAAAAAATGACATTTTTCACTTTCAGTTGTAAAATTTTGCAAAAAAAAACGACATCCATATATAAATTTTTCGCTAAATTTATTGTTCTACATGTCTTTTATAAAAAAATGTATAAAAAAAAAAATGTTTGGGTAAAAATAAAAATGGTTTGGGTAAAAGTTATAGCATTTACAAACTATGGTACAAAAATGTGAATTTCCGCTTTTTGAAGCAGCTCTGACTTTCTGAGCACCTGTCATGTTTCCTGAGGTTCTACAATGCCCAGACAGTACAAACACGCCACAAATGACCCCATTTCGGAAAGTAGACACCCTAAGGTATTCACTGATGGGCATAGTGAGTTCATAGAACTTTTTATTTTTTGTCACAAGTTAGCAGAAAATTATGATTTTTTTTTTTCTTACAAAGTCTCATATTCCACTAACTTGCGACAAAAAATAAAAACTTCCATGAACTCACTATGCCCATCACAAAATACCTTGGGGTGTCTTCTTTCCAAAATGGGGTCACTTGTGGGGTAGTTATACTGCCCTGGCATTCTAGAGGCCCAGATGTGTGAGAAGAAGTTTGCAATCAAAATCAGTAAAAAATGACCGGTGAAATCCGAAAGGTGCACTTTGGAATGTGTGCCCCTTTGCCCACCTAGGCTGCAAAAAAGTGTCACACATCTGGTATCGCCGTACTCAGGAGAAGTTGGGGAATGTGTTTTGGTGTGTCATTTTACATATACCCATGCTGGGTGAGATAAATATATTGGTCAAATGCCAACTTTGTTTAAAAAAATGGGAAAAGTTGTCTTTTGCCAAAATATTTCTCTCACCCAGCATGGTTATATGTAAAATGACACACCAAAACACATTCCCCAACTTCTCCTGAGTACGGAGATACCAGATGTGTGACACAATCCAGAGAGCACCTTTCAGATTTCACAGGCCATTTTTTACACATTTTGATTGCAAACTACTTACCACACATTAGGGCCCCTAGAATGCCAGGGCAGTATAACTACGCCACAAGTGACCCCATTTTGGAAAGAAGACACCCCAAAGTATTCCGTGAGGGGCATGGCGAGTTCCTAGAATTTTTTTTTTTTGTCACAAGTTAGCTGAAAATGATGATTTTATTTATTTATTTTTCCTACAAAGTCTCATATTCCACTAACTTGCGACAAAAAATAAAAAATTCTAGGAACTCGCCATGCCCCTCACGGAATACCTTGGGGTGTCTTCTTTCCAAAATGGGGTCACTTGTGGTGTAGTTATACTGCCCTGGCATTTTAGGGGCCCATATGTGTGAGAAGAACTTTGCAATCAAAATGTGTAAAAAATGGCCTGCGAAATCCGAAAGGTGCACTTTGGAATATGTGCCCCTTTGCCCACCTTGGCTGCAAAAAAGTGTCACACATCTGGTATCGCCGTACTCAGGAGAAGTTGAGGAATGTGTTTTGAGGTGTCATTTTACATATACCCATGCTGGGTGAGAAAAATATCTTGGTCAAATGCCAACTTTGTATAAAAAAATTGGAAAAGTTGTCTTTTGCCAAGATATTTCTCTCACCCAGCATGGGTATATGTAAAATGACACCCCAAAACACATTCCCCAACTTCTCCTGAGTACAGTGATACCAGATGTGTGAAACCTTTTTTGCAGCCAAGGTGGGCAAAGGGGCACATATTCCAAAGTGCACCTTTCGGATTTCGCAGGCCATTTTTTACACATTTTGATTGCAAAGTACTTCTCACACATTTGGGCCCCTAAATTGCCAGGGCAGTATAACTACCCCACAAGTGACCCCATTTTGGAAAGAAGACACCCCAAGGTATTCCGTGAGGGGCATGGCGAGTTCCTAGAATTTATTTATTTTTGTCGCAAGTTAGTGGAATATGAGACTTTGTAAGAAAAAAAAAAATTAAAATAAAAATCATTATTTTCCGCTAATTTGTGACAAAAAAAAAAAAGTTCTATGAACTCACTATGCCCATCAGCGAATACCTTAGGGTGTCTACTTTCCGAAATGGGGTCATTTGTGGGGTTTTTCTACTGTCTGGGCATTGTAGAACCTCAGGAATCATGACAGGTGCTCAGAAAGTCAGAGCTGCTTTAAAAAGCGGAAATTCACATTTTTGTACCATAGTTTGTAAACGCTATAACTTTTACCCAAACCAATTTTTTTTTGCCCAAACATTTTTTTTTTATCAAAGACATGTAGAACAATAAATTTAGCAAAAAATTTATATATGGATGTTGTTTTTTTTGCAAAATTTTACAGCTGAAAGTGAAAAATGTCATTTTTTTGCAAAAAAATCGTTACATTTTGATTAATAACAAAAAAAGTAAAAATGTCAGCAGCAATAAAATACCACCAAATGAAAGCTCTATTAGTGAGAAGAAAAGGAGGTAAAATTCATTTGGGTGGTAAGTTGCATGACCGAGCGATAAACGGTGAAAGTAGTGTAGTGCAGAAGTGTAAAAAGTGGCCTGGTCATGAAGGGGGTTTCAGCTAGCGGGGTTGAAGTGGTTAACAGTGACTAGAACTGTGTCCGCCCCTTTAAAAGAGACTAGAACTGTGGACGTCCCTTTAAGAGTGACTTGAATAGTGACCGCCCCCTTTAACAGTGACTAGAACTGTGGCCGCCCCTTTAGGGGTGACTTGAATAGTGACCGCCCCTTTAAGAGCGACTAGAACTGTGGCCGCCCCTTAAAGAGTGACTTGAATAGTGACCGCTTCTTTAAAAGTGACTAGAACTGTGGCCGCCCCTTTAAGAGTGACTTGAATAGTGACCGCCCCTTTAAAAGTGACTAGAACTGTGGCCGCCCCTTTAAGAGTGACTTGAATAGTGACCGCCCCTTTAACAGTGACTAGAACTGTGACCGCCCCTTTAACTGTGACATACTTTTTTCGGTAGAATTACTTACAGTGATCAAAGCTTCCAGCTCTTCTTGATTGAAATTGCTCTTTGCCATTTTCGAATAAACTTATCTCTGTCTCTCTCCACTCCCCTTGCGATCCAAAGACAAAGACAGGCACGCACGCACGTATGGACGCACAAAAACGATTATTTAAATGACGTATTATCGCGATAACAAACCAAACATGGTAGACTGCATAAGTTGAAATCGCAGTTCGATTCATTTAGGTTATAATAATCGAATTGCGATTTCAACTTAACACTGCTATATTCCATATTCGTTTCTTCTAGTCTAATATGGAATATAGCAGTGCTAAGTTGAAATCGCAATTCGATTAATTCACGTTATAATAATCGAAATTGCGATTTCAACTTTTTACGTATATTCTTAATATTGCTCTAACTTTAACTTCGTCTTTTATGCTAAGTTGAAATCGCAATTCGATTAATTCAAGTTATAATAATCGAATTGCGATTTCAACTTTTTACGTATATTTTTAATGCTCTAACTTCGTCTTTTAGAATATTCGTAATATTCTAAAAGACGAAGTTAGAGCAATATAACGAATATTCTAAAAGACGAAGTTAGAGCAATATAACGAATATTCTAAAAGACGAAGTTAGAGCAATATTAAGAATATTCGTAAAATACACATATAGATTGTAATTTTGCTAATATACTGCTATAGTATTTTTTTTAATAGTGTATATATTTTACAAAACTTAAGTTCATAAGAGGCAAAAAAAAAATCGAGAAAAAAAAGGATTATAGCACTATATTAGCTAAATTACAATCTATATGTTTATTTTACGAAAATTCGTAATATTGCTCTAACTTCGTCTTTTAGAATATTACGAATATTCTAAAAGACGAAGTTAGAGCAATATTAAGAATATTCGTAAAATACACATATAGCCTAGCCATAGTCAATTAGTCATATGAACGTTGCCTAAGAAAAAAATAAAAATAAATCGCAATACGCGATTAATTAAATCGCATATTATTCGCGATAATTGGAATAATTACGAATATTCGACTTCGACGAATATAACACGAATATCAATCGAATATTCGCGAAATATCGCAAAATCGAATATGGCACCTCCCGCTCATCACTAATGATGAGTGTAGTATACAACTTATGACGATGATAATAGAGAAATTTGAAGAAAGTTCCAACACATGCGTTGAGATTTATAGGTTTATACACTTATGCAATACGATGTGTATATTTAAAACATCTGGAGAAAGTTCTAATACACACGTAAAGATTATAACTCTACACATCTGCATAGTATTATTTATATATGTTAAAACTCCCTATGTTTTGGTGCATGCGCTGGGTAAAACCTTACCTTTTTAGATGGATTCTTTGCATACAAGTATTCTGAGTCCCAGCGCATGCGTTCCTAGCATCTCAAATGGGGATTAATTCTAAGTCCCCAACATAGATGTATTGACTATGTAGAGAGGATGAGTGGAACCTCTAAGGGCTCTTTCACACTTGCGTTCTTTTCTTCCGGCATAGAGTTCCGTCGTCGGGGCTCTATGCCGGAAGAATCCTGATCAGTTTTATCCTAATGCATTCTGAATGGAGTGAAATCCGTTCAGGATGCATCAGGATGTCTTCAGTTCCGGAACGGAACATTTTTTGGCCGGAGAAAATACCGCAGCATGCTGCGCTTTTTGCTCCGGACAAAAATCCTGAAGACTTGCCGCAAGGCCGGATCCGGAATTAATGCCCATTGAAAGGCATTGATCCGGATCCGGCCTTAAGCTAAACGTCGTTTCGGCGCATTGCCGGATCCGACGTTTAGCTTTTTCTGAATGGTTACCATGGCTGCCGGGACGCTAAAGTCCTGGCAGCCATGGTAAAGTGTAGCGGGGAGCGGGGGAGCAGCATACTTACCGTCCGTGCGGCTCCCAGGGCGCTCCAGAGTGACGTCAGGGCGCCCCACGCACACGGAAGACGTGATCGCATGGCACGTCATCCATGCGCATGGGGCGCTCTGACTTCACTCTGGAGCGCCCCGGGAGCCGCGCGGACTGTAAGTATACGGCTCCTCCGCTCCCCGCTCCTACTATGGCAACCAGGACTTTAATAGCGTCCTGGGTGCCATAGTAACACTGAAAGCATTTTGAAGACGGATCCATCTTCAAATGCTTTCAGTACACTTGCGTTATTCCCGATCCGGCGTGTAATTCCGGCAAGTGGAGTACGCGCCGGATCCGGACAATGCAAGTGTGAAAGAGGCCTAAGTCTCAGCGCATGCACTTTAAATCTTTGCAAGCTGTAAAGTGGACTAAGTTATTGTGCGTGCGCATAGGAACAAGTGAAGATCTTGATTCCCCTAAGTTGCAACGCATGCGCCCTTGATACATTGGAACTTGGAATTATTCCAAGTTCCTGACGCATGCGTATAGACCATGGGAGCTGAGGGTTTGAACCTTTAAGTTTTAGCGCATGTGCATAATAGTCGGAATTCGAACTTCTAAGTTTCAGTGCATGCGCATCTAACAAGTCGGAACTTGAAATTTTCTAAGTCTCTAATGCATGCGCATAACCAGTCTTCGGATTGGTTTAGAATACTGACATCACGTTTTAAGACATAGATATGATTGGCCCTAAAAGATGATTGCCAACGCGAGATGGGAACACTCATAGGTTAGGGATTGTAAAGACCTGCCCCATGGGTATATAGGACTTCCCATAGTAAACACTCGGCTTGGCTGTGGCTCCATTTCCCCACATGTCGGCGGAGCTGCGTCTTAATCAATTTTAAAGATTATGGTAGGGCTAAATATTGAGCATTAGCACAGCGATCTGCAGACGCTGTGCGCACAAGCTCATATGATAGGGGCAGCACAGATATTTAGTCAGAGGATTTAGCAGTAATCGACCGGGGAGATAACACAATCCTAGGCAGGACAACAATCTCAAGTAGCGAGAAGTACCCCCTCACGGTCGATCTGCTATTAGTGTGTAGTTCAGTCTATAGGAAGTCAGGTGCCAGTTGACATTGCAGATAATAAAAATCAATAATCACATAAGACTACTACACACCACCTCTAGGTGGATATGACAATAATATCCTCCACATTTCCCTGTATCAAGTGACAGTACGTCACACACCTGCACCCCTATTAAGTACCCCTCCATATGTATTTTTAAATATTCTCATCTGTGGTTTTTGTCTTGGTTTTTGAAAATAAGAAATAAAAGTTATGTTTTAAATAAAAGACCAGAAGCAGGAATTCATAGTCCTTGACTATTGAACCATTATTTTGACCTCCTGGGTCAGTGGGTCATTTTGAAATATATTTGGTTCCTGGTCTGTCACCACACGACACACTAGAGGAGGCCATGCAAACAGTAAACGCTGGGTGGTCATATTTATGTGCATGAGTATCAGGGCTGTGCATATAGAAGTTATCGAGTCTTTGGATAAATCCAAATTAATAAATGCTCTCAGACGTTTCATTTCCATTAGAGGCCCAGTTAAACTTATCCGCTCTGATAGGGGTACCAAATTCGTTGGAGCCTGCAAAGAACTGTATATCCCCTCAAACATTGACTGTGATCATGTAGAGAGATATCTTGCTAACCAAGACTGCAAATGGTCATTCAATCCCCCACACTCTTATCACATGGGAGGCTCTTGGGAGCGTATGATTGGCTTAGTCCGCTGGATCCTTGATTCTGTCTTTCTACAGTTGGGAACTTCAAAGCTCACTCATGAGACCCTCTCAACTTTCATGGCCGAAGTAGTGGCAATCATAAACGCCAGACCTTTGACTTCAATATCCAACAACCCAGTGGATCCTTTCTTGCTCACCCCTTCCACTCTTCTCACCCAAAAGGTCAGTACAACATCAGCTCCTCTTGGTAAGTTTGGTACTAAAGACTTGTACAAATGTAAGTAAAGACAAGTGCAAACCCTAGCAGATGCCTTCTGGAATAAATGGACGAAACAATACCTCTCCACACTACATGTCCGGAATAAATGGCAAACCAGCAAACCCAACATGAAGGTTGGAAATGTTGTCCTTGTCAAAGACCTTCAGTCGAAAAGAAATGACTGGCCTTTGGGACTGATAACCAAGGTGTTCTCAAGTGAAGATGGGAATGTCAGAAAGGTGGAAGTTAAAGTCTGCAGGTAACATGAGCCTAAACTCGTCCTCAGACCCGTTACTGAACTGATTTTGTTGCTCTCTCCAGAAGTGACTTAATGTGGTATCCTATAGAGACCAGGCGGGGAGTTTCATGCCTTCAGCAAGTTTATTGTTAATTTATGCATCGTTTTCATACATAGTCAATACGTTTTCTATATCATTCTCTGTTGATTGTGCAACAGTTCCATCTAGTGGCCATTTTACATACAATTTCAGATATTCACATTAAATGTTTGGTCGACTTCAGCTTCGATATCTTAGTGACATCATCATCCCTGCACATAGCAGCCATTTTCTTCATTCACCGTCATCACTGCCTGAGGATAGCACATGGCTTGGATGTCTCTTGAGTCATCCTCTACATCTAAGCTCACGGTAGCATCGTTGGTATGTCATATAGCCACATTACAGCCTGTTTTTATATTTATTTGCTTATTCTTTTCCTCTGCTTACAGTTAGCAGCTAGGGACCATGCTTGTTATACAGATAGGAAACATACCCTGGTTTAGATATGCATCTGTGTTTGTATGTGCATTGCTACGCACAGAAGTGTATTATATGCATTACTATATGTCAGACCCCATTAGTAAGTGCACAGTTTTTTCTGTTCCCCAGTTTTACTGCGCATCTACATCCTTGCAATAAAGATAAAGTTGGACGTTACTCCATTGTCAATTCATTGCCGGGATAAGGTTTAGCTGTCTGTCAAGCTATGTACCTTCACACATAAGGAGGACAGAATAGTTTGTATGAACGATTCCAACAACAACATGACCAGCGAGTCCGTTTTTAAAAAAACTGGACATCCTGGTCCTTGAACAAATTGGCATATGATCATCTGAATTCAGCCAATCATACCACAAACATGCAGTTTTGGATAAGTACGAATAAATGTAGGCGTGCCCAAGCGGTTTCGAACACAAAAAGAAGTGCACAATAGGTTAGTATGTCCTAGATAATACTATAGGTAACTTAGTATACAGGGAGTGCAGAATTATTAGGCAAATGAGTATTTTGACCACATCATCCTCTTTATGCATGTTGTCTTACTCCAAGCTGTATAGGCTCGAAAGCCTACTACCAATTAAGCATATTAGGTGATGTGCATCTCTGTAATGAGAAGGGGTGTGGTCTAATGACATCAATACCCTATATCAGGTGTGCATAATTATTAGGCAACTTCGTTTCCTTTGGCAAAATGGGTCAAAAGAAGGACTTGACAGGCTCAGAAAAGTCAAAAATAGTGAGATATCTTGCAGAGGGATGCAGCACTCTTAAAATTGCAAAGCTTCTGAAGCGTGATCATCGAACAATCAAGCGTTTCATTCAAAATAGTCAACAGGGTCGCAAGAAGCGTGTGGAAAAACCAAGGCGCAAAATAACTGCCCATGAACTGAGAAAAGTCAAGCGTGCAGCTGCCAAGATGCCACTTGCCACCAGTTTGGCCATATTTCATATTTCTGCAACATCACTGGAGTGCCCAAAAGCACAAGGTGTGCAATACTCAGAGACATGGCCAAGGTAAGAAAGGCTGAAAGACGACCACCACTGAACAAGACACACAAGCTGAAACGTCAAGACTGGGCCAAGAAATATCTCAAGACTGATTTTTCTAAGGTTTTATGGACTGATGAAATGAGAGTGAGTCTTGGTGGGCCAGATGGATGGGCCCGTGGCTGGATTGGTAAAGGGCAGAGAGCTCCAGTCCGACTCAGATGCCAGCAAGGTGGAAGTGGAGTACTGGTTTGGGCTGGTATCATCAAAGATGAGCTTGTGGGGCCTTTTCGGGTTGAGGATGGAGTCAAGCTCAACTCCCAGTCCTACTGCCAGTTTCTGGAAGACACCTTCTTCAAGCAGTGGTACAGGAAGAAGTCTGCATCCTTCAAGAAAAACATGATTTTCATGCAGGACAATACTCCATCACACGCGTCCAAGTACTCTATAGCGTGGCTGGCAAGAAAGGGTATAAAAGAAGAAAATCTAATGACATGGCCTCCTTGTTCACCTGATCTGAACCCCATTGAGAACCTGTGGTCCATCATCAAATGTGAGATTTACAAGGAGGGAAAACAGTACACCTCTCTGAACAGTGTTTGGGAGGCTGTGGTTGCTGCTGCACACAATGTTGATGGTGAACAGATCAAAACACTGACAGAATCCATGGATGGCAGGCTTTTGAGTGTCCTTGCAAAGAAAGGTGGCTATATTGGTCACTGATTTGTTTTTGTTTTGTTTTTGAATGTCAGAAATGTATATTTGTGAATGTTGAGATGTTATATTGGTTTCACTGGTAAAAATAAATAATTGAAATGGGTATATATTTGTTTTTTGTTAAGTTGCCTAATAATTATGCACCTGCACACACAGATATCCCCCTAAAATAGCTAAAAATAAAAACAAACTAAAAACTACTTCCAAAAATATTCAGCTTTGATATTAATGAGTTTTTTGGGTTCATTGAGAACATGGTTGTTGTTCAATAATAAAATTAATCCTCAAAAATACAACTTACCTAATAATTCTGCACTTCCTGTAAAATAGAGGCTCACCTTGGGGGTTTGATATAAATTGGTGAAGAGAAGCCCAGTCCCTCAAGGAATTGTAATAGAAGACGGTCGTCCTGACTTTGGCGCAAAGAACACCTGTGCAAACGCATTGTAAAGCAACAATTATTCTTTATTGTAGAATGTATAAAAATTCCAGGATAAAACTTGTTTAGGGGCACATCCGTCCCCTACATCCGGATGTACAATCCATTCACACCGGTGTTCTTTGCACCAAAGGACGACAGTCTTCCAAAATTTTGGCCAATTACATTTTCAACAGAGAGCAGCCTGCGGTCAGCCATCATGAAAGATCATGCCATATACTTATCTGCCTGCGCTCATGTGGCGATCCCAGCCTCTCTGTGTTGGCATCACTGGCATTATTTTTTTGTTTGTTTTTATAAAGAGCTATTTCTAAATATGATTGGTATTTATATTAAAAAAGACCTTTCTTTGGCTAGTTTCACACTAGCGGCAGGGGACTCCGGCAGGCTGTTTCGGCAGATGAACAGCCTGTCGGATCCGTCCTGCCGGTACTTCACGTGTGCCCCCAGACTGCCGCGCCGTCCCCATTGTCTATAGTCCCGGCGGTGGCGCGGCAGTGCGCGGCGAGAGGCAGCTGGACTATAAATACTGCATGCAGTCCCCTGCCGCTAATGTAAAAGTACCCTTTTACAATATTTAAAATTATTGTAGCACCACCTAGTCCCTGTCCTCCCTATGTTACATCCACCTTAGGGCTGATTCACACTACTGTGATCAGCCCGGGAAATAAGGACCATGTGTTGGCTGCATCTCTTGAACTGGCCACGGCTCCCCTAACCCGAGCTAACTGCATCATAGAGATTTATGGTCCAGTCAGTCCCTATCTGCAGGACTAATATACTGTATTTATGTGCTACCTACTGTTTGTAAAGCCTGAGCAAATGATGACGGATACATGGCACCCACAGGAAAGCTTTGGTTTCTTTATTTTGCTGATCGTCAGGGTCCCAGCAGTCAGAACCCCCAAAATCAAATAGTGATGGCATATCCAATGGTTAGGAGCGGAACAGCTCCTTCATTACAGTACCTGACCCAGCAATGTACACTCAATTTTCTCCTTTTATTTTTTTTCACTTGTATCCTGCAATCTTGGTAACTAAGCTTAATAACTAAAGAACAAACATATTTATTTGTATGCTTTTTTTAAATTATTTTTGCACTGAAAAGTTACAATTTACATAAAGAATAGCACAAAAAGAATCTAGCCTTTTTGTTTAGTGATACAAACAGTAATAAGAATATATCAGTCATTTCACATGTATTTTCTACAGCTAAATTTTTTCTACAAAACAATAAAGGCTCAGATTATGAACAGTGCTAATTCTGATGTCAGTAGGTCACGTCTAAGATTCATTACTGTTGCTGCCTGGGATAGCCTGGCTTCTGTTAGAGTATTTATTTAGTACATTAAATTTGTTGTCAGGTGTACAGAAGGCACTAACACAACCGCATCGGAGAACATCTGTGTAAGTGTAGACTCTGCGTGTTCCATTAGCGCAAAGAAGCTGGACACTCTTCTTGCCTACTTCAAGTTCTGAGCAGCATGAACATGTGTGCATCATGCTCTTGGTAGCCATAGAGAACCTATGGAATGAACAAAACAAAAAATGACTTTTCAAAAATCCATACCAATAGAGATAAGTAATTTGTAAGCAAGAATCTCTTGTAGTGCAGTAGCAGCCTATAAAGTAAGTTATTTCCCTATATTTTAAAAATGTTAAGTTCGCCTTGGAATAATGACTCTACTAGTGACTGTTTTGTTTTTGTTTTAAATGTTATTTGCATTTATTCATGCATATAAAATAAATTTGTAATCAATTATTACTGTTTAATAAATAAAAACATACTAATGTCTATATTTGTAAAATATCCTGAAAAACCTCAATAAAAATCATTTAAAAAGAAATAGCAATGAAAAGGCAATGATTGGGAAGGTACTGTTCCTTCCCAATTATTGCCTGCTTGTGAGAGGAGGTGAGAGCTGCATTTACATCTTCTGATTGATTGCACCATAGACTGCAATAGAATACTATTGCTGTCTATGGGATTTTCATAGGCTGCCCGTCAGGCTATGCCTCAGACTCTGCTTTGCAGGCAGATTGCTATGACAGGCCTGGAAGCCTTCACAAAGACCCAGGCTGTCAAAGCAACCGGTTGAGCCCGGCGATTATTCTGTGCGGGTACCCTCCCTCTGCCTAAATTCACAGATGCCAGGGTCACTATTGATAGTGTCATTTGAGGGGTTAAGTGACCCGGATCTGAGTTATCTGCCAGCAAAAGTCAGTTGTCTTACAAAACCAACCCTCGCTGTATATGGAGTCGTGAGCCCGATCCATACTTCCCCTTATCGCTTATAACATACAGATAAATCATATAGCATTAAGGGGTTAAAGAAATTTGTGATAGGTAAATACTTACACAGAAGTTCCCATGCAGGGGCCTCCACAGAATGTGAGCTCTACTGTTGCCACACAGTCATCTTCTTGCAGGACAGTAATATTTGTACGAACACCACAGTCTTCTGGAACCCTTGATGATTTGGTGACTGATGCTCCTTGAGTAGTGCTAGTAACATTTGATCCTGGAGGAACTGTGCTTGAAAATGATCCTGGAGGAACTGTGCTTGAACCTGATCCTGGAGGAAGAGTGCTCAAACCTGATCCTGGAGGAAGAGTGCTCAAACCTGATCCTGGAGGAAGAGTGCTTAAGTCTGATCCTGGAGGAAGAGTGCTTAAGTCTGATCCTGGAGGAAGAGTGCTTAAGTCTGATCCTGGAGGAAGAGTGCTTAAGTCTGATCCTGGAGGAAGAGTGCTTAAGTCTGATCCTGGAGGAACTGTGCTTGAACCTGATCCTGGAGGAACTGTGCTTGAACCTGATTCTGGAGGAACTGTGCTTAAGTCTGATCCTGGAGGAAGAGTGCTTAAGTCTGATCCTGGAATAGCTGTAGTTAAGACTGTTAAAAAAAAGTATACATTGGTAAAACCATACCTGTCAATCATGTTGATTTTTACATTTTACACTGATGGATTTAGTGGCTTACTAGTGATTATCCCCCCCCCCCCCCCCGCACACCTTTCCCATAAACCATGAAACAGCTTAATTTGCTAACATTGAGGATACCCTGCACCTAATAGGCATGGTGATTACATCAACCCTTCCAAATGCCCCTTGGCAGCCACATAACGCAGTCTGCCTCTATGCGATGTACTCTGTTAGATGGACCCCCACCTGTATTATTCTTGGTTATGTTCCTCATAAATAGTGTTATAGACGCATTTCTATAGTTATTGCTTCATGTTTATATGAATGTCCAAAAAAAGCTTTATAATACCATTATCTTGCCGAGGTTGACATGTTCTACAGCAACCATCTTCATCATATGTTATTGAGTTCTAAAATACAAAAATGTTACTTTTTAAGAGAAACATTTTTACAGAAACTGATATATGGAAATTTACTTGCATATTAAGTACCATCTGCCTTTAATTTCTACAATCCAAATACTGACTCACATTGAAGTTAAATACCCTATCATGTTAATGTTATTGCATTTGACAAAACTTTTGATTTGTCATTAATGTTTTCAAATAATCTGTAGTTCTCTTGTGACAAATCATTGACCCTGATATGGATCTTTTGGCACCCAACCTGTGTAGCGGACAAACATTTGTACTAAAAGGTATGCACATTCATTCAGCAACATAACAGATCAATCTTTTGCATGCTGGGTGTTAAAAGATCCATAGAGTATCACTCTTCTACAGAGAGAATGCATTATTCCAACATTTCTCGTAAGGTTTTTTGGCAGCTCTTCTAAACTTTTAATATGATTACAAAAACCTATATAAAACCAAAAGTAAACTATCAAATAATTTTGGACTCTATAATTTTGTTAACCTACCAGGTCACATCTGCTGATGTCTAACTCCTGGCAAACCTTCTTCACTCTGGTAAGGACGGAAGTCAATGGGGACCCGAACTTTTCGGTACTAAAAAGGCTGTAAAACAGCCCAGGAAAGGGCTAGAGGGCTGCAAAAGGCAGCAACATGTAGGTAAATCCCCTGCAAACAAATGTGGATAGGTAAATGAATAAAAATAAAAATTTTATGAATAAAAATTTACCAAAATCAATTGGAGAGAGGTCCCATAGCAGAGAATCTGGCTTCACGTCACCCACCACTGGAACAGTCCATTCTCAGATATTTAGGCCCCGGCACCCAGGCAGAGGAGAGAGGTCCCGTAACAGAGAGTCTGTCTTCATGTCAGCAGAGAATCAATCTGCATGTCATTGCAGAGAATCAGGCTTCACGTCAGCCACCACTGCAACAGTCCATTGTCATAAATTTAGGCCAAGCACCCAGGCAGAGGAGAGAGGTCCCGTAACAGACAATCTGGCTTCATGTCAGCAGAGAATCAGTCTTCATATCATAGCAGAGAATCAGGCTTCACGTCAGCCACCAATGCAACAGTCCATTGTCAGATATTTAGGCCCAGCACCCAGGCAGAGGAGAGAGGTCCCGTAACAGACAATCTGGCTTCATGTCAGCAGAGAATCAGTCTTCATATCATAGCAGAGAATCAGGCTTCATGTCAACCACCACTGTAAGAGTCCATTTTCATAAATTTGGGCCCAGCACCCAGGCAGAGGAGAGAGGTCCCGTAACAGACAATCTGGCTTCATGTCAGCAGAGAATCAGTCTTCATATCATAGCAGAGAATCAGGCTTCACGTCACCCACCACTGTAAGAGTCCATTTTCATAAATTTAGGCCCAGCACCCAGGCAGAGGAGAGAGGTCCCGTAACAGACAATCTGGCTTCATGTCAGCAGAGAATCAGTCTTCATATCATAGCAGAGAATCAGGCTTCACGTCAGCCACCAATGCAACAGTCCATTGTCAGATATTTAGGCCCAGCACCCAGGCAGAGAAGAGAGGTCCCGTAACAGACAATCTGGCTTCATGTCAGCAGAGAATCAGTCTTCATATCATAGCAGAGAATCAGGCTTCACGACAGCCACCAATGCAACAGTCCATTGTCAGATATTTAGGCCCAGCACCCAGGCAGAGGAGAGAGGTCCCGTAACAGACAATCAGGCTTCACGTCAGACACCAGTGCAACAGTCCATTGGCATATATTTAGGCCCAGCACCCAGGCAGAGGAGAGAGGTCCCGTAACAGAGAATCTGGCTTCATGTCAGCAGAGAATCAGTCTGCATGTCATAGCAGAGAATCAGGCTTCACGTCACCCAACATTGGAACAGTCCATTGGCATATATTTAGGCCCCGGCACCCAGACAGAGGAGAGGTTCATTCAAAATACGGGTAGCCTCGCAATATAATGGTAAAATGAAAATAAAAATACGATTGAATGAGGAAGTGCCCTGGAGTACAATAATATATGGTTAAGGGGAGGTAGTTAATGTCTAATCTGGACAAGGGACGGACAGGTCCTGTGGGATCCATGCCTGGTTCATTTTTATGAACGTCAGCTTGTCCACATTGGCTGTAGACAGGCGGCTGCGTTTGTCTGTAATGACACCCCTTGCCATGCTGAATACACGTTCAGACAAAACGCTGGCCGCCGGGCAGGCCAGCACCTCCAAGGCATAAAAGGCTAGCTCTGGCCACGTGGACAATTTAGAGACCCAGTAGTTGAATGGGGCCGAACCATCAGTCAGTATGTGGAGGGGTGTGCACACATACTGTTCCACCATGTTAGTGAAATGTTGCCTCCTGCTAACACGTTGCGTATCAGGTGGTGGTGCAGTTAGCTGTGGCGTGTTGACAAAACTTTTCCACATCTCTGCCATGCTAACCCTGCCCTCAGAGGAGCTGGCCGTGACACAGCTGCCTTGGCGACCTCTTGCTCCTCCTCTGCCTTGGCCTTGGGCTTCCACTTGTTCCCCTGTGACATTTGGGAATTCTCTCAGTAGCGCGTCTACCAACGTGCAGCTTGTACTCGCGCATCTTCCTATCACGCTCCAGTGCAGGAAGTAAGGTGGGCACATTGTCTTTGTAGCGTGGATCCAGCAGGGTGGCAACCCAGTAGTCCGCACACGTTAAAATGTGGGCAACTCTGCTGTCGTTGCGCAGGCACTGCAGCATGTAGTCGCTCATGTGTGCCAGGCTGCCCAGGGGTAAGGACAAGCTGTCCTCTGTGGGAGGCGTATCGTCATCATCCTGCCTTTCCCCCCAGCCACGCACCAGTGATGGACCCGAGCTGCGTTGGGTGCCACCCCGCTGTGACCATGCTTCATCCTCATCCTCCTCCACCTCCTCCTCATCCTCGTCCTCCAGTAGTGGGCCCTGGCTGGCCACATTTGTACCTGGCCTCTGCTGTTGCCAAAAACCTCCCTCTGAGTCACTTCGAAGAGACTGGCCTGAAAGTGGTAAAAATTACCCCTCTTTCTCCTCCTCCTCCTCTTCCTGGGCCACCTCCTCTTCCATCATCGCCCTAAGTGTTTTCTCAAGGAGACATAGAAGTGGTATTGTAACGCTGATAACGGCGTCATCGCCACTGGCCATGTTGGTGGAGTACTCGAAACAGCGCAACAGGGCACACAGGTCTCGCATGGAGGCCCAGTCATTGGTGGTGAAGTGGTGCTGTTCCGTAGTGCGACTGACCCGTGCGTGCTGCAGCTGAAACTCCACTATGGCCTGCTGCTGCTCGCACAGTCTGTCCAGCATGTGCAAGGTGGAGTTCCACCTGGTGGGCACGTCGCATATGAGGCGGTGAGCGGGAAGGCCAAAGTTACGCTGTAGCGCAGACAGGCGAGCAGCAGCAGGATGTGAACGCCGGAAGCGCGAACAGACGGCCCGCACTTTATGCAGCAGCTCGGACATGTCGGGGTAGTTGTGAATGAACTTCTGCACCACCAAATTCAGCACATGCGCCAAGCAAGGGATGTGCGTCAAACTGGCTAGTCCCAGAGCTGCAACGAGATTTCGCCCATTATCACACACCACCAGGCCGGGCTTGAGGCTCACCGGCAGCAACCACTCGTCGGTCTGTTGTTCTATACCCTGCCACAACTCCTGTGCGGTGTGGGTCCTGTCCCCCAAACATATGAGTTTCAGAATGGCTTGCGGACGTTTACCCCGGGCTGTGCTGAAGTTGGTGTTGAAGGTGTGTGGCTGACTAGATGAGCAGGTGGAAGAAGAGGAGGAGGAAGTCGAGTAGGAGGAGGTGGCAACAGGAGGCAAAGAATGTTGCCCTGTGATCCTTGGCAGCGGAAGGACGTGCGCCAAACAGCTCTCCGCCTGGGGCCCAGCTGCCACTACATTTACCCAGTGTGCAGTTAGGGAGATATAGCGTCCCTAGCCGTGCTTACTGGTCCACGTATCTGTGGTTAGGTGGACCTTGCCACAGATGGCGTTGCGCAGTGCACACTTGATTTTATCGGATACTTGGTTGTGCAGGGAAGGCACGGCTCTCTTGGAGAAGTAGTGCCGGCTGGGAACAACATACTGTGGGACAGCAAGCGACATGAGCTGTTTGAAGCTGTCTGTGTCCACCAGCCTAAATGACAGCATTTCATAGGCCAGTAGTTTAGAAATGCTGGCATTCAGGGCCAGGGATCGAGGGTGGCTAGGTGGGAATTTACGCTTTCTCTCAAATGTTTGTGAGATGGAGAGCTGAACGCTGCCGTGTGACATGGTTGAGATGCTTGGTGACGGAGGTGGTGGTGGTGTTGGTGGTACATCCCCTGTTTGCTGGGCGGCAGGTGCCAACGTTCCTCCAGAGGTGGAGGAAGAGGCCGAGGCGGCAGCAGCAGAAGAGGCCGAGGCGGCAGCAGCAGAAGAGGTAGCAGGGGGAGCCTGAGTGACTTCCTTGGTTTTAAGGTGTTTACTCCACTGCAGTTCATGCTTTGCATGCAGGTGCCTGATCATGCAGGTTGTGCTCAGGTTCAGAACGTTAATGCCTCGCTTCAGGCTCTGATGGCACAGCGTGCAAACCACTCGGGTCTTGTCGTCAGCACATTGTTTGAAGAAGTGCCATGCCAGGGAACTCCTTGAAGCTGCCTTTGGGGTGCTCGGTCCCAGATGGCGGCGGTCAGTAGCAGACGGAGTCTTTTGGCGGCGGGTGTTCTGCTTTTGCCCACTGCTCCCTCTTTTGCTACGCTGTTGGATCGGTCTCACCACTGCCTCTTCCTCCGAACTGTGAAAGTCAGTGGCACGACCTTCATTCCATGTGGGGTCTAGGACCTCATCGTCCCCTGCATCGTCTTCCACCCAGTCTTGATCCCTGACCTCCTGTTCAGTCTGCACACTGCAAAAAGACTCAGCAGTTGGCACCTGTGTTTCGTCATCATCAGAGACATGCTGCGGTGGTATTCCCATGTCCTCATCATCAGGAAACATAAGTGGTTGTGCGTCAGTGCATTCTATGTCTTTCACCGCTGGGGAAGGGCTAGGTGGATGCCCTTGGGAAACCCTACCAGCGGAGTCTTCAAACAGCATAAGAGACTGCTGCATAACTTGAGGCTGAGACAGTTTCCCTGGTATGCATGGGGGTGATGTGACAGACTGATGGGCTTGGTTTTCAGGCGCCATCTGTGCGCTTTCTGCAGAAGACTGGGTGGGAGATAATGTGAACGTGCTGGATCCACTGTCGGCCACCCAATTGACTAATGCCTGTACCTGCTCAGGCCTTACCATCCTTAGAACGGCATTGGGCCCCACCATATATTGCTGTAAATTCTGGCGGCTACTGGGACCTGAGGTAGTTGGTACACTAGGACGTTTGGATGTGGCAGAACGGCCACGTCCTCTCCCAGCACCAGAGGGTCCACTAACACCACCACGACCATGTCCACGTCCGCGTCCCTTACTAGATGTTTTCCTCATTGTTATCGTTCACCACAACAACAAAAATATTATTTGGCCCAATGTATTGTATTCAAATTCAGCTGAATATTAATTTGAGGCCTAGTATTTAGGCGCTGGGTGACCGGTATAGATTTATTGACAGAATTAGACTTGGAAATGTACAGTAGCGTGTGTGTGAAGGTATTCTGAATGACCCTATGTGCACCTTGAATATTATATACCCTTTTAGGGATAGATTTCAAATAGCTCTGATATAGCAGAAACCACTAAATTATGAAATTGCTAAATTGGGAATTGTATTTCAACCCAGAACAAAAAATGTGCTTTGACGGACACTAAATAAGTACTTGCCCAGCCAGAACAGTACAGCGGTAACAACAGATTTAGCGGGATATAAATTTGAGGCCTAGTATTTAGGCGCTGGGTGACCGGTATGGATTTACTGACAGAATTAGACTTGGAAATGCACAGTAGCGTGTGTGTGAAGTTATTCTGAATGACCCTATGTGCACCTTGAATATTATATACCCTTTTAGGGATAGATTTCAAATAGCTCTGATATAGCAGAAACCACTAAATTATGAAATTGCTAAATTGGGAATTGTATTTCAACCCAGAACAAAAAATTTGCTTTGACGGACACTAAATAAGTACTTGCCCAGCCACAACAGTACAGCGGTAACGACAGATTTAGCGGGATATAAATTTGAGGCCTAGTATTTAGGCGCTGGGTGACCGGTATGGATTTACTGACAAAATTAGACTTGGAAATGCACAGTAGCGTGTGTGTGAAGTTATTCTGAATGACCCTATGTGCACCTTGAATATTATATACCCTTTTAGGGATAGATTTCAAATAGCTCTGATACAGCAGAAACCACTAAATTATGAAATTGCTAAATTGGGAATTGTATTTCAACCCAGAACAAAAAATGTGCTTTGACGGACACTAAATAAGTACTTGCCCAGCCAGAACAGTACAGCGGTAACGACAGATTTAGCGGGATATAAATTTGAGGCCTAGTATTTAGGCGCTGGGTGACCGGTATGGATTTACTGACAGAATTAGTCTGGGATATGGCCAAAAAATAACCACACTATTGCTGGTTAAATGCACTTGGTGTGACAGCTTGACCAACCACACTACTGAGGGTTAAATGCACTTGGTGACAGGCGCAGCTTGCCCCTGATGTAGTATATGGCCAAAAAATGAACAGACTATTGCTGGTTAAATGCACTTGGTGTGACAGCTTGACCAACCACACTACTGAGGGTTAAATGCACTTGGTGTCGGGCGCAGCTTGCCCCTGATGTAGTATATGGCCTAAAAATAAACTGACTATTGCTGGTTAAATGCATCTTTGTGTGACAGCTTCACCCTGATGTAGGCTTTAGCCAAAAGACAACCACACCATTGAGGGTTAAATGCACTTGGTGACAGGCGCAGCTTGCCCCTGATGTAGTATATGGCCAAAAAATAAACAGACTATTGCTGGTTAAATGCACTTGGTGTGACAGCTTCACCCTGATGTAGGCTTTAGCCAAAAAAACAACCACACCATTGAGGGTTAAATGCACTTGGTCGCAGCTTGTGCTGGCGCACCACAAGACACAAAATGGCCGCCGATCACCCCAGAAAAAAGTGACTGACAAACGGTCTGGGCAGCCTAAAAACAGTGAGCAATTGAATGTCAGCAGCTCAATGATGCACAGCTGCAGATTGATCGATTAATCAAGTCCTTTGGAGGAGTTAATCTGCCTAATCTCGCCCTACTGTCGCAGCCGTAACCTCTCCCTACGCTAATCAGAGCAGAGTGACGGGCGGCGCTATGTGACTCCAGCTTAAATAGAGGCTGGGTCACATGGTGCTCTGGCCAATCACAGCCATGCCAATAGTAGGCATGGCTGTGACGGCCTCTTGGGGCAAGTAGTATGACGCTTGTTGATTGGCTGCTTTGCAGCCTTTCAAAAAGGCGCCAAGAAAGCGTCACAAAAGCGCCAAGAAAGCGACGAACACCGAACCCGAACCCGGACTTTTACGAAAATGTCCGGGTTCGGGTCCGTGTCATGGACACCCCAAAATTCGGTACGAACCCGAACTATACAGTTCGAGTTCGCTCATCCCTAATCACCATAGATCACCCTAACCTGGCATTGTTTTACTATTTACCAACAGTACACAAATCTATCCATAACCCTCCAGGGAGACCCATTATTTCTGGAATCTCCTCACTAACATGCAATTTATCACATTACATCGACATTTTTTTACAGAAATATGTTGTCCAGTTACCATCCTACCTCAAGGACTCCGCCACTCTAATCACCCTCCTCAAAGAGGTTAATTGGAAAAAATCATACATTTGGGCCACACTTGATGTTGCCTCATTATACTCAAACATCCCACACAAAACAGGGATAGATGCCATACGACATTGTTTACAACAGTATGTGAACCTCCCGGCCTCACAGGGACAGATTATCTTGGATGGCATTGATTTCATCCTTAATCACAACATCTTTACCTATGAGAACAAAATTTACAAGCAGACAATGGGGACCGCTATGGGGACGCGATTCGCGCCCAGTTTCGCGAATTTGTACATGGGGATCTTCGAAGAGCAATTCATTTATAACGAACACCCTTGGAAAAACAAACAGTTTTTAAAAAAAACGTTACATCGATGTCCTGCTTTTGATCTGGGACGGCAGCCTAGAGGAGGCCAACAATTTCACCACCCATCTAAACGACAACAGCTTCAACCTCTCCTTCACAGCCAATTACTCAGAAACCTCTATTGAATATCTGGACCTAGTCCTATCCACTAGGGATAACACCATTAAAAATAAGACCTTTTTCAAAAAGGTAAATAGGATCAGCTATCTGGACTACCGGAGCGCGCACCACAAAAAGTGGAAAAACAACATCCTTTTTAGCCAATTTAAGCGGATCCGCCGGAACTGTACAAAGGATGAGGATTTCCAACTACAAAGTCAGGTAATTGTAAAAATGTTTCACAAAAAAGGGTACCCATGTGGCGTCATCAAGGTAGCACTATGGCAGGAACAGAAATATACCCAGGAAGACTAGCTACCATCAGAAACTAAACTACCAATAACCAAACAAACTGATCTAGACACCACTAAGAAATACAAGACGTCCTTCATAACTACGTTCAACACCAACCATACGACTCTGAGAGATATACTCAAGAAACACTGACAGATATTACAAGCGGATACTTTCCTAACAAAACATATACAACCGGAGCCACACATAACCTTTAGAAGAGCACAAACAATATACCCCTTAAGGACTCAGCCCTATTTCACCTTAAGGACTTGGCCATTTTTTGCAAATCTGACCAGTGTCACTTTAAGTGCTGATAACTTTAAAACACTTTGACTTATCCAGTCCATTCTGAGATTGTTTTTTCGTCGTTATTGTACTTCATAACACTGGTAAAATGAAGTAAAAATTTATTTTTTTGCATAAAAAAATACCTAATTTACCAAAAATTGGGAAAAATGTGCAAATTTCTAAGTTTCAGTTTCTCTACTTCTGTAATACATAGTAATACCCACAAAAATTGTGATTACTTTACATTCCCCATATGTCTACTTCATGTTTGAATTATTTTGGGAATGATATTTAATTTTTTGGGGATCTTACGAGGCTTAGAAGTTTAGAAGCAAATCTTGAAATTTTTCTGAAATTTACAAAAACCCAATTTTTAGGGACCACTACAGGTCTGAAGTCACTTTGCGAGGCTTACATAATAGAAACCGCCAAAAAATGACCCCATTCTATAAACTACACCCCTCAAGGTATTCAAAACTGATTTTACAAACTTCGTTAACCCTTTAGGTGTTGCACAAGAGTTATTGGCAAATGGGGATGAAATTTGAGAATTACATTTTTTTGCCTAATTTTCCATTTTAACCCATTTTTCCACTAACAAAGCAAGGGTTAACAGCCAAACAAGACTGTATCTTTATTGCCCTGACTCTGCTGTTTACAGAAACACCCCATATGTGGCCGTAAACTGCTGTACGGGCACACAGTAGGGCGTATGGTTTTTGGAAGCCAGATTTTGCTGGACTGCCCACCGCACCGCAGTCACTTATTCGCTGATTAGCGTATCGCTAATCAGCTTTTGTACTTTTATAGTATCTGTAAGTGATCAAAACTGATCACAGTCAGATCTATAATAGTATTAGTGTCACCTTAGCTCGCCCTCCACCCAAAACGCAGTGTTTGTTCGGTCGCCCACACGTGCGTTCACCTACGCCCGCCCCAGTGACAAAAAATATAAATTTTTTGATCACTGCACAATCACTTTACACGCGCTGCGGCGATAAAAAAAATCAGTTTTGATATTTTTTATCAACCGCAGCGGCCTCCGGTACTTCGCTAGCCTCCCATTAGTAAGACAAGCTTTCTTTTTTTCTTGGGTAGTCTCAGGGAATACCCCAAAATTTAGTTGCCCAAATGTCAAACAGGGGGTATTCTTCTGAAGAGGCCTACAGGCTTCTGACCCAGTCGGATGAGGAATGGGAACCCTCATCTGATGAATCCAGCGGGTCAGAATATGAACCTGTAGAAAGCAGTGGCAGTCTGACCCAAAGTTCGGACGAGGAGGTTGAGGTCCCTGATACCACCAGGCGTACCCCGTGTCGCTAGACCACAGGTTGCGCAGGATCCGCTTCAAGGGCAGCAGAGTGGGGCTGGCGCTGTCGGATTACGTGGTGAGGCATACACCAGCAGCGCAGCCCTCCCTGGACCTAGTACCAGCACTGCCGTACAACAAGTTGAAGTGGCGAGCACCAGAAGGGCAGTTGAAGCTGGTATGGTGGATTGTGCATTAGTTACCCCGTCGCAGCCACCGCACAGACGGGCCCGTAGACCCCCTAGAATCCCTGAGGTGCTGGCAAATCCTGATTGGCAGTCCCCAACTTCAGCCGCACCAGTAGTTCCCCCTTTCACCGCCCAGTCTGGAGTTTGGGTTGAGACAGCTCAGATCGGTTCGGCCCTGGGATTTTTTGAGCTGTTCTTGACTGCGGAGTTCTTGGACTTAGTTGTGGCAGAAACAAACCGGTATGCCACACAATTTATATCCGCCAACCCGAGAAGCTATTATGCCCAGCCTTTCCGGTGGAAACCAGTCCAAGTTTCCGAAATTAAAATTTTTCTGGGCCTTCTCCTCAACATGGGTCTAACCAAAAAGCATGAATTGCGGTCATATTGGTCCACGAACCCAATTCATCACATGCCCATGTTCTCTGGTGCTATGTCCAGGGCACGATTTGAGGCCATCCTGCGTTTCCTGCACCATCTCCCGTCCCAGAGGCCACCCAGCTTTTGACCGGCTCCACAAAATTCGGCCTCTCATAGACCACTTCAACCAGAAATTTGCAGATTTGTATACCCCTGAGCAAAACATCTGCATAGACGAGTCCCTAATACATTTTACCGGGCGCCTTGGCTTCAAACAATACATCCCAAGCAAGCGCGCCCGGTA
Source organism: Bufo gargarizans (assembly GCF_014858855.1). Taxonomy (NCBI): domain Eukaryota; kingdom Metazoa; phylum Chordata; class Amphibia; order Anura; family Bufonidae; genus Bufo; species Bufo gargarizans. Next base: position 27,965,725 of record NC_058089.1, read on the forward strand.
TGGGGTCAAATTGTATAAGCTCTTTGAAAGGGCCACAGGCTATACCCACAAATTTCGGATCTATGAGGGAAAAGATCAGACCCTGGAGCCGGTCGGTTGCCCTGACTACCTGGGGAGCAGTGGGAAGACAGTCTGGGACTTGGTGTCACCCTAATTTGGCAAGGGGTACCATCTTTATGTGGACAATTTCTACACAAGTGTGGCCCTCTTCAGGCATTTGTTTCTAGAACAGATTGGCTGCTGTGGCACCGCGCGAACTAGTCGCGCAGGCTTCCCCCAACGGCTCGTTACCACCTGTCTTGCAAGGGGGGAGAGGGCTGCCTTGTGTAACGAAGAACTGCTTGCAGTGAAATGGAGAGACAAGCGTGACGTTTACATGCTCTCCTTCATTCACGCAGACACGACAAAACAAATTGAGCGAGCAACCCGTGTCATTGAAAAGCCCCTCTCAGTCCACGACTATAACCTTCACATGGGAGGGGTGGACTTCAATGACCAGATGTTGTCTCCGTATTTAGTTTCCCGACGCACCAGACGCTGGTATAAGAAGGTGTCTGTATATTTAATTCAATTGGCTCTGTATAATAGTTTTGTTCTCTACAGTAAGGCTGGGAGAACTGGATCCTTCCTCAAATTTCAGGAAGAGATCATCAAGAACCTCCTGTACCCAGGAGGTTCCGTGGCCCCATCCACCAGTGTAGTTAGCCGTCTACACGTCGTTGCTGGTACCTCAACCCAACCGTCACCCCGAAAAAGATGTAGTGTCTGTAGCAGGAGTGGAATAAGGCGTGACACCCGCTATTTCTGTCCTGACTGCCCTGACCACCCTGCCCTATGCTTTGGAGTGTGTTTCCGGAAGTACCACACACAGGTACACCTAGCATAGGGATTGCATCTCAGAGGACAGGCACACAGGGCTATTAGGGCCCATTCACACACAGCTGCTGCAAACCTCTCCTTTCACCTGGGATAAAGTGCATAATGTACTTCGCCACATCTTTGGCCGATTTGCGCTTTGCACATTGTCCCATGGGGAAGGGGAGGTTTGTCCTATAAAGGTAAAAAACAAAAAAAAACACCAGTAAGCAAAAAAGTTAACGTTCAGTTTCAAAAGTTAAATAAAGTTTATATGTTCTGTTCTAAAGTTATTATAAAGTTAATAAAATTTATTGCGTTTTGGCCTGTTTTTTTTTTTTTTTTTTTTTTTTTTACCTTCCATAAAGTGGCAAACACTTTGTATATAAAAAAATAAATAAATCCCGGCAATGATTTATTCATCCACATCGATGTGAATGGAGAAATCGGGTTTGCCAGGGCATACGAGCTAAGTGGGTATGGATGTTGGGCGGAGCTCCTATGTCCTGGCAGACGCCTTTCCCCCTCCTTTTTTTTTTGGCAGAGATTTTTTCATCCACATTGATCGATGCGAATGAAGAAATCTGTGCCGTTCATTTTTTTTCTTTCAGCCCAGAGGCTGAACGGAAAAAAAAGATCTCATTACCTGTATGCTCAATATAAGGAGAATAGCAGAAACTCCTAATGCTGGCCATACATGTAATGATTGCGGAGACCCTCAAATGCCAGGGCAGTACAAACACCCCACAAATGACCCCATTTTGGAAAGAAGACACCCCAAGGTATTCGCTGAGGGGCATATTGAGTCCATGAAAGATTGAAATTTTTGTCCCAAGTTAGCGGAAAGTGAGACTTTGTGAGAAAAAACAAAAAAAAAAACAATTTCCGCTAACTTATGCCCAAAAAAATAAAAAATTCTATGAACTCGCCAGGCCCCTCATTGAATACCTTGGGGTGTCTTCTTTCTAAAATGGGGTCACATGTGGGGTATTAATACTACCCTGGCTTTTTAGGGGCCCTAAAGCGTGAGAAGAAGTCTGGGATCCAAATGTCTAAAAATGCCCTCCTAAAAGGAATTTGGGCACCTTTGCGCATCTAGGCTGCAAAAAAGTGTCACACATGTGGTATCGCCGTACTCAGGAGAAGTTGGGGAATGTGTTTTGGGGTGTCATTTTACATATACCCATGCTGGGTGAGATAAATATCTTGGCAAAAGACAACATTTCCCATTTTTTTATACAAAGTTGGCATTTGACCAAGATATTTATCTCACCCAGCATGGGTATATGTAAAATGACACCCCAAAACACATTCCCCAGTACGGCAATACCAGATGTGTGACACTTTTTTGCAGCCTAGGTGGGCAAAGGGGCACACATTCCAAAGAGCACCTTTCGGATTTCACCGGTCATTTTTTACAGATTTTGATTTCAAACTTCTTCTCATGCATCTGGGCCCCTAAAATGCCAGGGCAGTATAACTACCCCACAAGTGACCCCATTTTGGAAAGAAGACACCCCAAGGTATTTTGTGATGGGCATAGTGAGTTCATGGAAGTTTTTATTTTTTGTCACAAGTTAGTGGAATATGAGACTATGTAATAAAAAATAAATAAAAAAAATCATCATTTTCCGCTAACTTGTGACAAAAAATAAAAAGTTTTATGAACTCACTATGCCCATCAGCGAATACCTTAGGGTGTCTACTTTCCGAAATGGGGTCATTTGTGGGGTGTTTGTACTGTCTGGGCACTGTAGAACCTCAGTAAACATGACAGGTGCTCAGAAAGTCAGAGCTGCTTCAAAAAGCGGAAATTCACATTTTTGTACCACAGTTTGTAAACGCTATAACTTTTATCCAAACCATTTTTTTTTTTGCCCAAACAGTTTTTTTTTAATCAAAGACATGTAGAACAATACATTTTGAGAAAAATTTATATATGGATGTCGTTTTTTTTGCAAAATTTTACAACTGAAAATGAAAAATGTAATTTTTTTTGCAAAAAAATCGTAAAATTTCGATTAAAAACAAAAAAAGTAAAAATGTCATCAGCAATGAAATACCACCAAATGAAATCTCTATTATTGAGAAGAAAAGGAGGTAAAATTCATTTGGGTGGTAAGTTGCATGACCGAGCAATAAACGTTGAAAATAGTGTAGTGCAGAAGTGTAAAAAGTGGCCTGATCATTAAGGTTGTTTCAGCTAGTGGTTGAAGTGGTTAAGTAGGGTCTCATTTTTTGCAGGATGAGATGATGGTTTGATTGGCACTATTTTGAGGTGCATATGACTTTTTGATCGCTTGCTATTACACTTTTTGTGACGTAATCATGTTTTAGTGTCTCCATAGTCTAAGAGCCATAGTTTTTTCAGTTTTTGGGCGATTATCTTGGGTAGGATATGATTTTTGCGGGATGAGATGACGGTTTTATTGGTACTATTTTGGCATACATGCAACTTTTTTGATCTCTTTTATTACCTTTTTGAGGAAGTAAGGTGGGCAAAATTTCAATTTCCTCATAGTTTTTATTTTTATTTTTTTATGGCGTTCACCGTGCGGGGGAAGTAACATGACCGTTTTATAAAACAGGTCGTTCCGGACGCGGCGATACCTAATATGTGTAGTGTCACTTTTGTTATTTATTTTTTTTACCCAGACCCACTTGGTTCTTGAAGATCCAGTGGGTCTAATGTCTGTATAATACAGTACAGTACACTATATAGTGTACTGTACTGTATTGTATTTTACTTACACTTTGTCTTTAGCATAGATCTGTTCAGCGCCATGGACAGCAGGATGCCTGAGAAGGCATCCTGTTGCCATGGGAACCTTCCCCGTCTGCTCAGTTGTGGCCACAACTTCGCAGACGGGGAAGGGTAAGGAGCGGGGCTGTCTGGGGGCTTTCTCCCTCTCTATCGGGGGGCTGCAAAGGGAGGGCTGTTCACCTTTTCATACAGCCTGCCGCACCGCCCGCCTCCCGCACGGCCCGCACGCCTGCAACATCCCCCCTGCACCACCCGCCCACATAAATCATTCAGGGGTGCAGGGGGGGTGAATAAAACTTTATTTGGGGCATTTTTAAGTTTGATCCCCGCGGTCAGAGACCGCGGGGATCAGAATCGGCAGAAGGCACAGCAAACCGCAGGTCTGAATTGACCTGCGGTTTGCTGCGATCCCGTTGAGACAGGATGCCGGCTGAATGATTTCAGCCGGCATCCTGTTCGGATTAACCCCCGCAGCGCTGCAATCTCATTTTAAACTGATGACGTATCGGTACGTCATGGGTCCTTAAGGACTCGGGAAACATGCCGTACAGGTACGTCATGCGTCCCTAAGGGGTTAAAAATCTCATCTCAAGTTCTCCAGTAAAGTGACAGGAGAGAATTTCAAAATAAAACACTTCCTAAATTGCTCATCAACATATGTCATTTGTCTATTGGAGTGCACCTGCGGACTGCAATACATTGGCCGGACCACCCTCACTTTGAGAGAGAGGATGAACAAGCACCGCTGGAACATCACAAACGGCTTTCTTAAACATGGGGTGTCCTGACATTTTGTCCAGGCACACAATAAAAATCCAGGGGATCTCTCCCTATTACCCATTGAAGAAATCCCAGTCACCCATGGAAATCGCTACCAGAAATTCAGGAGAAAAGAAATGTACTGGATATTCAAACTTCAAACTATAGAACCATACAGTTTAAATGAATCTCTTGAAACTAACTGTTTCTAAACCCTAGATCCACCATTTCCACCATATACTCCACCCCTTATCCTCATTCTCTTCTTCCAGATGCACACACACCCATCCAGTCCAAGGCCTCCACCCCCCCACCTGAACTAAGACACCCTACCCCCAACACGCTCACCCAACCACTCCCACACGCCAGCCATCCCACCCCCATCTCCCTGGCCCCCCACCTCCGCCTTCATCCCATGTTTGACCCCACAAAAACCCCCACCGCAGCACCATCCATCCCCCTCATTTCCCCTATCACATCCCGCCGTATTCCCCACCGCCCCCAGTACCAATTGTCTCTCTTCCTATTCCGTCCACCTCGCTTTGCCACTACACTCACCCTCTGCAATCCCGCCCACTCCCCTCTGCCACCTTATATACCACAGATCACCATGCCCCATTCAATTCCCCAACCCAACATCCACCCAATCACCCCACTAACTGCCTGTCTGTCATCCACCCTGCCACCTGATTCCATCAAATCCTCTCTGCATATTCTAGCCAAGCCACACTGTCTCAACACACCAGCCCCAACACTATATCATTTTCAGCACACCAGCCCGAACATCATACATTATTACACAGTGCCAGCCCGCTATGCCCCCCTGCGCTGGTTCATTATCCCTGTTCAAGAACACAAGCGCATCTCCTGTCCAGCGCTTCCTGAGCGGGGATCCTCCTCTGACGTCACCAACCCCGCCTCCAGCACACCAGCTGGTTGGCGCTGCAGAGAGAGGATTCCCGCCTGACGTCACTAGCCCCGCCTCTGCCACCTCATCTTTAAAAAGCGCGCACTCACACACGTGGTGAGCGGCGACCTACACAGCAACACGCACCAGAGGAGGCTCCCAGGTAAGCTTGTCCACCAGCACCATCCAGCAAACACCTGCGGCAATATAATACTGTACCCAGCACAAGAATGTCATCCTCTCCTGCCGCGAGCCACTAGTTCTTTCTTAAATTTATTCCATAAAACCACATATACAGTTGCAAGAAAAAGTATGTGAACCCTTTAAAATGATATGGATTTCTGCACAATTTTGTCATAAAATGTGATCTGATCTTCATCTAAGTCACAACAATAGACAATCACAGTCTGCTTAAACTAATAACACACAAACAATTAAATGTTACCATGATATTATTGAACACACCATGTAAACAGTCACAGTGTAGGTGGAAAAAGTATGTGAACCCCTAGACTAATGACATCTGCAAGAGCTAATTGGAGTGAGGTGTCAGCCAACTGGAGTCCAAACAATGAGATGAGATTGGAGGTGTTGGTTACAGCTGCCCTGCCCTATAAAAAGCACACACCAGTTCTGGGTTGGCTTTTCACAAGAAGCATTGCCTGATGTGAATGATGCTTCGCACAAAAGAGCTCTCAGAAGACCTACGATTAAGTTATAAAAGTATCTCCAAAAGCCTTGCTGTTCATCAGTCCACGGTAAGACAAATTGTCTATAAATGGAGAAAGTTCAGCACTGCTTCTACTCTCCCTAGGAGTGGCCATCCTGTAAAGATGACTGCAAGAGCACAGCGCAGACTGCTCAATGAGGTGAAGAAGAATCCTAGAGTGTCAGCTAAAGACTTACAAAAGTCTCTGGCATATGCTAACATCCCTGTTAGCGAATCTATGATACATAAAACACTAAACAAGAATGGATTTCATGGGAGGATACCACAGAGGAAGCCACTGCTGTCCAAAAAAAACCATTGCTGCACGTTTACAGTTTGCACAAGAGCACCTGGATGTTCCACAGCAGTACTGGCAAAATATTCTGTGGACAGATGAAACCAAAGTTGAGTTGTTTGGAAGAAACACACAACACTATGTGTGGAGAAAAAAAAGTACAGCACAGCAACCTCAAAACCTCATCCCAACTGTGAAGTATGGTGGTGGGGGCATCATGGTTTGGGGCTGCTTTGCTGCATCAGGGCCTGGACGGATTGCTGTCATCAAAGTAAAAATGAATTCCCAAGTTTATCAAGACATTTTTCAGGATAACTTAAGGCCATTTGTCCACCAGCTGAAGCTCAACAAAAGATGGATGTTGCAACAGGACAACGACCCAAAGCATAGAAGTAAATCAACAACAGAATGGCTTAAACAGAAGAAAATACGCCTTCTGGAGTGACCCAGTCAGAGTCCTGACCTCAACCCGATTGAGATGTGTCAAGGAACCATGAACCAGACGTACAACAAGAGATAAGTGGAAATAAGAAGGCTTTATTGAAAATGGATGGCTAAACCGAAGCCGGGTCTTGCGAAGCCAGAAGGGTAGTCAGACGAAGCCAGGATCAGGAACCAGCAGGGTAGTCAGACGAGGCCTGGATCAGGAACCAGCAGGGTAGTCAGACGAAGCCAGGATCAGGAACCAGAAGGGTAGTCAGACGAAGCCAGGATCAGGAACCAGAAGCAGCAGCAGTCTTAGAAGCATGTGAACACAGGAGGACCAAGCAGTGAACTGAAGCCACAGACCTCCTATATATATGAGCTAGGCATCCAGCTCCTCCCAGTGGGAAGGAGAAGCCGCAGGGTGGGAGGCTACAAGAAACCCAGAAACCAAGATGGCCGCCAGCACATGTCAAACGAAGGAGGACAGCAAGAAGGTAAGACCATGACAGTACCTCCCCCTCAAGGGCCCCTCCTCCGCGGAGTAAAGAACGGTTTCTGAGGGAAGCGTGCGTGGAAGGCTCGGAGCAAGGCAGGAGCATGGACATCTGCGGAGGGAACCCAGGAACGCTCCTCTGGACCATAACCACGCCAATGGACCAAAAACTGCACCCGACCGCGGACCAGGCGTGAGTCCAGGATATTGCTCACCTCATACTCCTCACGATTGCCCACTTGGACCGGACGAGGCCGAGGAACCGAGGAAGTTAAACGATTACACACCAGTGGCTTCAACAGGGAGACATGAAACACGTTGGAGATCCGCATGCCAGGAGGAAGCGCGAGGGCATAGGCTACCGGGTTTACCCTGCGAAGCACTCGGAAGGGACCAACAAAGCGAGGCGCCAGCTTGGGAGTGGGCACTCGAAGGTTGAGGTTGCGGGTGGACAACCATACGCGGTCTCCGACCTGGTAGGAAGGAGCGGGCGCTCGTCTGCGATCAGCCTGGAGTCTCTGGCGCTGCGCAGAGACCTCAAGGGACCTCTGGATCTGTACCCAAGAAGCACGTAGGACGGAAAGGTGATCCTCCACAGCCGGAATATCCTGGGGAGAGAATACCTCCGGTAACACGGCAGGTTGAAACCCATAATTGGCCATGAAGGGAGACGTCCCAGAGGAAGAGTTCACCGCCGTGTTCCTGGCAAACTCAGCCCAAGGCAGGAGGTCAACCCAATTGTCTTGGTGATCGGAGACATAGCAACGAAGGAATTGCTCCAAGGCCTGATTGGATTGTTCTGCGGCCCCATTGGACTGAGGGTGGTAGGCCGAGGAGAAGGAGAGATGAATCCCCAACTGGGAGCAAAAGGCGATCCGATCCGACACAATCTCCTTGGGCAAACCGTGCAACTGGAAGACCTCCCTGGCAAAAATCGAGGCCAACTCTTGTGCAGAGGGTAACTTCTTGAGAGGAACACAGTGGCACATTTTGGAAAACCGATCCACAATCATGAGAATGACCGTATGGCCTCGGGATGCAGGGAGGTCCACAATGAAATCCATCCCCAGGTGTGACCAAGGACGCTCCCCGTTGGCTATGGGTTGCAAAAGGCCCAACGGAAGGTGCCGAGGGGACTTACTCTGGGCACAAACGGAGCATGCCGCTACATATGCGGCGATGTCGGGACGTAGAGAAGGCCACCAGAACAGACGTGAAACAGCCCAGGACAGCTGATTCTTTCCAGGATGCCCCGCGGCCTTGGAGTTATGGTAGGTTCGCAACAACCGAGTGCGCAACTCCTCAGGCACAAAACATCTGCCGTTGGGTCTCCCAGAGGGAGCACCAGATTGAGCCGCCAAAATCTGCTCACCCAGGGGAGAGGTCAGGCTGGTGCGAATAGCGGCCAGGATCTGATTCGGAGGTATGACCGAAGTCGGAATCGACTCCTCCCCGGACAGCTCGGAGTACTGCCGTGATAAGGCATCCGCTCTGATGTTCTTGGAACCGGGTAGGTAGGAGACCACGTAATTAAAACGTGACAAGAACAGAGCCCATCTGGCCTGACGTGGTGTCAATCTCTTGGCCTCAGAGAGGTAGGTCAGATTCTTGTGGTCCGTCAGGATGAGAACCGGAACCACCGAACCCTCGAGCAAGTGCCTCCATTCGTTAAGGGCCTGCACGATGGCCAATAACTCCCTGTCACCAATCTGATAGTTGCACTCCGCGGAAGACAGTTTCCGGGAGTAAAACCCACAAGGAAGCAGAGGACCCTCTGGTGTTCTACGCTGAGACAGGAGGGCGCCTACTCCCGTCTCAGACGCGTCCACCTCGAGGACAAAAGGCAACCCAGGGTTGAAATGCGACAGAATCGGAGCCGACACAAAGGCGGACTTTAGAGCCTCAAAAGCTCGGATGGCCTAGAGCGGCCAGATCTGGGGATTACTGCCCTTCCTGGTCAGATCCGTGAGAGGCTTGGCTAGCATGGAAAAGTCCCTGATGAACTTCCGATAATAATTGGCGAAGCCCAAAAAGCGCTGCAGGGCACGAAGCCCACTGGGCTGGGGCCACTGTAAGACAGCCGAAACCTTCTCAGGATCCATGGAGAACCCCTCAGCGGAAATGATGTAACCTAAGAAGGTTACCTGGGATCGGTGAAATTCGCATTTCTCAAGCTTACCGAACAGCTTGTTCTCTCGTAAGCGTTGCAACACTCGTCTGACATCCAGAATGTGGGCCTCCATGGATTCAGAATATACCAAGATGTCATCCAAATAGACCACCACACACTGCTGCAACAGGTCACGGAAAACATCGTTGATGAATTCCTGGAAGACTGCGGGCGCATTGCACAACCCAAAGGGCATAACCAAGGATTCATAATGACCGGTCCTGGTGTTAAACGCGGTCTTCCACTCATCGCCCGCCTTGATCCTTACCAGGTTATATGCCGCCCTCAGGTCGAGTTTGGTAAAGACCGTGGCCCCTTTGAGGCGATCGAACAGCTCGGAAATCAAGGGTATCGGGTAAGCGTTCTTGATCGTGATGCGATTGAGACCCCTGTAGTCGATGCAAGGCCTCAACTCACCGCCCTTCTTTTTCACAAAGAAAAATCCAGCCCCTGCCGGGGACGAGGATTTGCGAATGTGTCCGCGTGAAAGCGCCTCCCTCACGTACTCCTCCATGGCCTCATTCTCCGCTACCGACAGTGGATAGACTTTGCCACGAGGAGGAACGGCACCAGATTGTAACTCTATGGCACAATCGTATGGGCGGTGCGGAGGTAGGGCAACCGCACGCACCTTATCGAATACTTCCCGGTACTCCTCGTATTCAGGAGGCAACAGAGAGTCCGAGGAAGTACACAGCAACTTGACAGGCCCATGGATGCAACTGGCCCCACACTGCGGTGACCACGAGAGGATCTCGGCCGATCTCCAATCGAAAGTCGGATTATGCTTCTGGAGCCAGGGGTACCCCAAGACCACCGAGTAGTGTGGAGACGAAATAACCTGGAGACAGACCGACTCTCTGTGAACGGCACCAATGGCCATCCCCACTGGAAGGGTCTCCTGAGTCACGTGTGGCGGCAGAAGGGGTCTGCCGTCTATCGCCTCAAGAGCCAGTGGGGAACCTCGAGGCTGCAGAGGAATGGAATTGGCGGCAGCGAACACACTATCAATGAACAAACCACCAGCACCAGAGTCCACCAACGCCTGGGTCGTCACCGAGCCCCCGACCCAGGAGAGAACAACAGTAATCAGTGGTTTGTCAACACGGGAAACCGGGGACGAGGAGACTCCACCCAAGATCTGCCCCCGACAGGATCTCAGGTGCGAGCGTTTCCCGGACGGTTCGGGCATGCCAACCGAAAATGCCCACCGAGACCACAGTACATGCATCGGCCCTCGCGTCTCCGGAGTACCCTCTCCCCCTCGGACAGGCGAGCAAACCCCAGCTGCATGGGTTCACCCCCAGACAAGTCATCCCCAGGAGGCGTGGGAGGAGAGGGAGGCACGGGTGGGACAGCAAACGTAGGCGCCAATCTGTTAGAAGACCTCCACAGGCTCTCCTTAAAGGAAGGTCTCTCCCTGAGTCTGGTGTCAATCAAAATCAGGAAAGAAATAAGAGACTCGAGCTCCACTGGTAGGTCCTTAGCTGCAACCTCATCCTTCAAGGCATACGAGAGACCATGAGAGAAAGCAGCGACCAGAGCCTCATTATTCCAGCCCACCTCTGCTGCCAGGGTACGAAACTCAATGGCGTATTCAGCTACGGATCGTGAACCCTGTCTGATGGACATAAGGAGCTTCGCAGCAGAGGCAGCACGAGCCGGCACATCGAATACCTTCCGAAGAGAAGCAACAAAACTGGAAAACTCGGCAACCACCGGATTGTTGTTCTCCCATAAAGGGCTGGCCCAGGCCAAGGCCTTGTCCGAGAGCAGCGAGATCAAGAAGCCCACCTTTGATCTCTCAGTAGGAAAGGCATGTGGCAGCAACTCGAAATAAATGCCCACCTGGTTAAGGAAACCTCGGCACTGAGTTGGCTCTCCCCCAAAGCGCTGTGGAAGGGGGGCAGAACCGGTCATACCCGGAACACCGCAGGCGCAGCAACAGGTGTCGGGGTAGACTCTGGCGCAACAACCGGAGCGGCAGTAGGAGCGGGCCCAGGAGCGACAACCGACCCATCGGCAACGGAAGCTAAATGAGCCGTGCGTTCAAGCAGGGTTTGCAACGCCACAGCAAACCGACCCAACAGGTGATCCTGCTGATCAAGTCTGGCAACCAGCGTAGGTAGCGAGGATGGCCCTGTACCGTCAGAATTCATGACTTGGTCCTAATGTCAAGGAACCATGAAACAGACGTACAACAAGAGATAAGTGGAAATAAGAAGGCTTTATTGAAAATAAAGCTGTAAGGCAAAAGTCCAAGCGGATGGCTAAACCGAAGCAGGGTCTTGCGAAGCCAGAAGTCGGGAACCAGAAGGGTAGTCAGACGAAGCCAGGATCAGGAACCAGCAGGGTAGTCAGACGAGGCCTGGATCAGGAACCAGCAGGGTAGTCAGACGAAGCCAGGATCAGGAACCAGAAGGGTAGTCAGACGAAGCCAGGATCAGGAACCAGAAGCAGCAGCAGTCTTAGAAGCATGTGAACACAGGAGGACCAAGCAGGGAACTGAAGCCACAGACCTCCTATATATATGAGCTAGGCATCCAGCTCCTCCCAGTGGGAAGGAGAAGCCGCAGGGTGGGAGGCTACAAGAAACCCAGAAACCAAGATGGCCGCCAGCACATGTCAAACGAAGGAGGACAGCAAGAAGGTAAGACCATGACAAGATGCTGTGGCATGACCTTAAGAAAGCGATTCACACCAGACATCCCAAGAATATTGCTGAACTGAAATAGTTCTGTAAAGAGGAATGCTCAAGAATTGCTCCTGACCGTTGTGCACGTCTGATCTGCAACTGCAGGAAACGTTTGGTTGAAGTTATTGTTGCCAAAGGAGGTTTCAACCAGTTATTAAATCCATGGGTTCACATACTTTATCCACCTACACTGTGACTGTTTACATGGTGTGTTCAATAAAAACATGGTAACATTTAATTCTTTGTGTGTTATTAGTTTAAGCAGACTGTGATTGTCTATTGTTGTGACTTAGATGAAGATCAGATCACATTTTATGACCAATTTGTGCAGAAATCCATATCATTTTAAAGGGTTCACATACTTTTTCTTGCAACTGTATACTTTCATGTATCTTGTACCCTCTTCTCTTGTTTTTACCTTCAGCCATCTGGCCACTCTTGCTGCTGACGCCCCCAAGGTAAACCTCCCATTTCCCTCTGTCCTGCACACCTATACACCACATTATACAGATCGGTCCAGGAAATAACCTATGATACACTTCACTACATATTACCACAATACACGCCACCAGAAAAGCATCATACTAGGGACAACAGGATGTTCCTTTACATATCATGGTCCAGCACTGGGACTTCCTTTCAGGTCATATATCTACCTATATAATAACGTTTATTTAGGACACACTGGAGTATGCAAATTTTATGCGAGCTGAATTTATTAGACATCACTGGGTCCATGAGTGGCCTTATACGCGTAATATGCAACATGTGATACCAAACATCTATTGATTCTCTTTCCTTTTAATCGATTGATTTATTTTAGTTTAAACTGGCATTCGCATTTTACTCTTCTCTGTAAACCACAGTTCTTATCAGTTTAAATAGATATATTTTATTGAATAATGCACGTACATACCCCTCTAATTATGAGGGGATACATTTGGCTTCGGCATTTTCATTGTATCTTTTTAGACTTGAGAAAGGAGTTATAAACTCTGAAACGCATTGTCCATTGCACAATAAACAACTATTACACCAAAAGTTCCCGAATTGAGGTTGTTTTTTGTGCGCCAAAGAAGTACCCTACCGTGTGGCAGCACACAAACCATCCACTAATTCTTGGTATGGTAAGCTCAGGACTTGGTGCCAGCTTTGCTTTGCCCATTATAAAGCCAATTTGGACCTGGCCTTTAATGTTTATAGTTTTAAGATAAACGAATGCAGTGATTGCTTTTACTGAGGCATCACAAAACATGCACAGCTGCTTGGACTGAACCTCAGCAGGAGAGAAGTGGGCATATGGCCTATGTATATGCACGTTAGATAATGCTTTTAAAGAGTCTCTCCATGTTACCCATAGTGCCTCTTTCTCTGAGGGAAGTGGCGAATCCCATCACATATATCTGTGGTTAATTCCCTGAGGAGAGTCTTACCTTTGATGATCACAGGGGCTGCAAATCCAAGTGCATCGTATAGACTGTTAATGGTGGACAGGACTCCACGTCGTGTGAAGGTTTCTGTTCTTGGTCGACCTGAAAAGTAAAGGTGTCAGACTTTTAGTGTGCTGAGCTCTAGGCTGTGCTGCATGGGTAATGGGTCTGTTGCCAAGTGTAGATCCATCAAATCACTGGCATGATCTTGAGTAGGAAAGGCCTCCATAACAACGTGGCTGTTTGAAGCTATCTTATGCAGCCTGAGGTTTGAACAGAAAAGCATACTTTGAGTTTTTTTGAGTGGACTGATTGTGGCCTCTGGTGAGGGAAGCGACTTTAAACCATCATCTACATAGAAGTCTCTTTCAACAAACTTCTTAACGTTCTCTCCATAGACTTTTTCACCTTCTTGGGCAGAAAGTCTGAATCCATAAATAGCGACTGCGGGAGATGGGCTGTTGCCGAAAACATGCACCTTCATGCAATATTCTATGATGTCTCAGGTAGGGTCGTTGTTCTTGTACCAAAAGAATCTTAAGAAGTTCCTGTGCTCTTCTTTAACTAGGAAACAATAGAACATTTGTTGTATGTCTGCAACTACAGCAATGGGTTCTTTGCGGAATCTGATGAGGACACCGAGAAGTGTGTTGTTGAGGTCTGGTCCTCTCAAAAGAACATCATTGAGAGAGACTCCCTCATATTGTGAACTAGAGTCAAATACCACTCTGATTTGTCCTGGCTTCTTTGGGTGGTAAATGCCAAAGATTGGTAAGTACCAGCATTCTTCTTATTCTTTTAGAGGTGGAGCTACTTCTGCATGACTGTTCTCCAATATCTTGTTTAATGAATAAGAAAAAACGTTCCATCATTGCTGGTCTTTTCTAAAAGTTGTGTTGGAGTGAAAAGAAGCATTTAAAGGCTTGATCTCTGTTGTTGGGAAGACGATCTCTGTTGTTTTGAAAGGTAGTGGTGCAACCCAGGTGTTTGTTTTATCCTTGAGGAATCCTTGCTCCAGTGTGCTTAAGAAGGCCTCATCTTCAATAGAGCTATCTTGTGGTCTTCCTTTGTCCTCTGGAACACCTTGCACCCCAATTGGTCTTGGTCTTCACCACAAGGATGGTTCTCAATTTCTGAAAAGTCAGGATACAGCACACTTTTCGGCTTCTCTCTTACAAGGAATCTGTTAGGACAAGGCTGAACGAGGGATGGATGTCCGTTTGCCAAGGTATTCGTGTAAAGAGAATTCACTGTGGTAGGCTTGTGAACATTTCCTGAACAGACATTACCTATAATGACCCACCCCAGGTCAAGCTTCTGGGCATATGGAGAAACGTGAGGACCGTTTATTTGTTTTTTCACCTTGTGGACTCTTATGATATCTCTTCCATCACAAATATTATTTGGGCCTCTGGGTCGAGTGAAGGTATGAGATGTGCTATGGATTTTAGATGTCCATGATGTAATGCTGCCTCGGGTGTAGGAATGTCTTCTCTATTGTTTAGCATCCGATTGCATTCGATCAAGGTAGGTAAAGGTAGGGATGCTTCACCATTTATGGATTCGATTTGGAAGCCAGTAGCTCTTCTGCCTTTTTCTTTACTTACACCTGTGCACGTTTTAAAGGGATTCTGTCACCGGGTTTCACCCCTTTAAGATAAAAATATGCTTATGTTCAGGGTGCCTTCACGATTCCTAATGTGGTCTTATAAATGTAATCTGTAGGCTCATTTTGCAAAAAAAACGCTATTACTAACCTGTCAATCAAAAAAATAAGGTGCCCCCCCTCCTCCTGCTGTAACATTGCTGTGACGCCTCCCGCTCTCCCTCGCTCCTCCTCCTGCTGTAACATCGCTGTGATGCCTCCCCCCTCCTCCTGCTGTAACATCACTGTGACGCCTCCCGAGGAGGGGGGAGGGAGGGAGAGCGGGAGGCGTCACAGTGATGTTACAGCAGGAGGAGGGGGGAGGCGTCACAGCGATGTTACAGCAGGAGGAGGAGGGAGGGAGAGCCGGAGGCGTCACAGCGATGTTACAGCAGGAGGAGGGGGGAGGTGTCACAGCGATGTTACAGCAGGAGGAGGAGGGAGGGAGAGCGGGAGGCGTCACAGCGATGTAACAGCAGGAGGAGGGGGGAGGCATCACAGCGATGTTACAGCAGGAGGAGGAGGGAGGCGTCACAGCGATATTACAGCAGGAGGAGGAGGGAGGGAGAGCGGGAGGCGTCACAGAAGATTATGAGGCGGCGCTGGACACGAACGGCGGCGGGTGCGGCCGGCAGGTTGGATCCATTTACATCCCCTTGGGCACCTTATTTTTTTGATTGACAGGTTAGTAATAGCGTTTTTTTTAGCAAAATGAGCCTACAGATTACATTTATAAGACCACATTAGGAATCGTGAAGGCACCCTGAACATAAGCATATTTTTATCTTAAAGGGGTGAAACCTGGTGACAGAATCCCTTTAAGTGAAAATAGAGAGTTGTGTCCTTAAATATTGAAGATATCAAAGAAAGTCGAGTTAGAAAGAGATCTATTACTGGAGCAAGATTTGTTACTAAGACCTTTTCCACAGACTTCGGTCCATTGGGGTGTCACTTCAGGAGGTACTGTGTCTCTCTCCTCCCCGCCATGCTCTACTGCCTGTTCTGAGGGTGTGAAAGTCCATGGAGCTGGCCCAGCGTGTAAGGCTGTATTGTGCTCTTCACTGTTGCATTCAGAGCACTTGATGTTTACGGTACAGTCTTTTGCAAGCTGAGATGTTGATGCACAACACCTGTAACAAATGTGGTTCTCCTTGAGGAAAGTTTTGCGATCCCTGAGAAGTTTTTCTCTAAATCCTCTGCATTTCAGCAATGAGTGCGGTTTCTTATGTAGAGGACATTCTCTGCATGGGTCTTTTGTTGAGATCTTCTCAGTCTGAGGGGTCTTTGAAAGACACACTGGTTTTGTGCACTGCAACAGGTGTACCTTTCATGTCACGGAGTAAGACAGGCCTACCTGGTTTGGGGTAAGTGGTGTCAAACATTGAGAAGTCAAAGCTGGGATCATTCCTAGTCTTTGCTTGCTGGTGCACGAAGTCCAAAAAATTTAAGAATGGAGGAAATGGGATGTTGTGCTGTTGCTTGTACCTGGAACCTTGAGCAATCCACTTTTCTTGCAGGTTATAAGGTAGTTTTTGTACTATTGGGTTTACACCATGTGCAGTATCTAAGAATGCCAGACCTTGTAAATCTCCTTCAGCTTTGGTAACTTGGAGCTCTGTCAGCAGGTCACTCAGTTTCTCAGTTTCTGAAACCCTTTCTTCTGGATCTTGGGAAAATCCTCAATTCTTTTGAAGAGTGCATTCTCTATCACTTCTGGTGAGCCGTAACAGTCCTCAAGTCTCTCCCATTTCATGTTTAACCCAGTGCTTGGGTAGTTAATATTAATGGCTCTAATCGCTTTGCATGCTCTGCCGATTCATTACCTAGCCACTTGACAAGAAGATCAATTTCCTCACATGCAGGCAGATCTAGGTCTCTTATTGTATTTCTGAATGATGATCGCCATGACCTATAGCTTTCAGGTCTGTCATCAAATTTGGAGAGCCCCTTGGTTATTAACTCACGTCGGGCAAGGAATTTTAGAAACCCTGACATACCTGGATCTTTGTTTGGTGGATTGTTGCTGTAGTAGTCACCATATACTTGTTCTTTCCTTAAGGATTTGACTATACTGCGATCATTTGTAGGCCTGAATGCAGGTTGCGTTGGGGGTTGTTTAGCAGGGGTTGACGCTGGTTTTGAACTTGAATTTAGGCTGTCATCCGACTCATGCATGCTGCATGACCTAATCTGAAGTGCGTTGCAAGTTATCATCATGATCAGGTTCAGATCCAACTATGCTGCTAGGTCTATCACTTGCAGAGTTTGCTGCTTCTTCTAACAACTCTGCCTCTGCTACAACAGCTGCAACTTTCTTTTTCCACAGTTAGTTTTTACAGAGCTGCTAGTTGTTGAGCTAGGGCTGTTTGCATGTTTGCTTCCATGCATGCTTTCTCCATTTTCATACGAGTCTTTTCCACCTTTAACTGTCTTTCTTGCTTTTTTGGTGGCTTCATCTTTTGCGCAGGCAATGGCGACCATGGAGATACTCACTGATCTCTTTGAACTTCTGGAGCTAGCCGAGATGTGAGACCTTGTCTCGTACAGTTTGGATTCTCTTGACGACATAATGGCACTGCAAACAGGTTTGTACACTTGCAAATGACGTGGATGACGATGCTGCACCTCGCAGGGTTCAGTACCATGCCGTCAAGCCTGTTAGAGGTTGTTGACTCGCAGGGTTTAAGGAATCACAGTTTCTAGTATCTAGCTTGTAAGAAGCCGTTGTTTTTCTGCGGCCAGGGAGTCACAGTTTCTTGTATCTAACTCATAAGCAGCGCTGTTTTACTGTTCTGTCCTCCTTATGTGTGAAGGTACATAGCTTGACAGACAGCTAAACCTTATCCCGGCCGGCAATGAATTGATAATGAAGTAACTTCCAACTTTATCTTTATCGCAAGGATGTAAATGCACGGTAAAACTGGGGAACAGAAAAAAACTATGCGCTTACTAAGGGGGTCTAGTTGAGAGGAGAGAATCAGACCAAATTTCAAACGGCGTTGATGCAGAAGAAGGACTCCGTGTTGAGATGTTACCATAAAGGTAATCTTTTATTCAAAAAGGTCTACGCGTTTCAGGGGCGGACTGCCCCCTTCATCAGGACAATAAAACTTTTTCATCTGAAAAAGTTTTATTGTCCTGATGAAGGGGGCAGTCCGCCCCTGAAACGCGTAGACCTTTTTGAATAAAAGATTACCTTTATGGTAACATCTCAACACGGAGTCCTTCTTCTGCATCAACGCCGTTTGAAATTTGGTCTGATTCTCTCCTCTCAACTATACCTGCGTTATCTCTTTCGACCGTGAGCGACGGAAAACGGGCATAGACCAAGGCAGCAGACGCAGATCCATCCCCCGTAAACTGGACGGGAATATTTTCCAGTAAGGCTAAACATAGGTGTTGTGACTCGTCACAACCACGCATGGTAAGCACAATCAGTGTATTTCTGTACTATTGTCTGTAAGGTTCTACACACGAGGCGCTGCCTCCTTTGGTTTTTCTTTTCTATACTAAGGGGGTCTGACATACACTACGTGCAGAATTATTAGGCAAATGAGTATTTTGACCACATCATCCTCTTTATGCATGTTGTCTTACTCCAAGCTGTATAGGCTCGAAAGCCTACTACCAATTAAGCATATTAGGTGATGTGCATCTCTGTAATGAGAAGGGGTGTGGTCTAATGACATCAACACCCTATATCAGGTGTGCATAATTATTAGGCAACTTCCTTTCCTTTGGCAAAATGGGTCAAAAGAAGGACTTGACAGGCTCAGAAAAGTCAAAAATAGTGAGATATCTTGCAGAGGGATGCAGCACTCTTAAAATTGCAAAGCTTCTAAAGCGTGATCATCAAACAATCAAGCGTTTCATTCAAAATAGTCAACAGGGTCGCAACAAGCGTGTGGAAAAACCAAGGCGCAAAATAACTACCCATGAACTGAGAAAAGTCAAGCGTGCAGCTGCCAAGATGCCACTTGCCACCAGTTTGGCCATATTTCAGAGCTGCAACATCACTGGAGTGCCCAAAAGCACAAGGTGTGCAATACTCAGAGACATGGCCAAGGTAAGAAAGGCTGAAAGACGACCACCACTGAACAAGACACACAAGCTGAAACGTCAAGACTGGGCCAAGAAATATCTCAAGACTGATTTTTCTAAGGTTTTATGGACTGATGAAATGAGAGTGAGTCTTGATGGGCCAGATGGCTGGATTGGTAAAGGGCAGAGAGCTCCAGTCCGACTCAGACGCCAGCAAGGTGGAGGTGGAGTACTGGTTTGGGCTGGTATCATCAAAGATGAGCTTGTGGGGCCTTTTTGGGTTGAGGATGGAGTCAAGCTCAACTCCCAGTCCTACTGGCAGTTTCTGGAAGACACCTTCTTCAAGCAGTGGTACAGGAAGAAGTCTGCAAGGTAAGAAAAACATGATTTTCATGCAGGACAATGCTCCATCACACGCGTCCAAGTACTCCACAACGTGGCTGGCAAGAAAGGGTATGAAAGAAGAAAATCTAATGACATGGCCTCCTTGTTCACCTGATCTGAACCCCATTGAGAACCTGTGGTCCATCATCAAATGTGAGATTTACAAGGAGGGAAAACAGTACACCTCTCTGAACAGTGTCTGGGAGGCTGTGGTTGCTGCTGCACGCAATGTTGATGGTGAACAGATCAAAACACTGACAGAATCCATGGATGGCAGGCTTTTGAGTGTCCTTGCAAAGAAAGGTGGCTATATTGGTCACTGATTTGTTTTTGTTTTGTTTTTGAATGTCAGAAATGTATATTTGTGAATGTTGAGATGTTATATTGGTTTCACTGGTAAAATAAATAATTGAAATGGGTATATATTAGTTTTTTGTTAAGTTGCCTAATAATTATGTACAGTAATAGTCACCTGCACACACAGATATCCCCCTAAAATAGCTAAAACTAAAAACAAACTAAAAACTACTTCCAAAAATATTCAGCTTTGATATTAATGAGTTTTTTGGGTTCATTGAGAACATGGTTGTTGTTCAATAATAAAATTAATCCTCAAAAATACAACTTGCCTAATAATTCTGCACTCCCTGTATAGTAATGCATATAATACACTTCTGTGCATAGCAATGTACATACAAACACAGATGCATATCTAAAACAGGACATGTTTCCTATCTGTATAACAAGCATGATCCCTAGCTGCTAACTGTAAGCAGAGGAAAAGGATATGCAAATACATATAAAAACAGGCTGTAATGTGGCTATGTGACATACCAGCGATGCTACCGTGAGCTTAGATGTAGAGGATGACTCAAGAAACTTGCGAGCCATGTGCTATCCTCATGCAGTGATGACTGTGAATGAAGAAAATGGCTGCTATGTGCAGGGATGATGATGTAACTAAAATATGGAAGCTGAAGTAGACCAAACTTGTAATGTGAATATCTGCAATTGTATGTAAAACGGCCACTAGATGGAGTTGTTACACAATCAACAGAGAATGATATAGAAAACATATTAACTATGTATGAAAGCTATGCATAAATTAACAATAAACTTGCTGAAGGCACCATACGTATTGTCATCATCTGACAAGCTTACAAAAGGGTTTTGCCTATTTATAGCACAACCCCCCAAGGGGTGCCTCCATTCTATACTAAGTCACCTATAGTATTATCTAGGACATACTAACCTATTCTGCACTTTTTGTGTTCGAAACAGCTTGGACACGCCTACAATTATTTATACTCATCCAAAATTGCATGTTTGTGGTATGATTGGCTGAAATCAGATGAGCATTTGCCAATTTGTTCAAGAAAACGCTGGTCATGTTGTTGCTGGAATTGTCCATACAAACTATGTCACACACACGACTGATCGGCTGCAATTTGTCTAATCATTGTCATGTGTATGGTATGTGTTTGTGGTTTCTTTATATGCTGTATTTGTTCTAAACAAATCAGTGGTGGGGGGGGGGGGGGGGGGGGTTGCCCTGATTGGCTCAAAAGCTGAAAGAGAGCCCCATCAGCCAATCAGTAGGCAGGGAGATCCCTATGTTGACCCAGAAGAAGCACCATACTGTGTTCAGCTTCTGACCTGAAAGGAGTTTGTCTGGCAGTGTATGATTATAGATGCTAGCCATTAATGTAGTGTGATAGGAACACTATAGGAAGAGGTAGAGAGATATCCATGTTATTAAACAGAGGCAGTGTACGACAATAATAGTATTTTTATACCCATGTTATTGAATGCATAGTTACAAGAAATTTTACTACAAACCCTGCATTATTGTGTACATGTTAGTGGACACATTATTGCCTTAGACAATGTGTTTCAAAGACATTTTAGTGCAAAAATGTAATAGTTGAAGCAGTGATATTAACCACCTCCCATCCGCCCATAGACTAAAAAAGTCCGGGAGGTGGTTCTCTATTTCTGAATGGACGTTCCTGAACATCCATTCAGTAACCGCAGCGGCACGCTAATCGTGCAACTGCTGATCGGGTTGCCCGCTGTCAGTGACAGCAGGGAAACCCTTAGAGATGGCAGGGACAGTGTCCATGTGTCCCTGCCTTCTAGATCGCTGTTCCGGCCCGGCAGTCATGTGATCGCTGGGACCGGAGAGTGCAGGAGCTCTGTGAGGTCTTTCAGAGACCTCGATCAGCCCTGCTCTGAGGCTATACAGCGCTGTATTGCACTGTACAGCCTCTCTGGGGGGGGGGGGGGGTTGCATTTCTATTGTAACTGGGGCTACTATGTCAGTTAGTAAAAAAATAAAAAATAAATTAAAGTGAAGTAAATGTCCCCCAGAGGTCTTGTATGACCCCGCAAAAAATGAGCCCGTACATAAGAAAATCTCTAAAAAAATAAAAAAAAACTATAGCTCTCAGAACATGGACACACTAAAACATCATTTCTTTTGTTTGAAAAATTCTATTATCGCGTTAAAGTGAAATAAAAAAAAAAAAGTATACATATTAGGTATTGCCACGTCCGTAACAACCAGCTCTATAAAAATATCACATGACCTAACACCTCGGGTGATCACCGTAAAAAAAAAAAAAACTTTGTCAAAACAAGCAATTTTTGTCACCTTACATCACAAAAAGTGCAACACCAAGTGATCAAAAAGGTGTATGTCCCACAAAATGGTACCAATAAAACCGTCACCTCATCCCGCAAAAAATGAGCCACTACATAAGAAAATCTCTCAAAAATAAAAAAAAATAGAGCTCTCAGAACATGGACAGATTAAAACATATTTTTTTAGTTTCAAAAATGCTATTATTGTGTAAAACTTAAATAAATAAGAAAAAGTATACATATTAGGTATCGCCACATCCATAACAATCTGCTTTATAAAAATGTCATTTGACCGAACCCCTCAGGTGAACTCTGTAAAAATAAATAAAAACTGTGCTAAAACAACACATTTTCTGGTCACCTTGCCACATAAAGTGTTATAGTGAATGATCAAAAAATCATGTGTACCCAAAAATAGTACCAATAAAACTGGCACCTTATCCCCTAGTTTCCAAAATGGGGTCACTTCTTGGGAGTTTCTACTGTAAGGGTGCATCAGGGGGGCTTCAAATGGGACATGGCATCTAAAAACCATGTGGAGTTCCTTTTCTTCTGCGCCCTGCCGTGTGCCCATACAGCAGTTTATGACCACATGTGGGGTGTTTCTGTAAACCGTAGCATCTGGGTAATAAATATAGAGTTTTGTTTGGCTGTTAACAATCTATGTGTCAAAGAAAAGATTGGATTAAAATGGAAAATCTGCAAAAAAAGTGAAATTTTAAAATTTCATCTCCATTTTCCTTTAATTCTTGTGGAACGCCTAAAGGGTTAACAAAGTTTGTAAAATCATTTTTAAGTAACTTGAGGGGTATGGTTTCTACAATAGGGTCATTTATAGGGGTATCCCATATGTAGGTCCCACAAAGTGACTTCAGAACTGAACTGTTCCTTAAAAAGCGGGTTTTGGCAATTTTCTTAAAAATTTTAAGAATTGCTTCTAAACTTCTAAGCCTTGTAATGTCATAAAAAAATAAAATGACATTTCCAAAATGATGCCAACATAAAGTAGACATATTGGAATGTTAAGTAATAAATATTTTATGAGGTATGACTTTCTTTCTGTTTTAAAAGCAGAAAATTAGAAATTTAGAAAACTGAGAATTTTTCAAAATGTTTGGTAAATTTAGGATTTTTTCATAAATAAAGGTGAAATATATTAATTCTAATTTATGACTATCATAAAATACAATGTGTCACGAGAAAACAATTTCTGAATGACTTGAATAAGTAAAGGCGTTCCAAAGTTATTACCACATAAAGTGAGATATGTCAGATTAGCAAAATTAGGCCTGGTCAGGAAGGCTCAAATGGCCCAGATGGGAAGTGGTTAAACACATAGGGGGATCATTAACTAAACTGAAAAAAAAAATATAAATATAGACACAAGCTGCTAATGTAGTGTAATAGGAACACTATAGCAACAGGTAGAGAGATACAATTGTGTAGATCAGGAAAGCTTTGAGTGAGTGAGGAGCGGTCAAATAGCTGGTCAGCCAGGCACTTCTGAGTAAAAAAAAACACTGCAAGAAAAATCTTATTTTCTTTCTGCATTATTGTATACATGTTGGTGGGCACATAACTGCCTTAGACCATGTGTTTCAAAGATATTTTAGTGCAAAAATGTCATAGTTGAAGCAGTGATATTAAACATATAGGGGATCATTTACTAAACTTAAAAAATGATTATAGACACAAGCTACTAAAGTAGTGTGATAGGAACACTATAGCAACAGGTTGAGAGCTATAATTGTGCAGATTTTAGGGATTTTTAAAGCTTTGAGCCTTTGAGTGAGTGAGGAGCTGTCACATAGCTGGTCAGCCAGGTACTTATGAATTAAAAACCCACTGCAAGAAAAAGCTTATTTTTTTCTGTATATGAACAGAGAAACAATTTGTATTCAAAACATCTAGTCTCTACATAAACTTACTGCCAGCACAGTACCCCTAAAGCATTTTGTTGCAAATGCTGAGCAATTGCACTTTTTTTTGGTGTATTATATCTATGTTATTAAACGTGTTGCATTTCTCATAACTTTGGCGGATCATCCGCCACCTTAGGGCTTTATTTAGACTGGAGTCTAAAACGTCAATCTTACAAAATGTGCCTCATACTGTAGTTCAAAGACTTTTCACTGCAAGCACTGCATTATTATATCTATGTTAGCGGATGCAGAACTACATCAGACCATGTGTTTCATAGCTGAACTATTGTTGACATTTCACTGCAAACACTGCATTATTCCCAAAGTAAATTGTCAAGGGGCATTCAATTGCACCTCTGTCTTTAAATTTTAGAAAACACACTTACAATTTTGCCAGTACTCTTAAATATTCTGTTTACCAAATCCACAACTTATAGTAAACCTTTGACTTTTCATTTATAGGCCTCAAAGTAAAATTTCTGGAAAATGGAAGAGTGGGAAACAAAAGATCCAGAGTCAGAATGTGGGTACTTGCAGCAGTAGCAGCACCAGCCATCCAGCCAATAGTAATAGGCCACAGTTCTCCCTGGCTTCCAAAGGTGCAACTTTATCATTGAGGACAAAAATTAGGAGATTTTGAACTGGATGTCTCCTTCTCTCAGTCTCAGGAAAATGATGTGGAGGTCACCTGTGAGTTTGACACCATGCCTTGGTGCCAGGGATCACAGCATTCCTTCTGCTCCTCACTCACTCTGAAATTATTTGTTATTACTGTCATTGCGTTCAAGAGCTTAACCCCTTAAGGACCCTTGCCATACATGTACATCACAGCTGGATGTGACTTAAGGACCAGTGACGTACATGTACGGCAGGGTGATCGGCGGGAGCAGGAGCTCGGCCCGCCCGATCAGAGGCATGGACCTGGCAGTCACTGACAGCCGGGGAGCTGCTGCATACTCTGGCATCAGTGAAGACACCGATGCCAGCGTATTAACCCCTTGTATGCCGCGGTCAAAGCTGACTGCGGCATGCAGAGGGTTTGCGGAGGGTACAGGTGTCCTCTGCATCTCGATCGGGCCCCTGCGCTGCAGTGGCAGGGACCCGATGGCAGTGAAGGTAAGCCCGATGCCTTGCATAGGCATCGGGGCTTGCCTCCTACGGAAGCCTGTGAGAACCAGCCCCATAAAAGCTGAAAGCTAATGCATTACAATACAGGTTGTATTGTAATGCATTGTAGAGGGGATCAGACCCCAGAAGTTCTAGTCCCAGAGTGGGACAAAAAAAGTGTTTTTCATAATAAAAATAAATGAAGTTTTAAGTGAAAAAAAAATTCCCAAAATAAAGCACATAAAATTGTGGAAAAAAAATAAAACTAAAATAAAAACAGACATATGAGGTATTGCCGCATCCGTAACAACTGGCTCTATAAAAATATCATGTGATCCACCCCCTCACCTGACACTGTAGAAAAAAAGTTATAAAAACTGTGCTAAAACAATCATTTTTTTGTCACCTTACATCACAAAAATTGCAACACCAAGCGATCAAAAAGGCGTTTGCCTCCCAAAAACCATCATCTCATTCTGCCAAAAATGAGACCCTACATAAAAAAATCGGGCAAAAAATGAAAAAAAACTATGGCTCTCAGAATATGGAGACGCTAAAACATTATTTTTTTTGTTGTTTCGAAAATGCATTTATTGTGTAAAAAATAAAAAAAACTTTTTTCACCTTATATCTCATAAAGTGTAATACCAAGAGATCAAAAAGTCATACGCACCCCAAAATCAAACCAATCAAACTGTCATCTCATCCTGCAAAAAAATGAGAACCTACCTATGACAATCGCCTAAAAAATAAAAATATGGAGACACTAAAACATGATTTCTTATTGTTTCGAAAATGCATTTATTGTGTAAAAAAATAAAAAAGTATACATATTAGGTATTGCCAAATCTGTAACACCCTGCTGTATAAAAATATCACATGTCCTAAACCCTCAGGTAAACACTGTAAAAAAACTAAAATTAAAAACGATGTAAAAAAAGCCATTTTTTGTCACCTTACATCACAAAAAGTGTAATACAACGCAATCAAATGGACATATGCACCCTAAAATAGTACCAATCAAACTGTCATCTCATCCCGAAAAAATGAGCCCCTAAATTAGACAATCATTTAAAAAATAAAAAAACTATGGCTCTCAGAATATGCAGACACTAAAACATATTTTTTTTTGTTTCAAAAATGCTTTTATTCTGTAAACCTTAAATAAATAAAAAAAAGTATACGTATCACCGCATAATAAACTAATAACAGAGGCATTTACACTTGAAGAATGAAAAAGTCCTATGTAATAGCCATGAGCACCTTCATACAACTTTGCAACACCAGATGACTGCACTTTAAAACTTGCTTGAAAGTTCCAGATTCTGCTAAAGTCTGGCCCAATTAGACCCTCCAAAATGTAAAGTCCAAGTCATGTGAACTCCACATACAGTATTATTACATATTTCTACAACTGCCCAAAAAATTATCTAAAGAACAACCAAAATAGTAGGAATGCAAAGATTGGCTTTAAAATGTAAAGACTGGGGAAATTTGGGAATAAAACATGACTATCTCACCAAATATTTCCTGAGATCGGACAACATAAAGATTGGACTAATATTAGGGTACGGCCGGTTTTCTGAATCGCAGTTTTGGAAGCCAAAACCAGGAGTGAATAAAAAAAAAAGAGGAAGTTGTATCTGTCTTTTAGGGCTAATTCACATGGCCGTTGCCGTTTTTACGGTCCACAAATTGCTTTTCCGCAAAACATGGATACCAGCCGCGGGTGTTCTGCATATTACGGAACAGAACATCCTGTCTTCTATAGAACTTTCCTATCCTTGTCCTTAGAACCCTATTAAAGTCAATGGGTCAGCATCTGACCTGCAAAAAATGCAGATCGGATACAGACCAAAAATATGTTTGTGTGCCTGAGCCCTTATAAAACCTCAGCCCTTATAAAGCCTCATTTACACATCAGTGTTCCATGGCTGTACGTGTTCTTCCCAGACAGCACACATTTTAATGTGTGTATTCACACATGAGTGTATTAGCACGGTCCGTGGGTCAATTTTGCTCTATTTTATCCGTGTTCACTGATCATTAGGAAGAGATGCTTTGAAAATTATTTTTCAGCTGTTCAATTCAGTGTCAGTGAAACACGAATGGCACACGGACAGCAAAAAACGACCATACGGACCCAACACGGATCCTTCACGGACAGCTTCACTGACCACATTCTCACGGATTTAAGCATGGACACAGACATGCAGCTTCTTTTGCTCTTGTGGGATAAAAATAATAAATAAATTGGAATAAAATGTCATTAAGAATAGAAAAATATTACACTATAAAGAGTGCACATATGATAAGTAGGGATGAGCGAACCCGAACTGTATAGTTCGGGTTCGTACCGAATTTTGGGGTGTCCGTGACACGGACCCGAACCCGAACATTTTCGTAAAAGTCCGGGTTCGGGTTCGGTGTTCGTCGCTTTCTTGGCACTTTTTAAAAGGCTGCAAAGCAGCCAATCAACAAGCGTCATACTACTTGCCCCAAGAGGCCGTCACAGCCATGCCTACTATTGGCATGGCTGTGATTGGCCAGTGCAGCATGTGACCCAGCCTCTATTTAAGCTGGAGTCACGTAGCGCCGCACGTCACTCTGCTCTGATCAGTGTAGGGAGAGGTTGCAGCTGCGACGTTAGGGCGAGATTTGGCAGTGATTAACTCCTCCAAAAGACTTAATTCAGTGATCGATCTACAGCTGTGGATCATTGAACTGCTGCTATTCAATTGCTCACTGTTTTTAGGCTGCCCAGAGCGTTTTTCATTCACTTTTTTTCTGGGGTGATCGGCGGCCATTTTGTGTCTTGTGGTGCACCAGCACAAGCTGCCACCAAGTACATTTAACCCTCAATAGTGTGGTTATTTTTGGCTATATCCTACATCAGGGTGAAGCTGTCACACCAAGTGCATTTAACCATCAATAGTGTGGTTATTTTTTGGCCATATACTACATCAGGGGCAAGCTGAGCCTGTCACCAAGTGCATTTAACCCTCAATAGTGTGGTTGTTTTTTGGCTATATCCTACATCAGGGTGAAGCTGTCACACCAAGTGCATTTAACCATCAATAGTGTGGTTATTTTTTGGCCATATACTACATCAGGGGCAAGCTGAGCCTGTCACCAAGTGCATTTAACCCTCAATAGTGTGGTTGTTTTTTGGCTATATCCTACATCAGGGAGAAGCTGTCACACCAAGTGCATTTAACCATCAATAGTGTGGTTATTTTTTGGCCATATCCCAGTCTAATTCTGTCTGTAAACGTATCCCTGTCACCCAGCACCTAAATAATAGGCCTCAAATTTATAGTCAGCTAAATCTGTGGTTATTGCTGTGGCTGGGCAAGTTATTTAGTGTCCGTCAAAGCACAGTTTTTGTTCTGGGTTGAAATACAATTCCCAATTTAGCAATTCTCTAAATTAGTGGTTTCTGCTGTATCAGGCCTACTTTAAATCTATCCCTAAAAGGGTATATTAGATTCAAGGTGCTGATAGGGTCATTCTCAATAACTTCACACACACGCTACTGTGCATATCCCAGTCTAATTCTGTCCGTAAACGTATACCTGTCACCCAGCGCCTAAATAATAGGCCTCAAATTTATAGTCAGCTAAATCTGTGGTTATTGCTGTAGCTGGTCAAGTTATTTAGTGTCCGTCAAAGCACAGTTTTTGTTCTGGGTTGAAATACAATTCCCAATTTTGCAATTTCCTTATTTAGTGGTTTCTGCTGTATCAGACCTACTTTAAATCTATCCCTAAAAAGGGTATATTAGATTCAAGGTGCTGATAGGGTCATTCTCAATAACTTCACACACACGCTACTGTGCATATCCCAGTCTAATTCTGTCTGTAAACGTATACCTGTCACCCAGCGCCTAAATAATAGGCCTCAAATTTATAGTCAGCTAAATCTGTGGTTATTGCTGTGGCTGGGCAAGTTATTTAGTGTCCGTCAAAGCAGTTTTTGTTCTGGGTTGAAATACAATTCCCAATTTAGCAATTTCCTAATTTAGTGGTTTCTGCTGTATCAGACCTAATTTAAATCTATCCCTAAAAGGGTATATTAGATTCAAGGTGCTGATAGGGTCATTCTCAATAACTTCACACACACGCTACTGTGCATATCCCAGTCTAATTCTGTCCGTAAACGTATACCTGTCACCCAGCGCCTAAATAATAGGCCTCAAATTTATATTCAGCTAAATCTGTCATTATTGCTGTGGCTGGTCAAGTTAATTAGTGTCCGTCAAAGCACAGTTTTTGTTCTGGGTTGAAATACAATTCCCAATTTAGCAATTCTCTAAATTAGTGGTTTCTGCTGTATCAGGCCTACTTTAAATCTATCCCTAAAAGGGTATATAAGATTCAAGGTGCAGATAGGGTTATTCTCAATAACTTCACACACACGCTACTGTGCAATTCCAAGTCTAATTCTGTATGTAAACCTATACCTGTCACCCAGCGCCTAAAAAATAGGCCTCAAATTTATATTCATCTAAATCTGTCATTATTGCTGTGGCTGGTCAAGTTATTTAGTGTCCGTCAAAGCACAGTTTTTGTTCTGGGTTGAAATACAATTCCCAGTTTTGCAATTCTCTAAATTAGTGGTTTCTGCTGTATCAGGCCTACTTTAAATCTATCCCTAAAAGGGTATTGTGGGGGTTTGCTCTGGTAGGCAGATGGTAGCGGTGGCAGTATAAAGGCTAAGGAGACAGGCTTTGTGTCCAAACCGTGCTCTTTTATTCACTCCAGTGCATCACATCAAAACTGTGCAATTCACACAACAGCAATGTCCATAAACCCCACCTCCCACAAAGGATCCCCAAACACTGCAGGCGTCTTGGTGCCTGTTCACACAGTCTCTCACATCCGTGGTCAGTACTACACCTTGTAATGGGGTGGGTTTGTCCAAGTTCATGCAAGTTAGACAGGCCACGTGTCGGCTTGGACAAGGGATTGGCTCCGGCCACAGGATCCCTTCTTTTGGTCC
Organism: Bufo gargarizans; assembly: GCF_014858855.1. Lineage (NCBI taxonomy): Eukaryota > Metazoa > Chordata > Amphibia > Anura > Bufonidae > Bufo > Bufo gargarizans. The sequence continues at coordinate 27,995,971 of NC_058089.1, forward strand.
TTCGCTGAGCCTGCAGCAATTGGGCAGTCCTTGTTAGACGAGCGGACTACAGCGCTCAGCCCGACCGAGCGATCAGCCTTCCATACAGCTTCCTGCAGTGAGACAGGAGACCACGCTTCATCAGCAGCCCCACAGTCAGTGAGCATAAAACCTATATTCACAGCCCTGGGTGTAGCAGGCAGACCACAGGATTAACTCCTTCCCTACCCAACTAAGGCCAGAGATAACCAACCTGCCAGGATCAGTGTAGACTGACACCAACAACTGAAACCCGTCCACCCGTGGTGGTCCGTGGGGAACAGACACCCACCCTGCTCTTACTCCACCAGGGCCACGACCCCCGGTGGTACGTATCTTCCATCCACTACCACTCCAGACATTCTCTTACAGTATATAAGATTCAAGGTGCAGATAGGGTCATTCTCAATAACTTCACACACACGCTACTGTGCAATTCCAAGTCTAATTCTGTCCGTAAATGTATACCTGTCATCCAACGCCTAAATACTAGGCCTCAAATTTATATTCAGCTAAATCTGTCGTTACTGCTGTGCCTTTATTAGTGTAATACAGTACCTAAATAGATAACCAGATAGTGTTAGGTGTCTGTAAAAAAAGGCCTGAATTTGAATTCAATACATTGGGCCAAATAATATTTTTCTCATTGTGGTGAACGGTAACAATGAGGAAAACATCTAGTAAGGGACGCGGACGCGGACATGGTCGTGGTGGTGTTAGTGGACCCTCTGGTGCTGGGAGAGGACGTGGCCGTTCTGCCACAGCCACACGCCCTAGTGTACCAACTACCTCAGGTCCCAGTAGCCGCCATAATTTACAGCGATATTTGGTGGGGCCCAATGCCGTTCTAAGGATGGTAAGGCCTGAGCAGGTACAGGCATTAGTCAATTGGGTGGCCGACAGTGGATCCAGCACGTTCACATTATCTCCCACCCAGTCTTCTGCAGAAAGCGCACAGATGGCGCCTGAAAACCAAGCCCATCAGTCTGTCACATCACCCCCATGCATACCAGGGAAACTGTCTGAGCCTCAAGTTATGCAGCAGTCTCTAATGCTGTTTGAAGACTCCGCTGGCAGGGTTTCCCAAGGGCATCCATCTAGCCCTTCCCCAGCGGTGGAAGACATAGAATGCACTGACGCACAACCACTTATGCTTCCTGATGATGAGGACATGGGAATACCACCTCAGCACGTCTCCACCATGGGAATACCACCTCAGCACGGTGCCAACTGCTGCGTCTTTCTGCAGTGTGAAGACTGAACAGGAGGTCAGGGATCAAGACTGGGTGGAAGACGATGCAGGGGATGATGAGGTCCTAGACCCCACATGGAATGAAGGTCGTGCCACTGACTTTCACAGTTCGGAGGAAGAGGCAGTGGTGAGACCGAGCCAACAGCGTAGCAAAAGAGGGAGCAGTGGGCAAAAGCAGAACACCCGCCGCCAAGAGACTCCGCCTGCTACTGACCGCCGCCATCTGGGACCGAGCACCCCAAAGGCAGCTTCAAGGAGTTCCCTGGCATGACACTTCTTCAAACAATGTGCTGACGACAAGACCCGAGTGGTTTGCACACTGTGCCATCAGAGCCTGAAGCGAGGCATTAACGTTCTGAACCTTAGCACAACCTGCATGACCAGGCACCTGCATGCAAAGCATGAACTGCAATGGAGTAAACACCTTAAAAACAAGGAAGTCACTCAGGCTACCTCTTCTGCTGCTGCCGCCTCGGCCTCTTCCTTCACCTCTGGAGGAACGTTGGCACCTGCCGCCCAGCAAACAGGGGATGTACCACCAACACCACCACCTCCGTCACCAAGCATCTCAACCTTGTCACACGGCAGCGTTCAGCTCTCCATCTCACAAACATTTGAGAGAAAGTGTAAATTCCCACCTAGCCACCCTCGATCCCTGGCCCTGAATGCCAGCATTTCTAAACTACTGGCCTATAAAATGCTGTCATTTAGGCTGGTGGACACAGACAGCTTCAAACAGCTCATGTCGCTTGCTGTCTCACAGTATGTTGTTCCCAGCCGGCACTAATTCTCCAAGAGAGCCGTGCCCTCCCTGCACAACCAAGTATCCGATAAAATCAAGTGTGCACTGCGCAACGCCATCTGTGGCAAGGTCCACCTGACCACAGATACGTGGACCAGTAAGCACGGCCAGGGACGCTATATCTCCCTAACTGCACACTGGGTAAATGTAGTGGCGGCTGGGCCCCAGGCGGAGAGCTGTTTGGCGCATGTCCTTCCGCTGCCAAGGATCGTAGGGCAACATTCTTTGCCTCCTGTTGCCACCTCCTCCTACTCAGCTTCCTCCTCCTCTTCTTCCACCTGCTCATCCAGTCAGCCACACACCTTCACCACCAACTTCAGCACAGCCCGGGGTAAACGTCCGCAGGCCATTCTGAAACTAATATGTTTGGGGGACAGGCCCCACACCGCACAGGAGTTGTGGCTGGGTATAGAACAACAGACCGACGAGTGGTTGCTGCCGGTGAACCTCAAGCCCGGCCTGGTGGTGTGCGATAATGGGACTAGCCGGTTTGAAGCACATCGTTGCAGCTCTGGGACTAGCCGGTTTGACGCACATCCCTTGCCTGGCGCATGTGCTGAATTTGGTGGTGCAGAAGTTCATTCACAACTACCCCGACATATCAGAGCTGCTGCATAAAGTGCGGGCCGTCTGTTCGCGCTTCCGGCGTTCACATCCTGCCGCTGCTCGCCTGTCTGCGCTACAGCGTAACTTCGGCCTTCCCGCTCACCGCCTCATATGCAAAGTGCCCACCAGGTGGAACTCCACCTTGTACATGCTGGACAGACTGTGCGAGCAGCAGCAGGCCATAGTGGAGTTTCAGCTGCAGCACGCACGAGTCAGTCGCACTGCGGAACGGCACCACAATGACTGGGCCTCCATGCGAGACCTGTGTGCCCTGTTGCGCTGTTTCGAGTACTCCACCAACATGGCCAGTGGCGATGACGCCGTTATCAGCGTTACAATACCACTTCTATGTCTCCTTGAGAAAACACTTAGGGCGATGATGGAAGAGGAGGTGGCCCAGGAGGAGGAGGAGGAGGAGGAAGAGGGGTCATTTTTAGCACTTTCAGGCAAGTCTCTTAGAAGTGACTCAGAGGGAGTTTTTTTGCAACAGCAGAGGCCAGGTACAAATGTGGCCAGCCAGGGCCCATTACTGGAGAACGAGGAGGACGAGGATGAGGAGGAGGTGGAGGAGGATGAGGATGAAGCATGGTCACAGCGGGGTGGCACCCAACGCAGCTCGGGCCCATCACTGGTGCGTGGCTGGGGGGGAAACGCAGGACGATGACGATACGCCTCCCACAGAGGACAACTTGTCCTTACCTCTGGGCAGCCTGGCACACATGAGCGACTACATGCTGCAGTGCCTGCGCAACGACAGCAGAGTTGCCCACATTTTAACGTGTGCGGACTACTGGGTTGCCACCCTGCTGGATCCACGGTACAAAGACAATGTGCCCACCTTACTTCCTGCACTGGAGCGTGATAGGAAGATGCGCGAGTACAAGCGCACGTTGGTAGACGCGCTACTGAGAGCATTCCCAAATGTCACAGGGGAACAAGTGGAAGCCCAAGGCCAAGGCAGAGGAGGAGCAAAAGGTCGCCAAGGCAGCTGTGTCACGGCCAGCTCCTCTGAGGGCAGGGTTAGCATGGCAGAGATGTGGAAAAGTTTTGTCAACACGCCACAGCTAACTGCACCACCACCTGATACGCAACGTGTTAGCATGAGGCAACATTTCACTAACATGGTGGAACAGTACGTGTGCACACCCCTTCACGTACTGACTGATAGTTCGGCCCCATTCAACTTCTGGGTCTCTAAATTGTCCACGTGGCCAGAGCTAGCCTTTTATGCCTTGGAGGTGCTGGCATGCCCGGCGGCCAGCGTTTTGTCTGAACGTGTATTCAGCACGGCAGGGGGCGTCATTACAGACAAACGCAGCCGCCTGTCTACAGCCAATGTGGACAATCTGACGTTCATAAAAATGAACCAGGCATGGATCTCACAGGACCTGTCCATCCCTTGTGCAGATTAAACATTAACCCCTTAGCGCAGAACGCCGTGCATGTACGGCGGGGAAAACTGTGCCAGAACGCAGAACGCCGTACATGCACGGCGTTCATTTAAATGCTCCCCTGCCGAGATCGCGCACCTGATGCGCATATTACCGTGCTGTATCGGGGACCAAACATCTCCCCCTTGACAGCCAGGGACCGATCAGCTGTGGTCCCGGCCGCAGATCACCGCCGCAGATCCCGTTGGTTCATATGAGCGATCTCACGCGTATGCGTATGCGCATGCGCGCACACATCTCCTCCTCTTCAGGCACCCGGCTGTCGCTGAAATGAGAGGATCGGAGATGAGAAATAGCTGTCTGAACATAATTCATTGTGATTGTCCCCGATTATAAATACTCTGTTTCAAACCTCCCCCATACCTCCGAACCTCTATCTTCTACCAGTGATATAAAGCTCCACAATTTTATTTTTCCATTTTTTCCTGAATATATATATATAAATTTTACAAAATGTCTCAACGGGTGTACAGCGCCGAGGAGGCTTATGAAATACTTGCCTCAGAGTCTGACGCTGACAGTGGAGAAGAAGAATCTTTTCTTGTGTATAGCTCTTCTTCTGATTCATCAATTGACGAACCCTCTCACAGACGCAGTAGAGTTAGCAGCGCATCAGCTTCTACAAATGACCCCAGCTGGACTTCTGCTACTAACTTTGTACCTCAGTTGCCGGACTTTACGGCCACTACAGGCATTCATGTGAACACTGCAGGGTTCACGGAAGCTGATTTTTTCCACCTTTTTTTTTCTGATGCATTGATAGACATGATGGTGGAGCAAACTAATATTTATGCCAATCAATTTTTAGCCACCCACCCCAACTCATACTATGCAAGACCCCTTCAGTGGACTCCCACGACCCCTTTGGAGATGAAATTTTTTTTGGGTCTAATACTTAATATGGGGATAATTAAAAAACCATCACTACGGTCATATTGGAGTAATGACCTTCTACATCACACACCACTATACCGCACCATTATGTCCAGGACCCGATTCGAAAGTCTCCTGAAATTTCTACATTATAACAATAATGCAGATTGTCCACCCCCTAATGATCCTAGATACGATCGTTTATACAAAATTCGGCCCATTATAGATCATTATAATCTCAAGTTTGCCCAGGTCTACACCTCCCAAAAGCATCTGTCCATTGATGAATCCCTTGTGCACTTCAAGGGCAGACTGCATTTTCGCCAATACCTGCCCAACAAACGGGCCAGATATGGCATCAAACTCTACAAACTATGTGAAAGCCAAAGTGGCTATACACATAAATTTAGAGTTTACGAGGGAAAAGATTCAAAAATTTAACCCCCAGAGTGCCCCCCTCTCCTTGGAATAGCAGGAAAAATAGTATGGGACTTGATTCACCCCCTGCTAGGTCAAGGGTACAACTTGTACCTTGACAACTTCTACACAAGTGTCCCACTACTGAAATGCCTGTTTTCCAGAGACACTGTTGCATGCGGTACTATCCGACGAAACCAAAAACATCTGCCTAAAAATTTTATAGACCAAAGGATAAGAGTGAGGGAAAGCAGGGCAGTTTGCAATGATAACATGATGCTTGTAAAGTACAAAGACAAGCGTGACGTCTTTGTACTTACTACCATACATGCCGACAGATCAACCCCTGTTGCAGTTCGTGGATCCACAGAATCAGTCCCCAAACCTGTGTGCATCCAGGACTATAATAAGTTTATGGGAGGGGTGGATCTGTCAGACCAGGTACTGCAACCATACAGTGCCCTCCGCAAAACTCGGGCATGGTATAAAAAATTGGCATTGCACCTGACGCAAATTGCCCTCTATAATGCTTTTGTAATTTACAGAAGTGCAGGAAACAGAGGAAAATTCCTGCACTTTCAAGAAAAAGTAATAAAGAACTTTTTATTTGGGGAACAGGAAGGGGAAGGGAGCAGGACCACAGGAAGTGAGAGCAGAATAATACGAGGACAGCATTTCCCTGGGGTAGTTCCCCCCACAGAGACACGGAGAAGGCCACAAAAAAGGTGTCGGGTATGCTCCAGAAATGGAATCAGGAAAGACACAATTCATCATTGTGAGACGTGCCCCTCAAAGCCGGGTCTTTGCATAAAAGATTGCTTTAGAATCTACCACACCTCTGTTGACTTTAACTAAACCCCCTTTGATCATTTTATAAAACACCCCCTTGAAACTGTATGCTGGTAAAAATTCTAGTTTCCCGTTTCTCCACATTTCAATTGGCATTCTAATAAAACCCATAACAAAGCTAAAAATTCTCATTACACCCCTAGATGAATACCTTGACGGGTGTTATTTTACAAAAGGGGACTAGAACTTTGCTTATATATATATATAAAATTTGTAGGATACGGAATACATCAGGTGATGCTTATCAGTACACTGAACTTTACAGTGTGCCCATACAGCAGTTTACGGCCACATATGAAGAGTTGCCATATTCAGGAGAGAATGGGTAACAAATTGTGGGTGTCATTTAGTCTGTTACCCCTCGTGAAAATAAATAATGTGGGCCTAAAGAGACATTTTCTTGTAAAAAATTAAGATTTTCCTTTTTACAGCCAAATATTTCTAAATTCTATGAAACGCTTGTTGGGTCAAAGTGCTCGCTACATGCCTTGAAAAATTCCTTGGGGGTGTAGTTTCCAAAATGGGTTCACTTCTTGGGGTTTTCCACTGTGGAGGTACCTCAGGGTGTCTTCAAATGTGACATGGCACCTGAAAATTATTCCAGCGAAATCTGCCCTTCAAAAGCCATATAGCGTTCCTTTCCTTCTGCGCCCTGCCGTGTTACCATACAGCAGTTTACGGCCACGTATGGGGTGTTTCTGTAAACGGCAGAGTCAGGGCAATAAAGATACAGTGTTGTTTGGCTGTTAACCCTTTGTTAGTGGAAAAAATGGGTTAAAATGGAAAATTAGGCAAAAAAATGAAATTCTCAAATTTCATTCCCATTTGCCAATAACTCTTGTGCAACACCTAAAGGGTTAACGAAGTTTGTAAAATCAGTTTTGAATACCTTGAGGGGTGTAGTTTCTTAGATGGGACACTTTTAGGGAGTTTCTACTCTAGGGGTGCATCAGGGGGGATTCAAATGGGACATGGTGTCAAAAAACCAGTCCAGCAAAATCTGCCTTCCAAAAACCAAACGGCGCACCTTTCACTCTACGCCCCGCTGTGTGGCCGTACAGTAGTTTACGGACACATATTGGGTGTTTCTGTAAACAGCAGAGTCAGGGCAATAAAGATACAGTCTTGTTTGGCTGTTAACCCTTGCTTTATTAGTGGAAAAAATGGGTTAAAATGGAAAATTAGGCAAAAAAATGAAATTCTCAAGTTTCATCCCCATTTGCCAATAACTCTTGTGCAACACCTAAAGGGTTACGGAAGTTTGTAAAATCAGTTTTGAATACCTTGAGGGGTGTAGTTTATAGAATGGGGTCATTTATGGGTGGTTTCTATTATGTAAGCCTCGCAAAGTGACTTCAGACCTGTAGTGGTCCCTAAAAATTGGGTTTTTGTAAATTTCTGAAAAATTTCAAGATTTGCTTCTAAACTTCTAAGCCTTGTAACATCCCCAAAAAAGTAAAATATCATTCCCAAAATATTTCAAACATGAAGTAGACATATGGGGAATGTAAAGTCATCACAATTTTGAGGGGTATTACTATGTATTACAGAAGTAGAGAAACTGAAACTTTGAAATTTGCACATTTTTCCAATTTTTAAGGTAAAATAGGTATTTTTTTATGCAAAAAAATGAACTTTTGTGACCCAATTTTCGCAGTGTCATGAAGTACAATATGTGACGAAAAAACAATCTCAGAATGGCCTGGATAAGTCAAAGTGTTTTAAAGTTATCACCACTTAAAGTGACACTGGTCAGATTTGCAAAAAATGGCCTGGTCCTTAAGGTGAAATAAGGCTGTGTCCTTAAGGGGTTAACTACCTCCCCTTAACCATATATTATTGTACTCCAGGGCACTTCCTCATTCAATCCTATTTTTATTTTCATTTTACCATTATATTGCGGGGCAACCCAAAGTTGAATGAACCTCTCCTCTGTCTGGGTGCTGGGGCCTAAATATCTGACAATGGACTGTTACAGTGGTGGGTGACGTGAAGCCTTATTCTCTGCTATGACATGAAGACTGATTCTCTGCTGACATGAAGCCAGATTCTCTGTTACGGGACCTCTCTCCTCTGCCTGGGTGCCTGGGCCTAAATATCTGACAATGGACTGTTACAGTGTTGGGTGACGTGAAGCCTGATTCTCTGCTATGTTATGAAGACTGAATCTCTGCTGACATGAAGCCAGATTCTCTGTTACGGGACCTCTCTCCTCTGCCTGGGTGCCGGGGCCTAAATTTATGACAATGGACTGTTACAGTGGTGGCTGACGTGAAGCATGATTCTCTGCTATGATATGAAGACTGATTCTCTGCTGACATGAAGCCAGATTCTCTGTTACGGGACCTCTCTCCTCTGCCTGGCTGCCTGGGCCTAAATATCTGACAATGGACTGTACCAGTGTTGGGTGACGTGAAGCATGATTCTCTGCTATGATATGAAGACTGATTCTCTGCTGACATAAAGCCAGATTCTCTGTTACGGGACCTCTCTCCTCTGCCTGGGTGCCAGGGCCTAAATTTATGACAATGGACTGTTACAGTGGTGGCTGACGTGAAGCATGATTCTCTGGAATGACATGCATACTGATTCTCTGCTGACATGAAGCCAGATTCTCTGTTACGGGACCTCTCTCCTCTGCCTGGGTGCCGGGGCCTAAATTTATGACAATGGACTGTTACAGTGGTGGGTGACGTGAAGCATGATTCTCTGCTATGATATGAAGACTAATTCTCTGCTGACATGAAGCCAGATTCTCTGTTACGGGACCTCTCTCCTCTGCCTGGGTGCCTGGGCCTAAATATCTGACAATGGACTGTACCAGTGTTGGGTGACGTGAAGCCTGATTCTCTGCTATGATATGAAGACTGATTCTCTGCTGACATGAAGCCAGATTCTCTGTTACGGGACCTCTCTCCTCTGCCTGGGTGCCGGGGCCTAAATTTATGACAATGGACTGTTACAGTGGTGGCTGACGTGAAGCATGATTCTCTGCTATGACATGCATACTGATTCTCTGCTGACATGAAGCCAGATTCTCTGTTACGGGACCTCTCTCCTCTGCCTGGGTGCCGGGGCCTAAATTTATGACAATGGACTGTTACAGTGGTGGGTGATGTGAAGCTTGATTCTCTGCTATGACATGCAGACTGATTCTCTGCTGACATGAAGCCAGATTCTCTGTCACGGGACCTCTCTCCTCTGCCTGGGTGCCGGGGCCTAAATGTATGACAATAGACTGTTACAGTGGTGGGTGACGTGAAGCATGATTCTCTGCTATGATATGAAGACTAATTCTCTGCTGACATGAAGCCAGATTCTCTGTTACGGGACCTCTCTCCTCTGCCTGGGTGCCTGGGCCTAAATATCTGACAATGGACTGTACCAGTGTTGGGTGACGTGAAGCCTGATTCTCTGCTATGATATGAAGACTGATTCTCTGCTGACATGAAGCCAGATTCTCTGTTACGGGACCTCTCTCCTCTGCCTGGGTGCCGGGGCCTAAATTTATGACAATGGACTGTTACAGTGGTGGCTGACGTGAAGCCTGATTCTCTGCTATGACATGCAGACTTATTTTCTGCTGACATGAAGCCAGATTCTCTGTTACGGGACCTCTCTCCTCTGCCTGGGTGCCTGGGCCTAAATATCTGACAATGGACTGTACCAGTGTTGGGTGACGTGAAGCATGATTCTCTGCTATGATATGAAGACTGATTCTCTGCTGACATGAAGCCAGATTCTCTGTTATGGGACCTCTCTCCTCTGCCTGGGTGCCGGGGCCTAAATTTATGACAATGGACTGTTCCAGTGTTGGCTGACGTGAAGCCTGATTCTCTGCTATGACATGAAGACTGATTCTCTGCTGACATGAAGCCAGATTCTCTGTTATGAGACCTCTCTCCTCTGCCTGGGTGCCTGGGCCTAAATATCTGACAATGGACTGTTCCAGTGTTGGGTGACGTGAAGCCTGATTCTCTGCTATGACATGAAGACTGATTCTCTGCTGACATGAAGCCAGATTCTCTGTTACGGGACCTCTCTCCTCTGCCTGGGTGCCTGGGCCTAAATATCTGACAATGGACTGTACCAGTGTTGGGTGACGTGAAGCATGATTCTCTGCTATGATATGAAGACTGATTCTCTGCTGACATGAAGCCAGATTCTCTGTTACGGGACCTCTCTCCTCTGCCTGGGTGCCTGGGCCTAAATATCTAACAATGGACTGTTCCAGTGTTGGGTGACGTGAAGCATGATTCTCTGCTATGATATGAAGACTGATTCTCTGCTGACATGAAGCCAGATTCTCTGTTACGGGACCTCTCTCTTCTGCCTGGGTGCCGGGGCCTAAATATATGACAATGGACTGTTACAGTGGTGGGTGACGTGAAGCAAGATTCTCTGCTATGGGACCTCTCTCCAATTGATATTGGTTATTTTTTATTTATTTTATTTTTATTTTTATTCATTTCCCTATCCACATTTGTTTGCAGGGGATTTACCTACATGTTGCTGCCTTTTTCAGCCCTCTAGCCTTTTCCTGGGCTGTTTTACAGCTTTTTTAGTGCCGAAAAGTTCGGGTCCCCATTGACATCAATGGGGTTCTGGTTTGGGACGAAGATCGGCCGAACTTCTCGAACCTGAACATCCAGGTGTTTGCTCAACTCTAATGATAAACCAATTGCTAATACAAAAGAAAAAAACTAACATATTATTCACACCATGCATACAGTAAAAGAAAGAAATGATGTTGTAATTGCTGTTTTTTGACCCATTCCCACTACTCCCAAAAGAAAATCATATGTTTAGAGAACTGGGCCAATTTTGGCCTTCACTAACAGATTTTTTTTTTTCCTCCTTAATTTCAGTGACATTTTAGTTTTATTTATTTATTTTGGTGTTTTTTTTTACGTACAGTCATGTGAAAAAATTAGGACACCCTTTGAAAGCATGTGGTTTTTTGTAACATTTTTAATAAAAGGTTATTTCATCTCCGTTTCAACAATACAGAGAGATTAAAGTAATCCAACTAAACAAAGAAAACTGAAGAAAAGTCTTTTCAAGATCTTCTGTAAATGTCATTCTACAAAAATGCCTATTCTAACTGAGGAAAAAGATAGGACACCCTCACATGTATTCCCTCTTAAATTGGCTCAGATCTCACACAGGTATATCACACCAGGTGCACATAATTAGTAGATCGTTACTCTGCATGTTGAATGAGGCTTGTCCTATTTAAACCTCAGACATTTAGTTTGGTGTGCTCCTGACTGTTGAAGTGAGAGTGAGCACCATGGTGAGAGCAAAAGAGCTGTCAGAGGACTTCAGAAAAAAGATTGTAGCAGCCTATGAGTCTGGGAAGGGATTTAAAAAGATCTCAAAAGATTTTGAAATCAGCCATTCCACTGTCCGGAAGATAGTCTACAAGTGGAGGGCTTTCAAAACAACTGCCAACATGCCCAGGACTGGTCGCCCCAGCAAGTTCACCCCAAGAGCAGACCGCAAGATGCTAAAAGAGGTCTCCAAAAACCCTAAAGTGTCATCTCGAGAACTACAGCAGGCTCTGGCTACTGTTGATGTAGAAGTACATGCCTCTACAATCAGAAAGAGACTGTACAAGTTTAACTTGCATGGGAGGTGTGCAAGGAGGAAACCTTTGCTTTCAAAGAGAAACATCGAGGCCAGACTGACATTTGCCAGAGATAAAGTTGACAAAGACCAGGACTTCTGGAATAATGTTCTTTGGACAGATGAGTCCAAAATTGAATTATTTGGACACAACAGCAGAGGACATGTTTGGCGTAAACCAAACACAGCATTCCAAGAAAAGAACCTCATACCAACTGTGAAGCATGGAGGTGGAAGTGTCATGGTTTGGGGCTGCTTTGCTGCAGCAGGACCTGGTCAGCTCACCATCATAGAATCCACGATGAATTCTACTGTGTATCAGAAGGTGCTTGAAGAACATGTGAGACCATCAGTTAGAAAATTAAAGCTGAAGCGGAACTGGACCATGCAACATGACAATGACCCAAAACATACTAGTAAATCAACCAAAGATTGGCTGAAAAAGAAGAAATGGAGAGTCCTGGAATGGCCAAGTCAAAGTCCAGATTTGAATCCCATTGAGATGCTGTGGGGTGACTTGAAAAGGGCTGGACGTGCAAGAAACCCCTCAAACATCTCACAGCTGAAAAAGTTCTGCATTGAGGAGTGGGGTAAAATTTCCTCAGACCGATGTCGAAGACTGGTAGATGGCTACAAGAACCGTCTCACTGCAGTTATTTCAGCCAAAGGAGGTAACACTCGCTATTAGGGGCAAGGGTGTCCTATCTTTTTCCTCAGTTAGAATAGGCATTTTTGTAGAATGACATTTACAGAAGATCTTGAAAAGACTTTTCTTCAGTTTTCTTTGTTTAGTCGGATTACTTTAATCTCTCTGTATTGTTGAAACGGAGATGAAATAACCTTTTATTAAAAATGTTAAAAAAACCACATGCTTTCAAAGGGTGTCCTAATTTTTTCACATGACTGTAGGTGTATATCAGGCAGTATGTTTTTTTTTTTTTTTTTTGCACGTCAAGATGTACTGATACTATTACTAGTAAGGATGTTGAACCTCTTAGTTCACATCAGCGTTCAGCCTGTGACTTCAGAATAGCCATTTTTTTCTTTCGCTAAGCAATAATAATTAATTGACTGAAAATCATACGCTTTTACATTTGGTTGTTCATTTGAAATCCACTTAAGGCTGAGTTCACATCACCTTTCAGCCTTTTCATTCTCCTGGACAGATTCAGCACTGAACTGAGTCGAACAAAGTTTACGGACCCATGTCACAACCAGACAGCTGAGAATTTCTGACAGAAGCCTTTCAGAACCTCCTCCTTGAGTTTTCTTGGTTTTGGTTTTCAGTTCCTCATCTCGTTAGCCTCTCTCAGCTGTCATGTAGTTGGACTGATTGCATCCCTTTAAATTCCTCCCCATAATGCATTAGTGTGCGGTTTATACAGCTTTCTGGAGTGTGTGTGCATGCTGATCCTATTTCCCAGTCTTCGACAAGTTAAGTGTTGTAAATTAATTTGTGATTTTCTGTTTGCTGGATCCTAGGTGACCCTGACTCCCTCCGTGTCTAGTATAGGGAGCCGGTGGTCGTGTCCCTTCACTATTGTAGGGTGTTCAGGTGTTATATAGTCGAGGTACGAGGATATGCGATTGTCCACCATTGGGATTATCGCATAGGCTGAGCATTAAGGGAGAGAGCCAGGTCTGATGCAGGGGCCTCCCTTTTGTTCCTTAGTTTTGGATCCAGTGAGTCATATATTCATTTTGCATTGTCTTGTTTCCTGTACACCTTCCGTGACATTATAAACCGCCAAAACCGTCTCCAGCATGGATCTGGTTTCACTTTTGACTGAACGCTTCCAGGGTCTTTCATTGGAGGTAGCTGATCTCCGTAAGACTCTTTCTCCGTTTCTAGTGACCGGTTCAGCTTGCGTTCATGGAGTTTGTTCTGAGCCTAGGATCTCGCTCCCGGATACGTTCTCCGGGGGTAGTGAGAATTTTGTGCGTTTCAGAGAGGCTTGCAAACTCCATTTTCGCCTTCTTCCCCATTCCTCTGGTGATGAGGAACGGAGGGTGGGGATCATTATATCGCTGCTATGGGGTAACGCTCAGTCGTGGGCCTTTTCGCTGCCGGTGGGGGCACGGCCACTCCGTTCAGTGGATGAATTCTTTTTAGCCCTGGGTCAGATATATGATGATCCGGATCGTGTTGCTTTGGCTGAGTCTAGACTACGTCTGTTATGCCAGGGTAAACAATCTGCAGAGATATACTGCTCAGAATTTCGGAGATGGGCAGCTGATACTGGTTGGAATGATGCTGCACTCCGAAGTCAATTTTGCCATGGTCTTTCAGAGGGATTGAAAGATGCATTTGCCTTTCATGAGAGGCCTATCTCCTTGGACTCTGATATGTCTCAGGCCGTTCGTATTGACAGGCGTCTTAGAGAGAGAGGAGAGATCACTCCTTCCTGTCATACTCAGTCCCAGGACAGTGCAGCGGTCTCATTCTGTGCGCAGGGGTCTCAGTCGCTGTCAGCCCCTTCTGAGCAGGAGCCCATGCAGCTCGGGTTGATTGCCTCTGACAATAGAAGATTCAGCCTGCATGGGAAGGTTTGTTTTTGTTGTGGAGGTATAAATCATTTGGCAAATGTTTGTCCCTCTAGGAGATTCAGGCAGTTTTCTGGAAGTAATAAAGAAACAAAAAGGAAAAAATCTTTTAAAAATGTTCCATCTGTTACTATTGGCATGGTTGAGGCGGAAATTGAAGGTTTTCAGTTTGCTTGTAGTTCCCGTTTTGTCCTGCCTGCCAGGGTGGCGCTAGAGAGCAAGAACATTTTTTGTGAGATTTTTGTAGATAGTGGAGCAGCTGTCAATCTCATTGATAATCATTTTTCGATAACTCATGGTTTCCAGGTGTGCACTTTGGGAAAGGATATTCCTGTTTTTGCTATTGATTCCGCTCCACTTTCTCAGAAATCATTAAAGGGCATAGTTCACAATATTCGTTTAATTGTGAGTGATGCTCATGTTGAGGATGTGTCATGTTTCGTCCTTAGCGGATTACCTACTCCTCTTGTGTTGGGGCTACCCTGGCTCACTAAACATAACCCCACCATCGATTGGCAAGCGAGGCAAATAAATGGTTGGAGTGACTTTTGCAGAGAGAATTGCCTCACAACATCTGTTTCTGAGGTTTCACCTAAGACTGTACCACTGTCACAACCAGACAGCTGAGAAGCTCTGACAGAGGCCTTTCAGAACCTCCTCCTTGAGTTTCTGTGTTGTGGTATTCAGCTCCTCCTCTCGTTAGCCTCTCTCAGCTGTCATGTGTTGACTAATTGCTTCCCTTTAAATTCTTCCCCAGAAGGCTTTTCTGGGCGGCTTATACTTCTTCCTGGAGTGTGTGTGCATGCTGACCTTGTTTTCCAGTCTGCTTCAAAGCTAAGTGTTGTACCTTTATCTGTTATTTTCTGTTTGCTGGATCCCAGGTGACCCTGACTCCCTCCGTATCTTGTGTAGGGAGCCGGTGGTCGTGTCCCCTCACTATTGTAGGGTGCTCAGGGCTTTATAGTCAAGGTTTGTGGATATGCAAACCTCCACCATTCGGATCTTTGCATAGGCTGAGCAGCCAGGGAAAGTGCCAGGTCTTCTGCAGGGGTCTCCTTTGGTTCCTTAGTTTTTGGATCCAGCGAGTCGTTTATGCATGTTGCTTTGCCTTGTTTCCTGTACACCGTCCGTGACATTATAAGCCGCCATAACCGTCTCAAGCATGGATCCGGTTTCACTTTTGGCTGAACGCTTCCAGGGTCTTTCATTGGAGGTAGCTGATCTCCGTAAGACTTTTTCTCAGCTTCAAGTGACCGGTTCAGCTTGCGTTCATGGAGTTTGTTCTGAGCCTAAGATCTCGCTCCCGGATACTTTCTCCGGGGGTAGTGAGAATTTTGTGCGTTTTAGAGAGGCTTGCAAACTCCATTTTCGCCTTCTTCCCCACTCCTCTGGTGATGAGGAACGGAGGGTGGGGATCATTATATCGCTGCTCAGAGGTAACGCTCAGTCCTGGGCCTTTTCGCTGCCGGAGGGGGCACGTCCTCTCCGTTCAGTGGATGAATTCTTTTTAGCCCTGGGTCAGATATATGATGATCCGGATCGTATTGCTCTGGCTGAGTCTAAATTACGTCTATTATGCCAGGGTAAACAATCCGCAGAAATATACTGCTCAGAATTTCAGAGATGGGCAGCTGATACTAATTGGAATGATGCTGCTCTCCGAAGTCAATTTTGCCATGGTCTTTCAGAGGGATTAAAAGATGCATTTGCCTTTCATGAGAGGCCTATTTCTTTACACTCTGCTATGTCTCAGGCCGTTCGTATTGACAGGCGTCTTAGAGAGAGAGGAGAGATGTCCCCTTCCTGTCATACTCAGTCCCAGGACTGTGCAGCGGTCCCATTCTGCGCACAGGGGTCTCAGTCGCCGTCAGCCCCTTCTGAGCAGGAGCCCATGCAGCTGGGGTTGATTGCTTCTGACAATAGAAGATTCAGCCCACATGGGAGGGTTTGTTTTTGTTGTGGAGGTATAAATCATTTGGCAAATATTTGTCCCTCTAGGAGATTCAGGCAGTTTTCTGGGAGTAATAAAGAAACAAACAGGAAAAAATCTTTTAAAAATGTTCCGTCTGTTACTATTGGCAGGGTTGAGGCGGAAATTGAAGGTTTTCCATTTGCTTGTAGTTCCCGTTTTGTCCTGCCGGCTAGGGTGGCGCTAGAGAGCAAGAACATTTTTTGTGAGATTTTTGTGGATAGTGGAGCAGCGGTTAATCTCATTGATAATCTATTTGCTATAACTCATGGTTTCCAGGTGCGCACTTTGGGAAAGGATATTCCTGTTTTTGCTATCGATTCCGCTCCACTTTCTCAAAAATCATTAAAGGGCATAGTTCACAATATCCGTTTAATTGTGAGTGATGCTCATGTTGAGGATGTGTCATGTTTCGTCCTTAGCGGTTTACCTACCCCTCTGGTGTTGGGGCTACCCTGGCTCACTAAGCATAACCCCACCATTGATTGGCAAGCGAGGCAAATAAATGGTTGGAGGGACTTTTGCAGAGAGAATTGCCTCATGACATCTGTTTCTGAGGTTGCTACTAAGACTGTACCATCTTTTCTCTCTGAATTTTCGGATGTCTTCTCTGAGAGTGGAGTTCAGGATTTGCCCCCGCACAGGGAGTACGATTGCCCTATTAATCTCATCCCAGGCGCCAAGCTGCCTAAATCTCGTTTATACAATCTTTCCCAACCTGAGAGGATCGCTATGCGTGCTTATATCTCTGAGAGTCTGAGAAAGGGACACATACGACCCTCGAAGTCACCTGTTGCCGCTGTTTTTTTCTTTGTTAAGAAAAAAGATGGTTCTTTAAGACCTTGTCTGGATTTCAGGGAGCTGAACGGTATCACTATTCGTGACCCTTATCCGCTTCCTCTGATCCCGGACCTGTTTAACCAGGTTGTTGGGGCTAAAGTCTTTTCCAAATTAGATTTAAGAGGGGCATACAACCTGGTCAGGGTCAGAGAAGGGGACGAATGGAAGACGGCCTTCAATACCCCTTAGGGCCATTTTGAAAATTTGGTTATGCCTTTTGGTTTGTTGAATGCCCCAGCCGTTTTTCAGCATTTCGTGAACAGCATTTTTTATCATTTCATGGGAAAATTTGTATTGGTGTATTTGGATGACATTTTGATTTTTTCTCCCGATTTCAAAACTCATAAGGAACATTTACGTCAGGTCTTGCTCATCCTGCGGGAGAATAAATTATATGCGAAACTGGAAAAATGTGTGTTTGCGGTTCCAGAAATTCAATTTCTGGGGTTTCTTCTCTCCGCTTCTGGTTTTCGCATGGACCCCGAGAAGGTCCGCGCTGTGCTTGAGTGGGAGCTTCCTGAGAATCAGAAGGCGCTGATGCGTTTTTTGGGCTTTGCCAATTATTACAGGAAGTTCATTTTGAATTATTCTTCTATTGTTAAACCACTCACTGATATGACCAGAAAGGGGTTCGATTTTTCTTCTTGGTCAGTAGAGGCGCGTAAGGCTTTTTCTGATATCAAGGAGAGTTTTGCTTCCGCTCCCATCTTGGTGCAACCTGATGTTTCTTTACCCTTCATAGTTGATGTTGATGCTTCTGAGGTGGGTGTGGGGGCGGTCTTGTCTCAGGGTTCCTCTCCTGCCAATTGGCGACCGTGTGCCTTTTTCTCAAGAAAACTCTCCTCCGCAGAGAGAAATTACGATGTGGGAGATAGGGAATTGTTGGCCATCAAGTTGGCTTTTGAGGAATGGCGCCATTGGCTAGAGGGAGCCAGACACCCTATTACCGTATTTACTGACCATAAAAATCTGGCCTACTTGGAGTCAGCCAAGCGTCTGAACTGGAGACAGGCCAGATGGTCGTTGTTCTTTTCTAGGTTTAATTTTGTTGTCACGTTCCGCCCTGGAGTTAAGAATGTGAAGGCAGATGCCCTGTCACGTTGTTTTCCGGGAGGCGGGAATTTTGAAGACCCGGGTCCCATTTTGGCTGAAGGTGTGGTGGTCTCTGCTCTTTTTCCTGAATTGGAGGCAGAGGTGCAGGTAGCCCAGTCAGAGGCTCCTGATCTTTGTCCTCCTGGGAGGTTGTTTGTGCCTCTCGCTTTAAGACACAAGATTTTTAAAGAACACCACGATATGGTCCTTGCTGGGCACCCGGGGGCAAGAGCCACAGTGGATCTCATCGCTCGGAGATTCTGGTGGCCTGCGCTTCGTAAGTCGGTTGAGGGTTTTGTGGCAGCCTGCGAGACTTGCGCTCGTGCCAAAGTCCCTCATTCACGGCCATCAGGTCCTCTCCTTCCCTTACCCATTCCTTCCCGTCCTTGGACACATCTGTCCATGGACTTCATAACGGACCTGCCTCGTTCCTCGGGGAAGACTGTGATTCTGGTGGTGGTGGACCGTTTTAGCAAAATGGTGCATTTCATCCCTTTTCCTGGTTTGCCCAATGCTAAGACGCTGGCGAAGGCATTTATTGATCACATTGTCAAATTGCATGGTATTCCTTCAGACATAGTCTCTGATAGGGGCACGCAGTTTGTTTCCAGATTCTGGAAGGCTTTCTGTTCTCGCTTGGGGGTTCAGTTGTCATTCTCTTCTGCTTTCCCGCAGTCGAATGGCCAGACAGAGCGCGTCAATCAGAATCTGGAGACATATCTGCGCTGTTTTGTGGCGGAGAATCAAGAGGATTGGTGTTCTTTTTTGTCCCTTGCTGAGTTTGCTTTAAATAACCGTCGTCAGGAGTCCTCTGATAAGTCACCATTTTTTGGTGCATATGGGTTTCATCCGCAGTTTGGCACTTTCTCGGGAGAGGGGTCTTCTGGTTTACCTGATGAGGACAGATTCTCCCCGTCTTTGTCATCTATTTGGCAAAAGATTCAGGATAATCTAAAGAGCATGAGTGAGAGATATAAGCGTGTGGCAGATAAGAGACGTGTGCCTGGTCCGGACCTGAATTTTGGTGATCTGGTGTGGTTGTCTACCAAGAATATCAAATTGAAGGTTCCCTCCTGGAAGTTGGGTCCTAGGTTTATTGGGCCTTACAAAATCCTGTCTGTCATCAATCCTGTTGCCTACCGTCTTGATCTTCCTCAGACTTGGAAGATCCATAATGTTTTTCATAAGTCCTTATTGAAACCTTATGTTCAACCCATTGTACCCTCGCCTTTGCCTCCTCCTCCGATTATGGTTGATGGGAATCTTGAATTTCAGGTCTCTAGGATTGTGGATTCTCGTCTTGTCCGCGGTTCTCTCCAGTACCTCGTTCATGGGGAGGGTTATGGTCCTGAGGAGAGGATGTGGGTCCCAGTGATGGACATTAAGGCCACTCGTCTCATCAGGGCTTTCCATAGGTCCCATCCTGAGAAGGTGGGCTCTGAGTGTCCGGAGTCCACTCGTAGAGGGAGGGGTACTGTCACAACCAGACAGCTGAGAAGCTCTGACAGAAGCCTTTCAGAACCTCCTCCTTGAGTTTTCTTGGTTTTGGTTTTCAGTTCCTCATCTCGTTAGCCTCTCTCAGCTGTCATGTAGTTGGACTGATTGCATCCCTTTAAATTCCTCCCCATAATGCATTAGTGTGCGGTTTATACAGCTTCCTGGAGTGTGTGTGCATGCTGATCCTATTTCCCAGTCTTCTACAAGTTAAGTGTTGTACATTAATTTGTGATTTTCTGTTTGCTGGATCCCAGGTGACCCTGACTCCCTCCGTGTCTAGTGTAGGGAGCCGGTGGTCGTGTCCCTTCACTATTGTAGGGTGTTCAGGTGTTATATAGTCGAGGTACGAGGATATGCGATTGTTCACCATTGGGATTATCGCATAGACTGAGCAGTAAGGGAGAGAGCTAGGTCTGATGCAGGGGTCTCCCTTTTGTTCCTTAGTTTTGGATCCAGTGAGTCATATATTCATTTTGCATTGTCTTGTTTCCTGTACACCTTCCGTGACACCCCATAGACTATAATGGGGTCCCGTTAGGTTTCTGCTCAAAGGGAGATTTTTGAAGCAGAGACAGAAGTCCTGCATGTACAACTTTTGTCTCCACTTGAAAAATATTGCTCTGAGAGGCAACCTAACCGTCTGTAGGCACCGTTGGGCTCAGTGTCGAATCCATAATTTCCGTTCTCCTGCTCCTATAGCGGAGCAGGAGAATGGAAAGTCTGAACGCTGATGTGAACTCAGCCTAAAGCTTCATTTACACAGTCAGCGTTCCATCAGTTATTTCCATCAGTGATTTTGAGCCAAAACCAGGTGTGGCTCCAAACACAGAACAGGAGCAGATCTTTCCCTTATACCTTATCTCTGTGGAGGCTCCAATCCTTGTTTTGGCTCACAGTCACTGATTGAAATCACTGACTGAACGCTGACGTGTTAATGAGGCTTTAAGTGGATTTCAAATGAACCACCAAATGTAAAAGCGTAAGAATTTTCAGTCAATTAATTATTATTTCATAGTGGAAGGAAAATGGATATTATGACTCACAGGTAGCTTAATTTGATAAGATTTAACTGTATTTAATGTTTTTATGTGTCTTTTGATTTTCTCCCACATAATCTACTCTTCCAGGATGGCTTCATTTGGGATGGGTTGAGTAGGTGACTCAAATGTGCTAATGTTTGTGTACTGCACTTATTCGTATTCATTAAATTTGTATTCATTTTAAGTTTTTAAGTCCCATTGGAGGATGGTTCATTTGTTTTTTAACCATAATAGAGTAAGACATATTTGTATGTAATGACATTTGCCTGTTTATTGTGCAAGACTAATAAAACACAAAAAAATATATTGAGTCCTCAGATCTCAAGCTATGCAACAGAAGCTGACAGTTTCCACTGACCGATGGCTAAATATTCAGTATTAGGGCTCATGCACATGAATGTATTTTTCTTCTGTTTCCGTTCCATTTTTTTCAAATCCAAATACGGAATCATTGTTTGTGTACTGCGCTTATTTGTTTTTAAAAAAATAAATAAAAAATTAATTAAATTACATGAAAAATGTTAAGTTCTATTGGAGGATAGTTCTTTTTTCTTTTACTTTTTAACTGTAATGTAGTAAGACATATTTGTATGTCAGTACATTTGCCTGTTTATTGTGCAAGACTAATAAAAAGCTAACAACTATATTGATTCCTCAGATCCCAAGCTATGTAACAGAAGCTGACAGTTTCCACTGACCGACGGATGAGTATTCAGTATTAGGACTCATGCATATGATAATATTTTTCTTCCGTTTCCATTCCGTTCAACCCAGGATGTTTTTTTTTTAGTTTTGTTTGACTTGTATGCTTGATATATATATATATATATATATATATATATATATATATATTATGTTTTTAGTACGATTATAGTGACTGAACAATTAAATATACAGTTTCTGAAACTGGTGTGTGTGCTTACTAAAAGGTCTGAAGGTATATAAAAGAAAGATCTCACATGCAGGAAATACCAAAGTCCTCGACTCTGTTGTATAGCTGTTCATCACTGCTTTAAAAGCTGTTTGTTTGATTGTTGTTACTTCATTATCGGCTGAGTCAAACTGGTCTCCCTGTATGAGGAAAAACAGGACCACAGCCCACATAATGAAGCACTGCAGTAGTCGATAAAATCCACATGCTTTAATGATAATCACAGAGGAATGGTATAAAATTACCTATCCATTTTTTACAACTAATTCCAACCCGTCAAATTTCAGGCCAGATGGAGAGCAATTCTGATATTTCGTGGAATGTGAAGACACGTTGTGTTTTTCAAAACCTACATACATGCTCCTGAATCTGGGTTTTCAATTTCCAAAGTGTTCTACCTAGATACTGGAGGTCAAAAAGCCACTCCAGCATGTAAACATGTAATTAGTTACAAAAAAGGAGAATGTAAAAATCACTTGGTCCAGAAGATGCAATATGTCTAAGGTGTACAGAACACCCAAAGCTAGTGTAAACCAAAGCCAACATATTTGTGAAACACAGACCTCATCAACATTGTATAAAGTTGGCACAGTAGTTTTCTCTTGACAACACCTTCATGCAACTTTACATTTTGTAGATTTTTTAATATTTTCAAAAATTGCCCAAAAATTCTAATTTGCAACTAAAGTGCTTATGCTAAAAAATACACTCTGCAATAAACTCAACATGTGAGAAATTCATACATAACAAAGACATTAGGTTGCATAAAAAATTTGTGGAAAATTGAAAGATTTGCAAAATCCTATTCTAAGCAAGCATTTGATTTACACCTAAAGACCCAGAAAGCTATGTATTTACTAAGTAAACTGCATATGTATAAAGTGTTTATGATTGTCTTCCATTGACACTTCATCACTCCCATTTAGCAAAATGTATTTTTCATCCAAGTGAGAACACAAACATCCTGGATCCACAGAAAAACAGCTTAGCATTTGACGTCAGTAGCCATCTCCAGTTATTGGTCTCTTTCCCTAGCACGTAAGTAGAGGCAGGGTTTATGCCCTATAAGTAGTCCAGCTAGGACGCAGGAACAGTGCCAGCTCTGGACATTCAGCTCAAGCCTTGAGCTGAAGAAAACATGGGGACCTCCAGGGGCCTTTGGGCATCAATATGTGCCCTTCTCATAATAAATACCTGTCTTCAGGCACAAGGTAAGTTAATTTTCAAATACAGCTGATATGCAATGATTGAAATATATTTCTTGCATTGTTAGCAATACGTAATTTTTAGGAATTTCTCCTATCTATAGTAGAGTACACCATATATTTTTCTTTGATTGACGTGATATATTCATGAATCAGTTACCAATGAGTATCTTTGGCTAGCCATTGTGCACATATACATTTACTCTAACATAATGTATACTGATGGGAAATGGCATGAAGTGATTGCTACCAAGCTTTTTTTTCTTCTACTCTGTTGCCAGCATGGTGGCATTGAGTTGAGCTGTGATAGACACTTCCTAACCACTTCTTGCTTTTTGTAAAGAAGTTTGTAAGGCCTATGGTCTCTAGTAACCAATCCATTGTGAAATTATATCTTAGCTTTTCTTATAAGCCAGGCAATATGAGCTCTGATAGATATGGGCATGGTGGATCAGTTATTCGGCCTGTTCCCTACTGGGGTTCCGGGCTTCGACTCCAACCAAGGGCAACAGGTGTTCAAAGTTTGATTGTTCTCCTTGCTTTTGTGTGGGATCCCTTCAGGTAATCCATTTTCCCGCAACATGCTAAAAAAAAACTATACAGATTAGTTAATTTGGGATTTATATTGTAAGCCCCAGTGAGGACGAGGACTGATGTGAGTGATCAAAACCTTCGTACAATGATGCTAAATACTTAAATGCTATATGCACTATAAATAAATGGAATAAATAATGGAATAATAAATATCAAGTTAATAAAGATGCAGTGGAATTATAAATGTAATTAAGAGGATTGTCAAAGAGTGGGAAGTAGTTTGGGCTGAACACTGTGTATGTTAAAAAAATGATTATTTTTTTTTTCCCAGGGCTAGTCCCAAACTCTGGTGTGCTCAGCTCGCCAAGAAGTGTGATATCCCACCAATATGCATGTCACCTCTGCAGGTCAACCAATGCCCTTAGCAGTGATACATCAGGAATGGCAAGTGACTGCTAAGGCCATCGATTGGCTTCAGTGACATCACACTTCTGGTCCAGCAGTAACTGGATGCAACAGAGACAGGCGCTTAGCACTGTACCTAGAACAGTTTGATCCTTTTATTTTTAATTTTTTTAACTCTGCACCTGACATGATGGAAATAGCACTCCACTCTCAGATCCTTCAATACACACACTTCTTTATAAAGTTAAAAACATCAGGAAACCAAGCCAAAAATCAATTGGGAAATTATTACCTTACAGCTATACCACCCACATATCATTAAATAATGCCAAAATATCTAACTGTAAGCAGGACTGGTGATATACAGTGTACAGAAGTAATCAAGGGTTACAAACCAGTATAATTGTTTATAAGGGATTAACCCCCACCTCAGACCAATGCATGTCTCACACCATAGCTCCCTTTTATTTCCACCTCAGAAGCCAATGCACTTTTTGCCCATGGAAGAAGCCATGGGTTGAAACGCATATAAAGGACTGAAGTGTAGGTGAAGCCTTTATCTGTAATTATGCCCAATACTGGTTGGTAACCCTTTTTTGTATTCGGTGCATTTATATTGCTTGTACAATTAGATATTTTGACATTATTGAATAATATGTGGGTGGTTTATAACATACAGCCTTAGAGGGTGAGGTTTTCCAAGACTTTCATACTGATGACCTATCCACAGGACCCCTGCAGATCAGCTGTTTGAGAAGGCACGTGGCCTATTAGCAGCTCAGCCCCATTCAAGTAATACCAAGCACAGCCACTATACAATGTACAGTACTGTTTTTTGTGAGCTGAAAGAAGGCAATGGCGCTACTGCAAGAGCCTATGAAACAGCTGATCAGTGGGGGTCTCGGGGGTTCAGAGGACAGGTCATCAATAGGGAACCGAACCTAAGTTCTGAAAATGTTTTTTTTTACAGTATTAATGAATTTATGAAGTTATTACACTAAGTCTCGTGAGACTTCGCGAAGCAATAATCGGCTCATCAGAGCAAATGCATTCTAATACTAAACGGAGCTCCTGCTCCGTACAGTATTAGAATGAAGTTTTATGTGAATCGACTTCGGGTGTTTCATCCAAAGTCAATTCGTTTATTCCTAGTAATCAGTATAAAAGTCTTAGAAAACCCCTTTAAAATTTGATTTTATACGAATAGCATATTTATTTTAATATTACTTTAGAGATGGATACAGTGTGACAAATTGAATTTTATGAAGCAGCTGATAATTAGGATGTTTCGGCAGTAATGGCTGACCATGACATTTTTGCATTGTCAATATAGTATAAAACAACTGTATAGGAAAAAAAATCTTCTTTACTAGTGCCAAAATTGTTAAATATTTAATTTATTTTCACCAGCATCCCGGAAAATGGCTGCAATGGCAAAAGACTCTGCTTCACAGGGATCCAATAAACTGAACCTAAACAGTGCTGTCTACCAACAGGCCTCTGGTGAGATTATAATCCCTTATGTGGAGAATTAAAAAAATGGTGAAGAGGAAGATTTACATGGTGCAACGCTCATTCACTTTGAATTAGACTAGCTGTGCTACATAAATAGCAATACATCCATACATTGGAGGTACGGGGTATTCCCTGACATATACCTCCAGTGGATGATTCTCTCATATAGGCCACTGTCTAGGCAAATAGTTGCATAAATTTGCCATAAACCCCCAATATATTAAAACAATATATGCTGTGTAGTATACATTTTTGCTGTCTATCTCTGCATTGAAAGCATAGCAAACTGAAAAAAGTATATCAATATATACCATCACAACTGATGCTGAAAGAGTGAATGGGACGCTATCGATATGTTTGGCGTAGCTACCGAGAGCTTTCGCCGCACATCCACCAAGTAGACTCTTCAAACTCACTTAGGCACCCCCGCTGATCAGATATTGATGGCCAAAGTCAATTCGCTCAAAACTTAGTTTGAATGCTGTATGGAAATTTGGAGTCCGATGAACTTGAAAACTATTTCAAAACTTGGATTCGTAGTTGGCTTCAATACCAAGGTACTAGCCAGTACCAAAGCCGACATAGGAAACCTGTTGAAAATGGTTTTCAAGTTTAATAATCGAATGTAGAAGTTATTCATTAAAGTCTTGTGAGACTACAGTGATCCGTAGTCGCTTTGCTCAAAACTTCGTTTGAATACTGTACAGAGATTCATCTACGTATCACATTCAAATGTATGGGCTCTGGCGAAGGAAATTCATTATCACCGAAGTGTCGCGGGACTTTAGGGAATAACTTTGATATTTGAGTTTTGAAATTGAAAGCCATTTTAAAACTTGGATCCCAAGTCAGCTTTGGTGCTGAGTTACCAGCCGATACTTGAAACTGACTTGGGATCCTTGTTTTTAAATGGTGTTCAAGTTTAAAAATCTAATGCCGAATTTATTCATCGAAGTCTCGTGTAACCAGATTTTAAGACAATAAATGTACATTTATCGGAATATTTCAACCCATATGGTTTATGGTCACATATCCTCCATGCTGAAAGAAGGCCATGGCGCTACTGCAAGAGTCTATGAAACAGCTGATCAGTGGGGGTCTAGGGGGGTCCAGAGGATAGGTCATCAATAGTGAACTGAACCTGAGTTTGGAAAATGTTTTTTTACAGTACAAATAATTTATGAAGTTATTACGCTAAGTCTCACGAGACTTCGCAAAGCAATAACTTTGGCTCATCGGAGCCAATGCATTCTAGTACTAAACGGAGCAACTGCTCCGTTCAGTTTTAGAATGAAGTTTTATGTAAATCGACTTCGGGTGTTTCATCCGAAGTTGATTCGCTCATCCCTAGTCATCAGTATAAAAGTCTCAGAAAACCCCTTTAAAATTAGATTTTAAACGAATAGCATTTTTATTTGAACATTACTTTAGAGATGGATACAGTGTAACAAATTGAATTTTATGAAGCAGCTGATAATTAGGATGTTTCGGTAGTAATGGCTGGCGCTGCAATTTTTGCATGGTTAATATAGTATAAAACAACTGTATAGAAAAGAAAATCTTATTTACTAGTGCCAAAATTGTTAAAAACAATATTTAATTTATTTTCACAAGCATTCCAGGAAATGGCTGCAATGGCAAAAGACTCTGCTTCACAGGAATCCAATGAACTGAACGTAAACAGTGCTGTCTACCAACAGGCCTCTGGTGAGATTATAATCCCTTATATGGAGAATTTAAAAAAGGGTGAAGAGGAAGATTTACATGGTGCAACGCTCATTCACTTTGAATTAGACTAGCTGTGCTACGTAAATAGCAATACATCCATACATTGGAGGTACGGGGTATTCCCTGACATATACCTCCAGTGGATGCCTCTCTAATATAGGCCGCTGTCTAGGCATATAGTTGCATAAATTTCCCATAAGCCCCCAATATATTAAAACAATATATGCTGCGTAGTACACATTTTTGCTGTCTATCTCTGCATTGAAAGCATAGCAAACTGAAAAAAGTATATCAACATATACCATCCCAACTGATGCTGAAAGGGTGAATGGGACCCTATTAATATGTTTGGCGTAGCTACCGAGAGCTTTCGCCGCACATCCACCAAGTAGACACTGCAAACTCACTTAGGTACCCCCGCTGATCAGAAATTGATGGCCTATCCTGTGGCTAGGCCATCAATATAAACATCCAGGAAAACCCTGATGCATTTACCACAAAATTTTAAACTGGTTTTAGAAAATGAAAACATAACTGGAAACTATGGTGCTCCAAACCCTGTGCTCTTGATGGTGTCCGATAAACTTGAAAACTATTTCAAAACTTGTATCCAAAGTTGGCTTTAGTACCAAGGTACTAGCCAGTACCAAAGCTGACGTAGGAAACCTGTTAAAAATGGTTTTCAAGTAAAAAAATTGAATGTCGAAGTTATTCATCAACGTCTCGTGAGACTTCAGTGATCCGAAGCCGTTTTGCTCAAAACTTTGTTGCTGTACGAAGATTCATCTCCGTATCACATTAAAATGTATGGGCTCCGGCGAAGGAAATTCGTTATCACCGAAGTGTCGCGGAACTTTAGGGAATAACTTTGATATTTGAGCTTTGAACTTGAAAACCTTTTAAAAACTTGGATCCCAAGTCAGCTTTGGTACTGAGTTACCAGCCGATACTGAAACTGACTTCGGATTCTTGTTTTTAAATGGTTTTCAAGTTTAAAAATCTAATGACGAAGTTATTCATCGAAGTCTCGTGTAACCAGATTTTAAGACAATGAATGTACATTTATCAAAGTATTTCAACCCATATGGTCACATATCCTCAATGCCAGCACCAGTTCTATATAAAAAATATTGTACAGTGTTTCTAGCAATTTCTACAACATTTCTACAATGTAACCAGTTTGTTCTATGCAGTAAAGTAAATGTTAACATGTGAAAAGTAATGTCAAGTATCCAAGAGGTGAACCCCATTGCTGCCACAACAGCAAATACATGAACCCTTTATGGATCAATACCAATGATTTTTTTTTATAATTACACAGGATCAGATTCTTCGGATCAAACAGATGGTCAAGCACAAATGAAATCAGGTGAGCCAATAATATACTTCTACCCAATTATGCCGTAAGAAACTCTATAAATTTCCCATTTAAACCACAGACATCGTTGCAACGTCATCAATTATTCCCTTCCACTTGCCGTTCTACTCAGTTCCAGTTTACAAAAGCTGGTGACAGCCATGAAGTTCTCAGCCTTAAGTCAATATATGCATGGTACAGTTTAGCTGGTTCTCTGAAAGACTTGCATCAGACAGAAAGGAAATTGTTCGAGTTACTCAACATATCACTGTAAGGTACACAGAAAAAAGTAATGTACGGATACAATAGTCCCTAAGTATGGAAACATATCACTGACCATGTAAATTCAATAACCATATTGTGGGGTAGGGAACATTTCCTCAACACTTGTCTGCATATTAATTCATTGGCATGGTGGAGTTAGTGTAGGCGTCATAGGGTTTGATTGTCACCACTTGTCAGTATATTGGGGTTCCTTACCAGGGATGTAGTTGTTAATAAATACCAATAGAAAAATGCGTTCTAGGCATATTTCCTGCCAGGATTTGTCCAGACCTGATTTCACTCCCTGATTTTGTACCTAGAGATAGCACATTTATTATTATATTTTAATGATGTATACAGTGCAATATAGAGAATTTTATGAAGCAGTGTATAATTTACATTTTTCAAAAGTAATGGTTGGACCTGTCATTTCTGCATTATCACTGCATTATTTCTGTCTTTAAGCCGTGTTTGATGCAATTCTCTAAAAAGATGTAGAAGTGAAGATGTTATTTACTAGTGTGTGGATTTGTCAAAAACTTCTTGCAAATTATATTTCATTTATTTTCACTAGCCTCAAAGCAAAAGTCTTCAATGGTGAAAGGCTCTGCTTCACAGGAATCCAATGAACTGAATGGCAATGGTGCTGTCTATCAACAGGCCTCTGGTGAGATTATATTCCTTGTATAGAAAAGTGACAGAAGGGTGAAGAGGAAGGTTTACACAGCACATTTACTCTGCATTAGAATGGTTTTGCTATGTAAATAGTGGTATGCCGATTGTATAGCGTGCGGACTATTAGCAACTGCTACATCTGTACATTGCAATAAAACCCATATTCAGTTGTAGAAATAAACATGGCCACGGACCAATACGATGCCACGTTGCTCAAAAACATCCAGACAATTACTTACAGCTAGCAGAAGGTCATTGAAGCCAGTGTTCATTTTTGGTTAATGAACCAGTGATTGATGTTCAGATATTTTTCTGGAGGTGACAGTATCAGACAATTATTTCTGAACCTGCACCCACTGGTTATTCTAGACCTAGACCTATTCTACCAGTGACTATAAGTTACACTGAAAAACATAATGTACAGACAAAATAGTGTCAAAATTTGAAAAATAGAACTGACCATGTAAAGTCAATAACCTGATATTGTGTGGTACAGTACAGCTCCTCAGCAACGACTGCATAACCATGTCCAACTGACCAAGATAAGTATATGGTTCTCCAAACTTAGGGCTTTGTCAGCTACACAGTGGATAGAGTTGTGTAGCTCCGGCACTGAGTTTCAGTACTGTAGGTTCTCTAAAACAGCTTAATATAGATATTCTCTGACCCCCCCCCCCCCCACACCCCGCTGATCAGATTTTCATGGCTTATCAAAACTGTTATAAATTATATTTTAATTTATTTTCACCAGCCTCAAAGCAAAAGTCTTCGATGGCGAAAGGCTCTGCTTCACAGGAATCCAATGAACTGAACGGCAATGGTGCTGTCTACCAACAGGCCTCTGGTGAGATTATAATCCTTGCATAGAAAAGTGACAGAAGAGTGTAGCGGAAGATTTACACATTTACTCTGTATTAGAATGGCTTTGCTATGTAAATAGTGGTATGCCGATTGTATAGCGTGCGGACTATCAGCAACTGGTACATCTGAACATTGCAATAAAACCCATATTCAGTTGTAGAAATAAACATAGCCAAGGACCAATACGATGCCACGTTGCTCAAAAACATCCAGCCAATTACTTACAGCTAGCAGAAGGTCATTGAAGCCAGTGTTCAATTTTGGTTATTGAACCAGTGATTGATGTTCAGATATTTTTCTGTTTCAATAGTTTTTATTGGTTTAGTATCAATAAATGATAATAGAGGACAATAAAATGCAGTTCCACCTGCTAAACATTGCAGATGGAAGAAACTATATGTTTGTCTTTACAGCATGAGACAATGAATTGCTATGAATGAGGGATGATAAAATTCCCAAGAGGAAAATACAGTATGACAGCGAAAAAAAAAAAAAAATAAAAGAACAGGGTTATATAGTTCCACCCATATTAATAAAAGTTGGAGTTTTAGTTCGGTTGATCTTATGGATCTAGTAGAGTGGCGTAGACTGTAGACCTCCATGGCGCCCAAGTTTTATAGTATTTGGCAGATGTATTATTACTGTTTGCTATCATTTCTTCGAATCTGCAGTTAATATTTACTTTCCTGATTATCTGTGAAATGGGAGGGGTGAGTGTGGATTTCCAGTGTTGTGCGATACTCTGGAGGGAAGCTGTAAGTATATGACAGAGTATAGTTTTTTGAGAGGGAGATAGATTGTCTAAATTTAATCTTAAAAGAAATATTTCTGGTCTGAAAGGGAGTTTCACTCCTATGACATTTAGGATTAGGTTGTTGATTTCTTGCCAGAAGTTAGATATGGGTGACCATTCCCAGAATATGTGGGGGAGAGTGCCTGTCTGGTTGCATCCTCTCCAGCACATACTGGATGTATTCTCATAGATCTTGGATAGTCTGTATGGTGTGTAGTACCATCTATATATTAGTTTAGAGTAGGCTTCATGGTGTTCAGTGCAGGATGAGCTGCAAATTGAAGTTGTGAAAGATTTTTTCCATTGGGACAGAGAAATTTTTATATTTAAATCTCTCTCCCACTTTTTTATATGTGAGGTGTGAGATTCTAAGTAAAGTTCTGATAGTTGGGAGTAGAATATTTTAATCCCTTTTCCCAATTTGCCTAATCTGTTAGTTGTATATACATGTGTCTGAGGTGGGATCGCTAGATGTGTGTAGGTGGTATTATTTAAAAAAAAGTATGAATTTGCAGTTATATGTATAGATCTGATTTATGTAGGATGTATTTGTTCAGATATTTTTCTGGAGGTGACAGTATCAGACAATGTTTTCTGAACCTGCACCCACTGTTTATGCTGCCTACTTACCTATAGGGTGGCCACACCGACAAGAGTCCCCATTCAACTGTGGATTTACACAAGTCCACTAAATGATTTCAATATTGTTGACCTATTCTACCAGTGACTATAAGTTACACTAAAAAACATATTATACGGACAAAATAGTGCCAAAATTGGAAGCATAGAACTGACCATGTTCAGTCACTAACCTGATATTGTCTGGTACAGTACAGCTCCTCAGCAACAAATGCATAACCATGTCCAACTAACTAAGATAAGTATATGGTTTTCTCCAAACTTAGGGCTTTGTCAGCTACACAATGGATAGAGATGTGTAGCTCCGGCACTGAGTTTCGGTACTGTAGGTTCTCTAAAACAGCTTAATATTGGTGTTCTTCATGGCTTATCAAAACTGTTATAAATTATATTTTAATTTATTTTCACCAGCCTCAAAGCAAAAGTCTTCAATGGCGAAAGGCTCTGCTTCACAGGATTCCAATGAACTGAACGGCAATGGTGCTGTCTACCAACAGGCCTCTGGTGAGATTATAATCCTTACTACAAATTGGCGTGGTAATGAAAAACATGAAGTGCTCAACCCCATATGCAGTGGTCCATCTATACCGGGGGGGGGGGGGGCAGATCCTGCACTTGTGGTCCGATGCTAATGGCAATCCCCAGCAAAAAAACATACAATGGAGGGTGCCTGCAGCGGACCACAAGTGCCACAATGGACATCCTACACAGGATAGCAAATGTGTGGATGTGATAAACAGTAAAAATAATATAACGAAAACAAAGACAGGTGCACTCTGCGGTCTTACTAACCCTCATACTGGTATAAAATTGAGAATTAGCCAACATAACCTGCTTGGAGGACATGTCTGAGCCCGAGCACCGCGCCAAGGTTTCTCAAGTAGCTCGGGACCTAATGCTAAACCTACCTGGGCCATGTGGGCAATACCAGGAGCCAGTGGGCGAATTACAGGAGCGCAAGGTCCGACTTAAAGCAATCTCCCAGTATTAGAATCCTTGGATAGAGAAGTGACAGAGGGGTGAAGAGGAAGATTTACACAGCACATTCACTCTGTATTAGAATGGCTTTGCTATGTAAATAGTGGTATGCCGATTGCATAGCGTGCGGACTATTAGCAACTGCTACATCTGTACATTGCAATAAAACCCATATTCAGTTGTATAAATAAACATGGCCACGGACCAATACGATGCCACGTTGCTCAAAAACATCCAGCCAATTACTTACAGCTAGCAGAAGGTCATTGAAGCCAGTGTTCAATTTTTGTTATTGAACCAATGATTGATGTTCAGATATTTTTCTGGAGGTGACAGTATCAGACAATTATTTCTGAACCTGCACCCACTAGTTACGCTGCCTACTTACCTATAGGGTGGTCACACTGACAAAAGAGTCCCCATTCAACTGTGGATTTACAAAAGTCCACTACTATGCCTTTACTAAATGATTTTAATATTGATGACCTCTTCTACTAGTGACTATAGGTTACACTGAAAAACATAATATACAGACAAAATAGTGCCAAAATTTGAAACATAGAACTGACCATGTAAAGTCAATAACCTGATATTGTGTGGTACAGTACAGCTCCTCAGCAACAACTGCATAACCATGTCCAACTGACCAAGATAAGTATATGGTTCTCCAAACTTAGGGCTTCGTCAGCTACACAATGGATAGAGTTGTGTAGCTCCGGCACTGAGTTTCGGTACTGTAGGTACTCTAAAACAGCAGAATTTAGGTATTCTCGGACCCCCCCACCCCCACCCCCGCTGAATAGATTGTCATGGCTTATTAAAACTGTTATAAATTATATTTTAATTTATTTTCACCAGCCTTAAAGCAAAAGTCTTCAAAGGCGAAAGGCTCTGCTTCACAGGATTCCAATGAACTGAACCAAAACAGTGCTGTCTACCAACAGGCCTCTGGTGAGATTATAATCCTTACTGTACATAGAGAATTTACAAAGGGAAATGAGGATGATTTACACAGCACACTCACTTTGTATTAGAATGGCTATGTTATGTATATAACGATACGCTGATTGTATGTGCGGACTATTTGGCAGCTTTTACATCTGTACATCTGTAGATTGGGAGTATTGCCTGACATATGCCTCCAATAGATGACTCTGACATATGACACCAAAAAAATATATGTTGCATAATATATATTATTTACTGTTTGTCTCAGTAGTGAATAGCAAAGTAGACTAAGCTATTCCATAGAACTGAAAAAAGAATACAGACATATACTATGCCAACTGTTACCGAAGGGACACTCTTTTGGTATGAATATATTTGGCTACTGCGAGCCCCGTTGCCTTCTCAAACATCTGATCGGCGGGGTCTCAGGTCTCGGACCTCCACCAATTAGAAACTGAGGACCTATACAGACCATAGGTCATTAGTATAAAAGTCTCAGAAAGCCCATTTAATGGTCTGACTACAGATCCAAAATTAAAGGAATTGTTCCATTAAAAATAAATTGTACATTTTTTCAAAGCAGCGTTTGGATCTTATTACTTCTGTAATTGCATGTAAATAAAAACTTATCATAGCCACTGAGTTATTCAATAAAATGTGTCTGTATAGTGTGACCCGCTATTTGTTTTTTCTCTTTATTTCTCTGTCCACGTTATTAACATCGCTGAGGTGGTCGCACAGGCTCAGTTCCACCAGCTGTTAGTAGCTATGACACCCTCTAAGAAAGGACATAACCTGAGCTGCAAGCTTTAAATAAATGTATTAGAGCAATAGGAAAAGTGAATAGGGAGATTTCTGGATCCACGTGAAGTCCAGGGCTGGTTCTAGCTTTGTTAGTAAGAGATTTAGAAAGAGTTGTCATGTACTATGCAATGTCTGATATTCATTTTTACATGAATCATGGGATAACCTTTTAAACTGATGTGTTTGTCAGCCTAAGGGTCCTATATGACAGAACATGGGGTTCCCATGGTTTAGTATTACAGACCCACAGTTTGCATCTGTGTGCTGCCATCTCATACCTTTATGTGTCTGAATTAAAATACTACCATAACATCATGTACTATAATATGATATGTCTGTTATATCTTAATAACATATTGTGTTCTTTCCTAACAGATGAACGGTACATTAAATATAACCAGAATTTTCAGAACATTGATCTGGATGAGGATTTCTCTGGTGTGTAATATTGGTTTATACAACCATTAAAATATTAAGACAGAGACAAGGAGGCAGATATATTAATACTATCATAGAGCATTGAAGGGTTTTATGAGAATGTCTAGAATACGATATTGATAAAGTCTCTCAAATTGATAAATTCTCTCAAATGGAGACTTTAACAAACCGTAGCTTTTTTTAGTGCCTGTTTTCAAAATACTAAATTCAAAAATGTCTTTGGTCTAATTTTTGGGACATTTTATCCTTTAACATACACACATGCCCCTTTAATTATTCCAATTCTCCAGTTTTATATGATCATCCGTGAGCAGCACTGGTGGACTAGGAGGTGTCAAAAATTCAACTAGCAATTGACTCACTTCTTAAGGTGACAATACACCCTCAGTAGCTGTCCACCCAACCCCCCTCTATACATAATAGCAAGAAAGGAGAAAGTCACTGGCAGACACCTTTGGCAACAGCATATCTCCTGGCAGATCAAAAGATGTGGGTCTTGAAATTCAACTCATTGGATCATTCGATGATGCCAGGAGAGAGCTGACAGTAGATAATCTGACTGTCCTCACGAAATCGGCAAGTTCAGCATACAGTAATTTAATGTGTATGGGGGCTGTCGTGATACCCCGGGCCACATTTATAGAATGTTTTTTTAGCCGGCAAAGATGTGCTAAATTCATAAGAGTGTCATGCGGACCTACAGTATATGAATATATTGAACTGCCCTTTGAAAAATGTATAGAGAACATTCTAAATTGTGGAACTGGTCTTAAGTGTTGCCAGTTGGCACTTTTTTTTTTTGCATGTACTCTACAAACGTGGCACACATTTGAAACAAATTAGACCTCACTCCTAACCTGGAAAGCAGCTTTTTCCCACCAAACCCATTCATCACATACCATTTTGCACATGGCTGTTTCCATATCTCCCATATAGTTTCAATAGATCAGCAGTGCACACGCTATACTGCTTATTCAGGTGGAGAACTTTTGGTACCCATAGTTTAATAACTACCGGTCTACCAGTGGCTGAACATTTATCCAATTTGTCCAATTGGCTTATATTGGGTAAAGTAAATGTTACCTTATTGCCAATGTATACCAGTGAAAGCCTATATCCTTCTCATGTATCGCTCTGTCCCAAAGCAAAGAATAGAGCTGAGGAAGCAATTTTATTTTGCCTTCGTTGCAATTTTCTACAGTAAAAAGTAGAAATCCGTCTGCATGTTTGTTATGTTGCCATGTAATACTCAACATCATTTTTATGGGAAGTATATTAGCAAATGTGTAATTTTCATGTAACACATTGCCAAGTATCCTGATAAGATGCTTTTCGCACAGATGAGGGACACAGCACAGAAAATCTGTCCGTTGGCTTCCAAGAGCAGAGAAATGATAATTCCAAACAGAAGGCTTCCAGTAAGGAATCCAACACATGGTACTACGATCAGAGGGATAGCTATGATAAGAGTAAGTGATTAAACCTATGCTACATCATGTAACCACCACTCTTACAATGAGCCAGAAAAGGCTGAATGCCTGGAGATGTAGTTTCTACATGTTAGACTGTATACAGTGACGGAACCATTTTTATACGGGAGATTACATAGGGTGTTTTAGTAGTTTCATCGAGTCATTTGTAAAATTTGCCAAATTGTACCATACCTATAGATTAAAAATAAAGATATAAGAATTAGATTATTATTATTATGTGTTTCCCAGATACATCCTAGAGATATTTGGGTGGCAGATATCCCCAAACAGACCTGCATGGCTTGAGAAAGGGCATGTGGCCGACACATCGACAGATTTTTACGTATTTTGGAGCTTCGATAATGGTTTTGCACTGCAGTATTTACAGTTTGTTTTGCCTTAACTTTTATGCCATGGACTGTTATTGGGTCTGGACAGTGGGACTACTTGGAAGGGCACCACACAAATTGTTATACAGGGTAGTGCTGCCACCCTTGACAAATTGCTCTTAAATGAAATGAGCCAGAAATGGGGAGAAAAGTCATAAGGAACTCCCCATTGGCTTCTCCACACCCAAATCAGCTCGATTGATAGGTCTCCACTATACACTAATAGCAAGAGACCTGCTGAATGAGCCAACTAAAATGCATGAAGTGGCACCTGTGACTCTTCTCCCCATAACTGGCTAATTTCTAAACTAAGTTTTCTCCTAAATACTGCAGTAAAGATAGTTGTTTGTAACCAGAGATCCTGTTGGGTTTCCTTTGAAAGGATGCCACTGATGATCTCCCTTTAAAAGGAATTTCAATACAGTACAATATTGAGAAATATGCTTCATCTTAGCAAAACCACACTTGAAGTCATTATATGTTGCACCAGTTAAGAAGGAACTCTGCATTAGATTTACTTCGTTATTACCTTTGACCTTATAGATATTTTTTCTTACCTCATTCAGGTAGTGAGCAATCTTCAAAACTAACCTTCATTGCTCCAACAACAACTCCAGTTCTGAGAAGTATGTTTTTTAAATTATATAATAAACAAAATGTTGAGCAAAATTGACTATTTGACCTATAAGATGTCTATGAACATGATTGTCTTGTTTCACAGGTGTTGTATCTGCTCACAATAGTCAAGTCTGTAGCACTTGGGGTAACTCTTACTTCAAGACCTTTGATGGAGACATCTTCTACTATCCTGGTACTTGTAACTATGTGTTTGCTTCCAACTGCAAGAGCAATTTTGAAGAGTTTAACATCCAGATCAGACGTTCAGTTGCAAATGGTATGTCCACCATCAGCCGCATAGCTATCAAGATTGAGGGGATTTCAATTGAACTTTCCAGTGAAAATGTTTTATTTAATGGTCAAAAGTAAGTGAATTATTTTCATAATATTTCAATCAACGCTCCACACTTTATTTTATTTTGATGAAATAATAGTTTTTTGACTCAACACTGTTTGTATGTATTTTCATTGCTAGGGTGGATCTACCTTACGGTTTCTCAGGAGTCCAGATAGATAGAAGTGGTATCTACATCAAAGTCTCTTCCAAACTTGGTCTTGGATTCATGTGGAATGAGGATGATGCAATTTTGGTAATTTCATGTGGAAATTGCTACAATAGATTGCTTGTGCACTTAAACTTGTCTTATGAAGACAACATCTATCCATATTCTCTAGTAGGGCTTTTTATCAGAGCGGTTTCATCTCTTGGGAGCCTCTCTTGGAGTCAGAATGGAGAGTTGCTCCAGAGGAGTGATTCATTCTCTGGCAAACTTGACTCCTTATATTATATGAATGGCCATTAAACTAAATGGTTGCCATTTAATATTACATTTCCCCTGCAGTGACTGCTGTTGAAGAAATGCCTGGGTGGCCATGACTTCCAAAATCATGCAAATAAACTCATACAAGGCAAACCAGAGACATACAGTGTCTGTAGACAGCACTGTTTCATGGTTCATAGTGCAGAGTAGAACAGTGCTGTCTACAGATGGTTAGCTCTGGTTTGACTAGTATGAGTTAATTAGCAGAAAATAAGCCTCCATACACCACTGTGTCTCTTCATTATGAAACTAAACCCCCTCACTTTGCATAGTCACAAGCTACTGTGTCCATGCACGTTGTAAAGCAGTACACATTGACCATTATATTGTAGGTGACAATTGCAACCCAGCAAGAACTCCATTAACAGCCCTATGGCTCCTCCTTGAGGCACCATGTTCTCCTATAGAAGAAATATATAGTATTTAGCTGAAAATACCTCTGGCATTAGTATGTCTATGGTAAAAGCATAGGTTCAGGATGGGAACCTAGAAGACAATGGGCGCTGTATTATGGATTTG
The DNA here is from genome assembly GCF_014858855.1 of Bufo gargarizans. Lineage (NCBI taxonomy): Eukaryota > Metazoa > Chordata > Amphibia > Anura > Bufonidae > Bufo > Bufo gargarizans. The sequence goes on from NC_058089.1 coordinate 28,034,743, forward strand.
TACAATGAGGATCCTTAACACCATGGGACTTAGACATCCAAACTTATTATGACACATGTGTACAAGATAGACAATTTGCATTTTGAAGGATTTTTGAGTAGAAAGAGATATTAGCTATAAGCTGCCATAAGATTTATAAAGGCTAGTTAAGGGGAGCTTTGGAGTAGTTGCCCACAGCTAATAATTAAGTTCATTGTTTTAAAGGCCTTTGAGAAATCATTGCTAAAATTAGATGTAGTGCTCTCTGATTTCCTCACAACAGTTTCATAAATGCCCCATGTTGTGTTGAATATTCTTCGTTTCAGTCATTTCATCCATTAGCACACACTATTTTGGGATGATGCCTTACGTTTCACTCATTTCTCTTCTTTTATTAGTTGGAGCTTGACAACAAATTTAACAACAAGACTTGTGGTCTATGTGGGGACTTCAATGGCATTCCCGTTTACAATGAGTTTATTTCAAACAGTAAGACACCTTTATAATGGTACTGGAAGAGTTATACAAGATTTTGATCATGTACTAGACTTATTAAATTTTCTCTTTTTCTACCTAGATGCTAAACTGACCCCGATTCAATATGGAAACATGCAGAAATTAAATGGACCTACAGAAATGTGTCAGGACCTAACCATCCAGCCTCAAAACAACTGCACTGATTCTGTAAGTTCTAGATACAACAAACAAACACCAGCTGGTCAGAAATGATAGGTCATAGACGTTGATTGCTGCACCACCATCCATCTGTATTTTACCAAAAATTCCTTAAGGCCCTTTTACATTAGCCATTAAGAATGCTCCAGATAATTGGCTGTTTTTTGACTGATATATTATGCGGACCTACATATAATTTCTGTTGGCAGCACAAATCCCCATGAAAAGAAAGGATGGGCTACCAACAATAGGCAAACTATACTAATACTAATGATCATTCATCTCCTATACAGTTTGCATTGGCCATCTGTAAAAGAAAAACTGTTGAGTTGTTAGGCTCCATTCAGACGTCCATATGAATGATCCGGATCCATTCTGCAATTATGCGGAACAGGTGCGGACCCATTCATTTTCAACAAGGCCGTAAAAGATGCATCCGCACTTCCGTTCTGCGGCTGTCCTATAGGCATTTTCTATTAAAGTGTGAATGGACCCTTATATTGTCAATCAGTGCTCATTCCAGGCTGAAATTGGTTATGTAAAAGGACCTTTACCCTATAATGATACTGTGCATGTGCAATACTAATGACCATTGTTTGCTTTATTATTATTATTATTATTTTTCTTGCAGAGGAGACTTTGTGAAGTGATCTTGACCAGCTCTGCATTTTCCTCCTGCAACCGTCTAGTGGACCCTACATTATACATTGATGTTTGCGTACAAGATTTGTGCCGGTGTGCACAAAAAGATACTGGCTTCTGCCTTTGTAACACCTTTACTGAATATTCCCGGCAGTGTGCTCACGCTGGAGGGCAACCCAAGAACTGGAGAACTCCCAAGCTGTGCCGTGAGTTCACCCACATTACCTACTGAATATTGATGGAGAAGACCATAAGCTAAATACAAAGTATAATTAACATGCAGGACAAATAATTCTGAATCACTATTTTTTATCAAGTAGAAAATAATCGGATGGAAACAACAAATCCTCAAGTGAAGATTTATTCCAGATGCAACGTTTAGGCTGTTAGAGACTTGAAAAAGGCTCTAACATCTGAAATGTTGCATCTGGAATAAATTTTCACTTGAGGATGTGCTGTCTCCATCCAATTTTATTCTAAGTTTTTTGATCATTTGATCCCTGTGAGGGAACTTGCCAACCCCCCCCCCCCCCCCCCGGAGACATGCACCGATTGCTTACCAAACTAGGCGTGCTGTGCTCCCTTCATTTTTCTATTTCATATCAAGAAGATTTGTCTTGTGGTTCTAAAGCAATGGCTCGTGTGCTAAATTTGCAGATGCCTTAATATTTTATATGCAAATGATTTGATTCGTGATCTAGCAGCTACTTGCACACAACAAAAATAGCTGTATGATAGATATACAAATACATGAGCTGTGGTTTTCTGTAGGACTTATCTTTTAAAGACCATGTTTTTCAATTACAGCTCTTCAATGTAACTTCAATCTTGAATACAAGGAATGTGGAAATCCATGCCCCAACACTTGTTCCAACCCTGACCGCTCATCAGTCTGTGACAACCACTGTATTGATGGATGCTTTTGCCCTGCAGGTATGTCTTAAGAAAAAACTATTAATAAAGGCATTGATAAAAAGATATTCATGTAACTGCTGAATATTTATCAGAAAAAGATTCCTTAAAGCATTTATGAGTTTTCAAAACAAGTTTGAATAATGGCTGTGCATATCTATACAATTATAACTGTGATAGAACAGGTCTTTTTTGGGCTTCCTAATATTTTCGACTGCACAGCTAGATGCAGTTCTCTCACAAGCAGGGGGCGCCCTTACTTCCTACTATGTTTGTTGTCAGAATAGATAAGGAGGGGGAAATCATACTTACAGAAAGGCATAATGCTCCTGTGATCTTCAGAAATAGTGTAGAATCAGTTCTTTTCTTTTGTGCTCCCTTGGCCTCTGCAGGCATACATAGCCACCTATCAGTCACTGGGGAAGAGATAAGAATTTAGTGGAGATGCAGTTATTTCATGAATACTGTACATAAGGGCACATTTTATTTTCGTGCTAATAGGAGAGTGGACCTTTCTGTGTACTATGCTGCCAGATCTGATTTAATTGTGGTATCTATCAATCATCTATCATATCAATCTGCTGAAATTGGTATTCAAGGAACCAGTGGGCCCCACAAACCTACCTTAAATAGTCATATATTGCCTGTGGAAAAAAAAATCTAATATACTTATCATCTTGAGGTTGCATGGATTGGCCACTTGAGAATCCCTTCATGTGACGCTCCTCTTCCGAAATTCTGCTTCCGTCAAGGTTACTTTATCAGGAATCCAGTCTTGATGGATAGGGACATCACTTTTGCTGACAAGGTGGATTTAGAGGTTTGTGCATGCAAAAGTAAAAGGGCTAGTTCTGGTCCCATCAATAAGAATGTGATGTCCCACTCCATTGATCATACTGGAAAAAAACTGGTAAAGGACATGATATCAGCAGAAGCAGGTTTTCAGAAGAAGAGCATTATGTGACCAGAATCTTGTAAAATGTAGTGTAAAATCCAGGCACTTTGAGACTGTTAGTATATTAGAATTATTTTTTCCACAGGCAAGTTGTGACTAAATAAGGTGCTAGAAAACCCCTTTGAACCATATATACTTATTGATTTTCAAGGCGCCATGCTGAAGCACCATCCAGATAATCAAACCCTATTACTACAGTACAGTATATTGACTAATTCTTCTCTGTATTAAGTTGTTTCTATTTCTCTTTTAAGGAACCGTTTTCGATGACATCAATAACACCGGCTGTATTCCCAAGCAGCAGTGTTCGTGTACTTACAATGGACAGATCTATACATCAGGCACTGGATATTCAGTTCAATGTCAATCTTGGTAAATGCTCTTTGCCATCATATTGTCTCAAAATGAATCAGTCATATTGTTATTGCACCTGTCGGTACAAACATTTCCTGATACAAAGTATTTTGAGAATCTAGCAGAGCAACTGGAGCAATGAAATGGATATCTCTGGATCCATGTGTGGTACATGGCTGGTTCTAGCTTAGCTAGGGAGAGTTGACATCTCTGTTTTAGTTATTCTGATCTGTCAGAAGAACAGAAAAAAAGCAGTATCCTTTTAAAAAATGCATCCTATGCATCAGTTATACACATTTGGCATCCATTTGAGCCATTTCCATCAGAAGGCATTATTTTAGAATGGAAAAAGTACAGAGAGAAGAGCAGGACTTCTATGAGGCCAGGACATGTACAGGGGAAACTCGAAAAATTAGAATATTATGCAAAGTTCATTTATTTCAGTAATGCAACTTAAAAGGTAAAAAACTAACATATGAGATAGACCCATTACATGCAAATCGAGATATTTCAAGCCTTTATTTGTTATAATTTGGATGATTATGGCTTACAGCTTATGAAACCCCAAAGTCTTCATTTTGAGGTCCCCTTTGCTCAGGGGATATGGATTAATTAGCTGACTCGAGTGTGACACTTTGAGCCTAGAATATTGAACCTTTTCACAAAATTCTAATTTTAAGCTGCATTAATGCAATTCCTTTTAATTTGCATTACTGAAATCAATGGACTTTTGCACGATATTCAAATTTTCCGAGTTTCACCTGTAATAGATGAGTAAAGGAAGACACAAGGACACACATGGGTTTCAGGAAAAGGAGCAGCCATTTTTTGTCCACACACTCTAGGGCTAAATGTTTCCTGGGTGAAGTCTACTAGTAGTGTTCGCCGAAGCTTGTATGCCGCTTCTGTACAGAGCCTCATGGCAGCTGCCAACCACCTCTGAAGATCTAATCTGGGCTGTATTATTAGATCTCTATTTAGAACCCAGATGAACTGTGGTGTGGGCCCTCAGGTAGTGTGATCAGTTTGCAGAAGCTCCTTCCACCAGTCATTTTAATCAGCTGACTAGTTAAAAGAGGCTTCTAAGGGATTTTTTTTTCAGGAATTTTATTTTGATGGCTTATCTTCAGGATATATACCACTAAATACCAGATTGGTGGGGGGTCCAACTTACAGACGATCAACTGTTTGAAAAAGCTGCTGCAGCCACCAGGGCTCCTGTCAGCTCTGCAGTCTCTTCATAGTTTACCAAACACAGTGCTGTACATTGTATAGTGGCAGTGCTTGGTATTGCAGCTCAGCCACATTCACTTGAATGGGACTGAAGTTGTGGTGCAATTCCACGTCTACTTCAGTCCCTGCTACTTTCCAGTTTCTGGTCACAGGCACGACAGACAAGAAATGGCTTGGCCTACTGCTTATCCAGTTACTGGTAGAGATGGGCCACAACTGTGGTCAGTGATGGGATGAGCAGTCCAAGCCATATCATGTGTGCCAAGCCCAGGACCAGAAAGTGGAGAGCAGCATTCCATATAAAACCCATTTAAAACATCTGTTTGTCACACAGCCATGAGCTATCCATTTGTAAATAGAGCTTCTTTCTGGCTTCTTCTGCTTCCCTTAGCGCAGACACAGCGCTCAGACAGAGTCTTAAAACATTTTTGATGTCTGCATTCTATTAACATTTGGCTACATCTATCACAACAGTTCCTCACCTCTCTCCACTCAAAACTGCACATACAGTAATGAGGTCTGTATTATGATGATGGGCCTGGGAGAAAAGCCATAATAAATGAATCTCTTTGTTTCAGCGATGCATGTAAAAGGCATTTATTAAGAAATTGCTAAAATTTCAATTTTGTAAAATATTTGCGAAACCATGTGGTCCCCCCAAAAAAGGCAATAGGGCAAATGTTACAAAAAACTTACACAAACTTGTTGTCACTTTTTTCTAGCACTTGTAATGAAGGAAAATGGAAATGTACAGAAAACAGCTGCCCTGCATCTTGTTCTATTGAAGGAGGATCTCATATCACATCTTTTGATAGCACCCTTTACACAATCAATGGCGACTGCTCCTATGTTATTTCTAAGGTAGGTTACATTTCTAACAAAGAAGATGATGTGGTTTAAACTGTGCATCCGTTTAAAGGGATCTGTGGCCCCCGACATCCCTAGGATTCTGCTGCTAGCCTCTACCAGTATGGTATCCCTAGAAGTAGTTATGGCAGCATGTATCACCTTAAATTTACTGCGTGCCTTCAGTAGCAATATGCAACAAAACTGTAATCTTAGCAAGGCATTGATAAGAGAGGACCTTGTCCGTGAGGCCTTGCTATCTAGACAGGAAAGAGAGAGGATACAGTAGGTGATGGTTGTGTAATGGCAGATTGGTAGATGGGCCCGACATGCATTTGATCAAAAATGTGCGCAAAGAGCTTCTATTTTTCCATTTATAGTAGGTATAATACTACTTTTATTTAGAATCCCCATTTCTCAGCTCTATTGTTTGTATGTAAAATGTTGTGCAGCCATTTTTTTCTTCAACCATGTTTGATGGATATGCACCTGTGACTATGAATATGAATGTGCTAGTCTAAATTTTCTTGTAGTGTGTAATGGCAGATGGGGTTATTGTAGGTTGTAGGTTTTGCTGAAAAGGTGGATATTCAGGTTGGTTTTGAAAGTTTGGATGGTGGAATGTGGGAAATTTTAATGTGCTGGGAAGGTGAGTTCCACTGAATGGGGTATGCACCAAAGATATCTTGGAGACGGCTGTTTGAAGAACAGACAAGAGGCCAGTAAAGAAGGAGGTCTTGGGACAATCAGAGATTACATGTGAAGAGGCAGAGGGCGATTGGGTCAGAAATGTATGAAGGAGACAAGCCGTGGATGGCTTTGTATGTCGTTTTTAATATTTTGAACTGAATTCATTGGATAAAGGGACTGGCAGGGGGAAGAAGCAGAGGAGAAAGGAGAGGAGAGGTGGATTAACTGGACAACAGAAATAAGGATAGCTAATATAGAGGCTTGAATGCTAGATGAGAAGCCACAGAGAGGGATGTTGTGCAAGTCTAGGTGAAAGATGATGATTATGTATTTTTAACCTTAACTTTTTGAAAAGTAATTTACTATAAACTAGAGCATTTCAATGAATTTCAAAAAGTTTTATGATTATGAAGCCCATTTGCTCAGTTTCAGGCAATATTTTGCCTCCGTTACTATATTTGAGAACTAAGCATATTTTACATGTCCTAATCATTCTTTGACACTCTCATTTTAGACATGTAACAAGAACACTTTCAGTGTGCTGGCAGAAATTCTTACATGTGGTCTGACCAGTACTGAGACATGCTTGAAGAGTGTAACCATTAGTCTTGCTGATGGAAAAGATGTAAGTTACATAGGCTGATGTGGTTATTGTATCTATAGTTGACATGGCCATCTATTCATTTTTTTATTATGTATTTTTTCTGTTTGACAGTTCATTTACGTTAAATCATGTGGCAGTGTCTATGTGAATTCGATATACACTCAATTACCCGTCTCATCAGGTAAGTTGCATATTCTAGCAGCAATTAAAATTAAGATACTGCATGCTCACTGCAATGCACTTGACCAAATATAAATATTCCCCTATTTAAGGGTACTTTCACACTATCGTTATTCTTTTCCGGTATTGAAATTCTGTAAAGGGTCTCGATACCAGAAAAAAATGCATACGTTTTGTCCTAATGCATTCTGAATGGAAAGCAATCCGTTCAGTATGCATCAGGATCCGTTCCGCCACTTGCTGCGGTATTTATTCCGGCCAAAATCCCGGAACGATACTGCACTTGCCGGATCCGGCATTAATTTCCATAGAGTTGTATTAATGCTGGATCCAGTACCAAGTCTTCTGGAAATTGCCGCATTGCCAGACCCAGTTTTCCGGTCTGCGTATGTTCCAGGACATAGGAGGAGCAAGATAGTTATTTTGACAAATTGCCCACCATCTAGGGTCTTTTCTGTTAAAGTTTATATGTGTGTATCTTGTAATAAGGTGATAAGCTGTAGATTTTTACACATATGTATGTTCTTGCTCCACAGCCAGTGTTACCATTTTCAAACCATCAACATTTTACATCATTGTGCAAACTAAGATTGGAATTCAACTCCAGATCCAACTTATACCCACTATGCAGCTGTACATCAGTCTTGACCCATCCTACAAAAGTCAAGTGTGTGGTAAGTAATGGCGGTGCAAAAAAATACCAAGATGAAAACCACTATATGTTTAAAGTAGTGATGAGCGGCATAGGCAATATTCAAATTCGCAATATTTCGTGAATTTTTGGCCGAATATTTGCCATAAATTAGAAAATTCGAGAATTCATGATCTCCAGTCATTATTTACTTGATTGTGAAAATCAGCAATGTAATATATTTGCGATAAAAATTCCCGATTAGAATTTTCGCACTCAACACTAGTTTAAAGGATGGCAGTTATATGTTTTCAAGTCATAATAGGAAAAGACAGGAATATTCTATTAACATACATATACTATATTGATAAACCCAGTCACTTGATCTGTCACCCCATCTTCTTAACTGTATACTTGAAGTCTCCAGGACTATGAAGTCACCATAGGAAAAAGGGAAGGGGCACTGAGCTTGGAGATACACACTGTAGAATTTTGTGATGTGATTACATTTTTTCATATAAAAAACTGCATAAATGTAGCCAGGTCTCATAGAGAAAACTCATGATGAGTCATGCTTTTCCCATCAAGAAAGAGTGATTGATAGCTTTGTCTGCTTGCATAATCATACAAGCTGCAAACCTCTTGGCTGGGAAAGAATAACTCATAGGGGCAATGTATCAAACTTCTACACCAGTTTTTTTTATGCAAGTCCTGTTTTGAACACCTTCCGATTAAAGAAAAATAATCCACATGAACTGGGGAATGAACCGAGCATTTGACCGGTGAGCTCCTTTCCAGCTGCAGATCGTTCAGATCTTTTCTGGATTTCTCTTCTTCTATCGAAGATGGTTGCACTGCTACTCCAGACCACATAATGCATACTATGCATCAAAAGGTCAAGACACTTCCTGCTTGTCCAGCCCTATCTTGGTTTGGCCACCACTGCTCACATAGTCCAAGCAAGTGTCTTGGACTTCCAGATGCACAGTTTGCCTCGGGTAATCTATGAATCAATGTGGCCATCTTGAATCTCTGAAGAGGAACCCAAGAATTGTAAAGTTGAAGAGTGAAGAAGTATGCTTTACTTTAAAAGCTATAAAAATGTCATCCTAATGGTTAGTTTTACCTGAAGGGGTTAATATGAAAAATATACATTCTGCTTCGTTAGCAGCAGTCTCGATGGAATGACACTAGAGGTCACTAGACAACTATTAGATGTGACTAATGCTTAAAACCTACTGGATAAAATGAATAGATTTTGCTTAACATTGGAAGGGATTTGGACAAAATTTAAGCAACAGTTATAAAAATCTTTTATATGAACTACTGTCTAGAAAAACATCCATTCCATTCCTCATCAATTAAATAAAATAACCATTTGATTAAATACAGGTCTTTGTGGCAACTATAACAGCATTCAAGCTGATGATTTCCAAGTGCTGAGTGGGGTCATTGAAGGAAGTGGCTCATCGTTTGCCAACACTTGGAAGACCCAGGCCAGCTGTCCTAATGTCGTCTCAAGCTTTGAAAATCCATGCTCCCTCAGCATTGAAAATGGTAGGTCAAACTATATATTAGCTATTAAACAGCCAAGCAGGCAAAAAAGCAAGGAATTAGTCAAGTAATTCCTCAACCCTTCAATCAGTAGGATAATTTTTAGATCTGTTTGATGCTGGCTACAAATCAACATTTCCATTAATATCAAATACTTATTTCTTCCAGAGCAATACGCTACGCACTGGTGCTCAATGTTAAGCGATCCTAATGGACCTTTTGCAGAATGCCAGGCAACAGTTAATCCAGCCACCTTCAAGTCGGTATGCAATTTGATTTACTGTACTTTAAAAGGGGTTTTCTGGTTTAGGAAACTCATTTCCAAAAACGGTGTTAGTTGGCTGGTAGGGTGGATTCAGAAACGTCAACTCTTTACCATGGTAGAGAGCAGCTAATTAGAATGCACTGAGAAGCACCTAACATTGCCCTCCTTTATATCTTTTTAGCTGCCTATCTGTCAATTTCTGTATTCCTCTTCTAGCATCCAAGATGGTTGGACCACTTCTCAAACTGCCTGATGCACACTGTGCATTTAGTAGCCCAAGACGCTTCCTACTTGTCCGGCCCTTCTCATAGATTTGCCGCAAATGCTCACATGAGCAGTGCTGGCCGATTCAAGGGCAGCAGGAAGTGTATTGGGCCAAAAACACAATATGCATCAGGCAGTCTGAGAAGTGCTGAGGCCATCTTGGATAGCAGAAGACGAGTCCAGGACTTGACAGATCTGCAACTAAAAAAATGAAAAGGAGCTCACCATGCAAGTGTTCTGTTTGTTCTCCAGTTAATGTGATTTTTGTTTTCTTAAATCGATCGGTTTAATTCCACAGTATAAATCTCTAATATTGCATCTGTTCTACAGAACTGCATGTTTGACTCATGCAACTGTGCCAAGAGTGAGGAGTGCATGTGTGCCGCTCTGTCCTCCTATGTACATGCTTGTGCCAAAGCAGGAATTTACCTGAAGGGATGGAGAAACAACGTCTGCCGTAAGTTTATTTTTAATGAAACATTGTTTTATACCAATTTCAGTTATAGGAGAGGCAAATTTGGTAAATGACATTGACATGGTATTGTTTTACAAGTTTAAACGTATGAACAGAAAAGGAGAGAAATAAACTCCACTTTCTACAGATTAACTAAATAGCACAGATATATTTCATTTTTCAAGTTTTTCTTTTTCATCCATAGAACTGTACACAACTACATGCCCCAAGACCTTATCCTACAGCTATGTCGTCAACACATGCCAACCTACTTGTCGCTCACTCAGCGAGCGTGACATTACTTGTGACATCTCCTTTGTCCCGGTTGATGGCTGTGTTTGCCAGAATGGAACCTACCTGGATGATAAGGGTGCCTGTGTGCTCCAGTCTGCTTGTCCTTGCTACTACAAGGGTTCTGCAGTGCCACCAGGAGAGGTGGTTCATGACAATGGAGCTATGTGGTAAGAAAATAACTACTGAACCTGTCAATGATGACAGTGAATGAAGACTCCCTTTGCTTGCTCTATTGGGAGGCTTTTCTTATCAGCTACTAATATAAAACTTGTATTCTTATTTTACTAGCACATGCACAAATGGAAAACTAGACTGTATTGGACAGACAACCTCACAGAAAGGTAAGAAGTCTAAAGCCAGCATGAGATCTACAAACTTCTAGCATTTTTAGTAAACATAACATTTAAGTAACAGAGATGGGTTGTCATTTGCAAATATGTTCCCCCAAAAAGTCTGTAAGGAAATTGAAAAATGGTAAATACCTAGGTTTTTGAGGTGAGGGTAAATTGTATCCATGCATGCATTGTATCATTAGCTTGTTTGCTGTTCTTAAAAACAAACTTTTAGCAAACCTTGACAGATGTATTAATACGACTTTATATTTAGGCAGCTTAGAGCTGACTAGATGCACCAAAGTTATCACAATGGATTTATGTCCCATTCTCATGAATAGTGGGGATCCCCACTGATCTAATAGTTATGGTGATCATATATATATATATATATTTATATATATATATATATATGAGAGAAACATTGACTGATCCTACTGTTTTCAGCAGGACTCAACAACAGGAGATGTTAGGGAAAGAATGATGAGCATGCCCTATCCTTTGTTCTCTTCCGAGGTCTCGCAACAGTTTACTCCGTTCCCTCTGTTGACAACACATGTGTATAGGGGTGTTCATGCTCTAATATACTAATACTGATAACGTTAAGCACATTTTATTGAATCCTTTACTCCATAGCCTGTGTTGCCCCCATGGTGTATTTTGACTGTACTAAGAAACCTGCAGGCACAAAGGGATCTGAGTGCCAGAAGAGTTGCCAAACCCTTGACATGAACTGCGTAAGTAGTCCTTATGAAAGCTCACATACATACCATTTGTGAATGTAGCAGTCTGTGAATGGTTTTATCAGTTCCTTAAAGTGTGTCATTTCATTTTATTTATGTGTAGAGACAGTGAAGAGTATGTTTTGTAATACACTTCTTTAGGCAAATATGCTATTTTTTATTTATTCTATTACATTTGCCTCACTATTACAATATGTCAAAATAGACAAGTCAAGATACATACAGATATCATCAGTAAAAAAATATTGTCATACAAAATACTATAAACCCTTCAAAACCACATAGATGGCAGGACAGAGCCCAAGTGCAAAAAAATGTGGAGAGGGAGGATTCGTTCCAATCTTCATTGTAGATGGTAAGAATCCTGAGGCCAGACCTCGATTATTAACTTGAAATAGTTGCATTAAAAGAAGATAGCCATACCCCCAATATATTTCATATGGAAAGCCATCAGAACCCATTGAGGAGTTTTCAGCTATTTCATAAAGGGCCTGACTTACCCCAGAGAAAGTAATAGGGGCATTAAGTATTAACCTCTCTCTGCTCCTTCTCTAAATGTCACAGATGTAAATAATATGCATAAAATTCCCCTCCCCTTTATTATCCTCTTTTTATTACTATTTTGACCATCACTTTTAAGAGTTCTTTTTTTTTTTTTGCCCAAGAGTCTCCCAAAGTATTCTGGACCAGAGAAGAAAAAAAGACAATGTGGAGCCTTATCAATAAGAAAATCCTTATATATTTTTTTGGGCTTGTTCACATTCTTCATACTGTATATTAGTAGAATTATTAACATACTGACTCCATTTAATTAATTATTCTAACTCTGCTAATCATTCTTCCCCCTTGTTCAGGCTTTAATACAGGCATGGGACTGTGATCTGACACTCCTCTAAGTTCATATTTTATTTGACTAATTGTTGAAAAAAGGCTAAGTTTAGAAAACTATATCCAGTCTAGAGAAAGTCTGTTGTGAGCTGTTATAATAAGAGAAAAACTTAGTATGAAAATTCAGAGCCCTCCATGTATCCATCAGTCTTTTTCACAGGAGAGGAAACATATTTGTTATCACACATCCCTTCCAATCTCGCCCAATGCTTAGACTTACGTTCCAATTCTCTTCTTAAATTGTTTTTGGTTTTTATATTACAGTACAGTGCACAGTGTGTCTCTGGCTGCGTGTGCCAAGATGGACTGATAGCTGATGGAAAGGGGGGATGTGTGACAGAGAGCCAATGTCCATGTATACACAACAACAAAGCCTACATGCCAGGAGAAAATATCAAGGTCTCTTGTAACACTTGGTGAGTGAAAAACACAATACATACACTTGAGGGTCACGGTGTCTGGATAACTTCTTAACTATTGATTGATTTTGCCATCAGCACGTGCAAAAACAGAGCATGGGAATGCAGTGGTGATATTTGTATGGGCACCTGCGCTGTATATGGAGATGGTCACTATCTTACCTTTGACAGTAAATCATATGTTTTTAATGGAGATTGTGAATATACCCTGGCTCAGGTAAGTAGCACACTTTAAGTCCTTAATCTATGTATATATTTTTCCCAGGACAGCCTGAATTTGTCAGGACTGTCTTTGAAAGTTTAGTACTATTGGCAACTACGACCACTGATTTTTGATTTTTTTGAAACCTAGGATTACTGCACTGGTAACTCCAGTAATGGAACTTTCCGTGTTATAACGGAGAACATCCCATGCGGTACCACAGGAACTGCTTGTTCTAAATCCATCAAAGTTTTCCTCGGGTGAGTTTTAAAAATGGCACACAATATTATCTGAAAGTAATGTGCACATTATTACAACACACACAACTGCTATGAAATGTGATTTACATTCTCTTTGTGCAGAACTATGAACTAATACTTGCTGAAGATAAATTTGAGGTTGTACAACGGATATTTAGGAACATATATACCATATAAAGTGCGCCAGATGGGTATCTACATGGTGATTGAGGCCCTCAATGGACTGGTTCTGGTATGGGACAAGAAAACCAGCATATATATTAAGCTTGAACCTAGTTTCCAGGTAAGTTAATAAAGCTCATGAAAGTCTGTGGTTATTGTTTTTTTCTAGGAAACTAGTGTTGCTTTGAATGATTG